>NC_067198.1:32947631-33277330 GCF_000699445.3 Schistosoma haematobium | reverse complement strand
ACTCAATTTCAGTATAGAGTTGTGGAGATTGCTGAGTTTTATTGAAATCATGAACCGGTCAATGTTAAACCACCATTGGAAACCCAGAATTATTGGACGGCTATTTCATCCTAGTATGGGACTCAATTTACCAACCAATCCGGAAAATGATAAACAAAACCAGAATCCACAATAAGATCTAAAGGGGAAAAACTATCGAAATGATTTTATGTAGACACTGTATCAGCACAATTATCAGGAGCAATTAATCATATTCAATTTTTTTTTAAAAAACAAGCTGCTAGTCGTTAAGGAATTTCAAAAGCTTACATCATTTTGAATTAGATAATAATGTCGAGGAAGGCAATGAAAGCCTCACGATTAAACCATAAAGCTCAAAAAATCACAATCGCTGATAAATTATTCCATCATATTTTTTTAAAATACAGTATTTGTATAACCTACTGAATTATCTTAAACAAAAGAAATTCTTTAACTGAGTAATTATGTGCACAAAACAAACAAACTCACAGTTCTTTCAATTTAGCCTCAACTGAATAATGAACTGTATTGTTATTGTTAGTAACAGTGGTAGAAGAAATAGTAGCATTAGGAGTAGTATTCATCATAGCTGATAATAATCCTCGACCTAAATGAGCAGATTCCAGTAGTTCTTGTTGACAAATAGGATCAACAGTTGCATGACATGCTGCTTCAATACAATGTGATATTGCATCAATCATTTGATTAGGTTGTTTAATAGGCAATAAATAATCATTAGTACGTCCACAATTGATTTTTAAACTCTTACTTGCAGACAATAACCATGTGGCTGGACACGATGCTCCAATACGTCCAAGTGATTCTAATGGGGATGGTACACGTTGTAATAATTCGTGTGATGTAGGTGATAGAATGCGAATTCCATCAATCTAATGATACAATATGTGTGTACGTTTGTTAATAAAGAAAAATAAGACAGGAAAAACATGATGAGAATTGGAATATTTCAACATCAATCGAAATTTAGTTTGAATGATATTGAGAGGACTTTGTTTAAAAAAAAACAGCTTTCATAAAACATTACTATCATCTAGAAGAGCTGATAGAAGTCGGAGAATTGGGGAGGATTTTGTTTTTATCCCAATGTTGGATACTTTACCAATGTGTAATATGGTAACTGATTCCTTCACAATACAATGGACTGATAACTAATTCATTTCACCAAATAAACATTCCATTGATATCTAGTTTTCGATGCAACACAATCAACCACATTTCCTCGGATAATGAAACATCTAGTAAAAGATGAAACTATTTTTCAGTCACTGGTAATAAAATTTATCATGAATACTATTCTAATATGGGATGAAAAAATAAATTTATTTGAAAATTGCAGAATTATGACTAGAACTAAAGTAGCTATATTTCGAATTGTGGTAAGGAGTAGTTTTCATTCCACTTTGGGCTAGTCAGCTGGATGTACTTTTACTCCAGTGTTGCTGTTTACACAACAACCGTTGCTTTAATCACCCAACAGGTTATTCACTGAGTTCAGATAGCCTGGATGGAGCGCCAGGATATGGTGGATATACCAATAAAGACTGATCACAATTCAGGCTATAATATCAACAATGAGATAACTAACTACTAGTGTTATGAAGTAATGAATAATAGACTGAGAAAGAAAACAAGAAATGTGATATGTATTCTTGAAATACCTCTCATCATTTCACGATATTTAACCTTTATGAATTGGTTTGTATAAAGAGAGACCAAACTCATCAACACTATAAATGAATAATCTTAAGATTACTCATTCAACTGTCGGAAGTATCAATACGTACCGAGCAGATATTAAGGTGCTTAATTAATCTATTACTGAAAATCGTATTGTTGTTAATAGTACTAAAAAAATCTATGCTAATCAATAAACATTGAATATAGCCTCGTCAATTGAAACACATATTGTCCACACACACACACAAATAAGATATATTACTTACCTCTTGTGCTAAGAATATATCATCAGCATAAAATGTTTCATAAATATCTGACTGTGTACTTATAATAGCAATTAAATTATTCCATTGAAGCACAACAGCTGAATTAGTTAACCAAAGCATCGTTTTAGGATGATTGAATTTTTGATTAGCTGAATTATTATTATTCACCAACATAACTGATATACGTTGGGTCAAGTCAATATGTGAATGTAATTCAGTAAATCGTGTATTGGTAATTAACAATTCACCATTGGTTAAATAAATTGCAACAAATTGCATATTCAAAGATATAGACAATAAGTAAATATCAGAACCAGTTGACCTAGTAAGCTTTGACAAATCAATCTGGATAGTAGAGAAAAATATATATATATTTGAGGAAAACCTCATGAATAAAACATTGTTTAGTATGTTGAATTCCCATCATCTGAGGTGATTGGAACGTGTTGCACATGTCTAGCCATGGCTTACCTCGACGCGTGATATTAGCTGGTGTAGATGTAAGTTGGAAAAAAAGTAAGGGTGGTCAAACTAAGGCTTGGCATCAGTTCACGAGGACACTGGCTACTGATCTGAACCATGCTGGTAGATGCAGACTGCCTG
Organism: Schistosoma haematobium; assembly: GCF_000699445.3. NCBI lineage: Eukaryota > Metazoa > Platyhelminthes > Trematoda > Strigeidida > Schistosomatidae > Schistosoma > Schistosoma haematobium. The sequence continues at coordinate 33,274,742 of NC_067198.1, read as the reverse complement.
ACTGGGCTATGCACAACAACTACGATCAGTTGCTGGGCACATTGGATGACATCGCTTAGAAACAATGACAATGGCGCAGATGAATTTCCTCTAACTTTCTAGATCTTAAGCTCCATAATCCGTTCATCATTACTCCTCCTTTTGTCTTCTTTCGATTCATATCCTTCATTATGCCTTTCACAATTCGTCTTGTTGCCTTCATCTCGCTGCCTCAACGTGATAGAGCGTCTTAGATTACTGTATATTTGTGCCAGGCTCTACGTTTATTATGATTAACTGACTGTTTAGTGGGTACACGCAGCAACAGATGACGTAGAAAACAGTTGTGTTTTTTTTTAAAATAGATACTATTTTGTCAGCAACCGACATTAACTTCTAATTATTCAGGCTGCTAAAATCCATCTCTATCGTACAAGGGGGACTTATATTTAAATGATTTAGGAGTTTGATAAAAATAAAACAACTGATTTTAATTTACTTATCGATAGAAACTACGTTAAGTGATAAAAAACACAAGTGGGGAAAATGGTTGGTGAATGAGAAACTAATTTAGTTTTATTAAATAATAGTGGACAGTGTGCACTTGAGAAGCATAGCATTCCAGAATATAGACCGACGAGTATCTTGAAGTCATGCTAGACGAAGTTATTGACGGTAAACTAAGGTCACAAAGTTTAATATTCACATCTATAATATAAGGAAAAGGAGCATTTATTGTAAAATAAGTTGACATTCTGATGAGAGTAAACTCCAAAAAGAAGCAAGTACCAAGCAGATTCCTGAGTAAAGTAGTAATGATAATCGCTTTATTGAATGTGACTGATATTGACTGGTGCAGAAATAACAGATAAGACTAATATTACACACAGGGATTAGGAAAGTAATGAATATCAAACGATGGTCGATAAATTTGAAGGAAACACAGGTTCAGACTATGTTTAAACAAATATGTATTCATTGAAATCCTGCATCGTGCATGGGAGTAATAAAATAATTTAATAATTTCTATTTTTGTAATCCTACGCATCACAACTAATAGCTCCCTTTCTGATTCACTGCGAGGTTTGAGACAATTCAAAGCTTGGAAGTACTTACACCTTCAACTGTTCCAAAGTCAGCTCGGTACAAATTCTTTTTGTTTGAAAACATCACCCATGGGCTTCGAAAAGAATCAGGTGTTCCAGTTTCAAGAGGTGTTGTGACAATAGTCCAATGTGACAAAGACTTTACTGGTCCAGGTAATTCTACAAGGCGTCGCATACGTGGAGTTTCGATACTGGTAGTTACATATATGTGGTTTCCACCGGTAAGAACAGCTATTCCTGTATTCTAAAAAAAAGATGTCCTACATTAATACTGAAAGCAGCAAGTTCTATATATATATATAATAACATGAATCAATTATTATTAATTACGACTATGAAATAGTGAGCGAAGGTAAAGTCAAATAGCTAATTTGAAGGCACCACTTGACTTTAATAAAGACAAAGCGTTGGACATGCCAAAAACGTAACAGGCAAATATTAGCAATATTTCGCGCTCATAGATGGTTGGGCTATAATTTTCACACCCTTAGAAGTCCATTATGCACACCGTTTGAAGCATATAAAAAGTTTCAGAAACTGGTTAAAATTAGAGGTACACTAACTTTTTAGCTTTGGTCTAAATTAAATAAGGGAAGATAAAAAAAGAGGAACCCTTTGTGGGTGGTCAATGTTAGTTGTAAGAGGCTTTAGAATGTTGATAATTTTCGTTCTCAGTAAACCAGTACTCACAAAGATTCTTCTTTCGAGATCCGATAAGTTAAGAGGAAACAATACTCCATAACTTGTTTCGGTGGTGTTTGAATACACAATTCTTTTTTATATGTTCAGAAATTTCTGATCAAACAAAGCAGTTGCATATCTGGTAAAATGGGTTGAGACTCAAAAATTGTCACACCTACTAACATAGCTATGACATATTTACACAGAAATTAAGCAGTCCTGATGGAAACGACTTAGTGCATCCAGTCCAATAGTTTATTGTGTTTTGAAATTACCAAGCTCAATCCCTGAGTGTTGATTGGTTTAGGAAGGATTTATAAAATAAGCTGACCTTTTATAACTTTTCGCCAAAGGTTGATAACATTCGTTGATGCTGTTTTATGGCAAACTGAAGATTATATCAAGCTATAATGCGATGGAAATCCTGTCTATGATTCTCAAAACTCTAGCTAGCAATTCGGTAATTATACCCTATAATATAATATTGAGCTATTTGACGTATGAAATTACTGTAGGACATTTAAAATTTCTAAAAACAGCTCACTAATACAATTGTATTCAGAAACTGTCAACCTATTAACTATACATTGTTTCTATTAAATACAGTTACGCTGTTTCACAGAAAATTCAGTAATTAAGAAGTTCGTGGCACATCTATTAAATCTGGATTCGGAAATTTCAAATGAGAACAATAACTAATTCATACTAATAGTATCAATACGGCAAGACTTACATAATCAATGGTAAAAAGCTTAGCACTAATTATTTCTCTTTCTTCAGCTTCAGGTCCCATACTAAAACGTCGAACAAACTTGCCCTGATGATCTAATATGATAGTGAATCCTGTTTTTTGGATAACTAATAAATCCTCTGACAAAGTCCAACCAAGCAATATACCAGGTGCATCTTTCCACTGAAAAAAAGGAAGTTTAATTTTTTCATATTATGGAATGAATTCAATGTCGAAAAGTAAATCTAGATAAGAAGTTGGACAAGTGACAATGATTCAGTTTCTATTAAATGTGATAACAATGAAAACTTTTTAATTACATCACTGTTTCCAGAAAATCAAACATCAACAAATATGACAACTTAACTACTTTCAATTACTCTAGCTTACAATACGGCCGGGAATTATTTTGGCACGGAAAGACAGACATATTATCACTACCTGCCGATCTACCATCTCAACAAGGGTTTCTCAAATTGTTCTCAACAATGGTAATCAACAAATCTTCTTACATATTGTGAAAATGGATTTCATTTAGCTTAATAAATGTACGACTTGTAACAGATATGCATTAGTTCATGACTTTCATAAAGATATACTCAGCTCTATCAGGGGCAGATTCCAAACTCCACGAAAATAGTTCAGTGTTCTATCGATAATTACCAAGTGTCTTTTTGTACTGATGAAGACAAAAGAAATAAAGCTCCAATTTACAAAGCCAAATGGGGTTATCGTATTTAATCAGAGTGCATAAGTCAACATACTAAGTGGTCCCGTGAAGTGAAACTTAAAACACTTTAGTTAAGGGGCTTTGAAATCTAGCACATCAAACAGACTTCTTTTACTTTTGAAATCTACACATTAACCAATGTCTCGATTTAGTCAGTAATTTCGAACTAATATCTAAAAACTATATGAAAATAATATATTAGATATAGCTTTTTTTAAAACAAAAATCCAATATTATAGCTTTTTGGGCAAGCCATTTTAACGAACAATTCGTACGTAGTTTACTTCTTTTAGCCTCTTTCCGCCAGTCAAAGTTGGTAATTGTGCACAGGCTAGTTTGAAGCACGCTAGGAAGTTAATATAAAACTCGTCCGGATAGTTTTTCCTCATAAGTACACTTGATGTGCATATTAACTTCAAAAATGGCAAATTTACCTCGATATACGTCTCTTCTGTATGTTTAAAAATATGGACACAAGTACGTCAAACAATAAACGATCAAAGTCTACATAAGGGCTTCACTATAAGGAGTAATATTCAAGTAATCCCTTCAATGATAGTTATGTTCCATCTTGTAATTGATGTTTAATGGCTTATACAAACAGGCGAATTTCAGAGAACTTCATGACACAACTATTGTCGTAATTTGTTTGATTTCAAATCAAAAAACACTGTTCAACGCTCTCATATGCAGTTAAAAACACGGCCATCTCTACGGTCACATAAAAAATATAAACCCATTTCTTGCCTACGCCTGTTACCCCACACGTGAACATAGGCCACTGACCAGAATTCTCAAAACAACTCTGTCCTGGGCTCTTTTTTCAATGTTTTCAGTTGGTACTAGTTATTTTGAATCCATACCTAGGTCTTAGTGTACAAATTTAGGATTGTAACATTATCTTCTTCTGGATTTGCTACAGTGTGAATAACTTTCTTCTAACCATAAGATCTCAAACAGAAAGTATTGCGGGACACTGAGTATTAATTGTCATGTTAATTAAAAGATAAATTTACACATTCAATTCCGAACTAACAAATAAAGTTAAAATCAACTCACAACACTTTGGGAAACGAGTTTGCCTGATGATGTATATATTTGAAGTATAGGTTTCGCTCCCGCTTGGCCATCCAAATACATTGCTAAGTGAACTTAAACTACTGGTAAAAATATCCCTACCGATATAACCAGAATACTGACAAATCGATGTCTTGAATTGTGATATTGAAAATCCCATACCCCACGGCATATCGTAAAGATGAAGCTTTCTACAATACAATAAAAATCAAATCAACAAGTACCTGAAATAAATGTCTCCAACAGCAAACCACTCTTCACCCAAGACCGCCATTATGAAGTTTCAGAAAAGTGCTATTCACGATTTAAACTAATATAAGGTTTAACGACTGACGACAATGATTGACAAGGATACACAGACCCTTTAATAAAAGGCAAATCATATTTGGTAAACAAAGTCAACACAGTTGATGATGGTAGGAAACGCGATAGAAGCGAAATATAATGAATTTAACATATGAATATGTAAAAACAGATAATTAAATGCGTGATTCCCAGTACTAACTTGTGTAGCAGTCTACGTATGCATGAATTAATGTATCAACATCAGTCTTTGAGCAGCAGATATATGTTTGGATAATAAAAATCGCAGGTAAGAACCTTGGTTCATCTTATTTTTTCGGGAAGTCAGGTAATATCAATAGCATTTAAATAAACAGTATAATTTAGAGCCTATTTTATAAATCTGGTTGATACGTAACTTACGTTATCATCAGAGTTAAATGGTGTCTGGCAATGGAATTCAGGACGCGCGATGCATCCTATTTAGGACTCGTTAGCTAGTTATATATGCATTACAGGGTTGATGTTATCTCCAGCACTTGAACCTAGTACCGCCTGTTATTGCGTTATCCGCTAAGCTACTAAGTCCGGTTAGTCACTGGGGCGAATTTTAATTCATTTGTATTGGTTGTTTGGATCCTACGACTGATGATAAGGACTGCAACTAAACAATCTCCTTTGGCATGTGTGCCTCATTCGCAAACTACCCACTATTGCCATACAGTCACAAGCAACATAAGCAGACTTGGACAGCGGCTAACCGTGGAACACAAAACGCGCGCTTCATCCTATTTGGGACTGATCTCCAAACACCCCCCTCAGTAAAAACAGGGTTACTCATCCATATCAGCCTAGAGACCAAGATAACTAGCATTACTATCTAATATCACCCGAACCTTTGTGTTGTCTGCAAACAAGAAAGGCAAAACCAAATATCTCCCGTCAGTCAAGCATAAGAGCCTTATGCTTACGACACCAATGTCGCAAAGAAAGTAATTTCACATCGACAAAATAGAAACACCGAAAAATCCATCTTGGTGTTGAGATAATCTATTGCGAGGTGATTAAATAGCCTATTAACCGTGGTGAGACTTTAATTTATAGCAGGCCCCGGATTTTAGAGCGAAATCCAGTAACCTATTTGGCTAAATAGAGTTTTTGCATTATAGCTGAGGTCAGTTCATTATGAAAACCCTAAATCCAATTCATAAACCTAATCATCAACTGTAAATCATAATTCTAACTCCGCACACTGGTTTATAACCCTCATTTAGTCATAGTTGTCAAGTGGACACTCCCAAGGTCACTCGAACGTTGCTCAAAGGTCGTCCATAAATTATAGTCACACCGCCCATTGTTACTCACTAAATATTCGTTAAGTCAACCCACTATATTGCCTAAGATTACGGCTACTTTATATTCCGTCTAAAAATATGTAAACCCAAGTGACATTTTACAATTTCGAGCAGTTTTATCTCCTTGCATGTAGACGTATGAAACTGACTGCTTCACCACATTAATTCCATCGCGGTAACGCAGCAGTCGTAAAGTTCAGTCAGATAAATCCGATATCCAATATTGTCTCAACGAACAAGAACACGTGAATAGGTTAAATTTTCGTCTATTTTCGCTCTAAGAAAAATTTTTATATCTTCAACAAAGTAAAATGAAAATATTTAAATTTCTCTGAGCTAGTAGTTATACGTATTCAATACCCGTAAATGTGTGCATTGCAATTTATCTAATATCTTCTCCATGAACTTGTATAGACCAATTAATATACTGTTGTTTCGATACGGCTCCATGTACTTGACAGTGTCGGTGGGTGATAGTCTAGCCACCCAACTGTACCAACCCTAGTCAGCTTGGTTGTTTGTTGAACTGTACGTTTTGTCGCTCGGTTGAGTGAATTTGTCTCAGGGTTTTAGGATTTGCGGTTCACCAACGTGGTTGACCTGCACCAAATAACTGGGAGCCTACTCCAGTTGAACGTGGATGGTGTGACCAACCAACTAACGTCAAAGTCACACCTCGTGTCTAGTACAAAACGTGGATTACCCTTTCTTCGTAAGCAAGCCTGATGGCTGCTTTGATGACCATGCAACACAAAACGACGTTATAACAAAAGTTTGTTAGTAAGAATGGGTACAAGGAACAGATTTTGATCACTGCTGCATATTCCAGTCCATGGCGAACAAATTACCTATGCGTGTTAGTTGTTCGTGACCTAAACGAAGATCAGTGGACTGCTTGACACTCATTGACTTGACTGCAGGATGGTTTGATTAAAGCTCAGTTGCACTTCTTCGACCGTACATGTCTCTTGACAGGCAGTATGTTTGGTGGGTCTCAGTGTGAGAAAAAATTATGCGATAAATCGAGTGTTATGGGAAGATTGTTTTGTAGGGATAGTTAATATTGAATTGTTTTCCAATCAGTTCGCAACTAACTACGCAAGTAACTCTTTAAGAATACTTCGAGTTTCAAAACCGAGTAAAGAGGGAGAGTACGCTGTGGGATCAGCCACTTCATCCCGTAGAAAAAACTTGTTAAAAGGCGCTAACCATTTGAATTCCGTCTTCGGAGTTCAGTGATCTTTTTCTAGAAAAGTTATGACGCTTCATGGTGAAAGCCGAGATTCTTCGGAAGTCACGAGGTCGATGTCCCTTCCAATAATCAGAGTAACAATTAATATAGGTACATCGAACGTCCATACAATGTGGTAGACCGTAAGGATCAGTCAAATAGTTTTGTAAATACAAGTTGGCGGTTCTCGGAATCAGCGAAAACCAATGGACACAAGCTGGGCAGTAAACGTTAGCCGCGAAGGGAGAATGCTCTACACACTCAGTGAGTTGATCTAATGCTGTCCAAAGAAGCACGTAATGCGCTTATAAGATGAGAAGCTCATGGACCCAGGGTCATTAAAGCATACTTCACAACAAATGAGGGGATTACAATTAATGCTATCCAATGTTATGCACCCACCAATGACATCACTGACGACGATAACGATCAGTTCTACAAGATGCTGAAATCAATCACAGTGAGGTGCTCAAGAAAGGATCTCGCCATCCGGATGGGAGACCTAAACGCCAAAGTCTAAATCGACAACACCGGATACGGACTGGGAGAGATACACAAACCACTGTGCGTTCAGCAAATTGATTATAGGCGGCCCAATATTCCGTCACATATGCGTTCACAAAGCTTCATGGATCTCACCGGATCACACCACGGAGAACCAGATAGATCTGTAGAATTATAGTCTACTCCGTTATTAGTACTGCTCCAATGATGGACCTAACCTTAAAATTGTAGATTTTCCACGATTTCACTGTCTAATATATGATATATTTCGTGGAATTCATATCATTCTTTACGCTGGATCGTCGTATCGTAACAACTGCCTATATGTGATGGAGGAAACATTTAGGCCGGAGATAGAACAATATATTTAATATGAATAGAAGTCAGACACAAAAGTCACCGGAAACATACTCCACGTTCCATTATGGAAGGCTCAGGAGGAAAAACAAGTGCTAAAGTACCGGAAGTAAGGATTTCTCATCAATATATCAAAGAATGAGCAGAGCGAATGTGAGAACTACAGAGTCGTCACACTACTAACGGTACCAGAAAAAGCTTTGAACAGTGTTTCTGAACTGTATGAAAGACCCAGTAGACGCCCAACTTCGAAGTCAACAGGCTGGATTACGTAAAGACTGGTCGTACACAGACCAAATCGCGACACTATGGACCATCTTGAACAATCCATTGAAGAAACTCGTCATCATACATCAACTTCCCTGATTATGTTGAGGCATCGAACAGCGTAGATAGGAAAACCTTACGAAAAATTCTTCGACATCATGATGTACCTGAGAAAATCGTAAAAATCATACGGAATTCATACGACAGACTACACTGAGAAGTCATGTGTTATTATTATTCGCAAACATCTTATGGGTACATAAGTGTTGTGAAGAAACCATTTCGGGTTTCATCGAAAATGCAATAATGTTAGCATAACATTTGCCATATTTGAAAAAGAGAAGCTATAATGAAAATGGAATAATAATGTTAAATCAGGTTATGTGTAACTGAGAAGAATAGTGAATTGAGTTTAGAGAAGGAAAGAGAGAAAATAAAGCAATAGAAATAAAAGAGACGTGAAATAAGCGAACAGTTTAATAGGCGTGTATATGAAGACAGAACAAGAATAAACAACTATGTATGTATCGTCAAATTAGTAACAAAAATGAAATAGAAAATAATCAAGAAAAAAATTATTATTGCAGTAAGATATGACGTTAGATTAAGTGTTTGTGCATAGTTTGGAGTGATGCCATGAAAGTCCTAATTAAGTGCATGGAGGACAACCCATAGATGCATTCGAAGTGAGGACCAGAGCCGGACAAGTCCGCCCATTCCCCCCTCCTTTCTTCTGGCGGGTGGATAGATTATGAAGGCCTACACATCTGAAGGAAAGCATTGAATACAATGGAGAGCTCAGATGCAACTAGACGATTTGAGCGTCAAAGATGACCTGATACTTCTATCCACACACACGGGCAAATGCATATGAGGACAATCCGTGTAGCAGCTGAAGTAGTGAGTCGAGGAATTAGCGAGTGGAACACCATGTATCGGTTTCAAATATTGGACATCGCCTGTGACGACAGTTTCGGGAGATAATGACTTTGTCAAACAAAAATGTAGAATGTCCGTTTGGGCAGATCAGCTTAAATATACTTTGCAGCAGCAAAATAATCTCAGGCGTGACGACTGAAAACGATCGAAACGATGGCACAAATGTTGTCATATCAAGAAACTGTAGTACAGGTGTTCAAACTAATGTACTGGACTACCGAATCACTGACAAACTCTGTGAGCGAGTTTCACTTTGATTCTGATGCTGCTGTCACATCTGAATCTTGGTTCAAGAGGTAACAAACCATTTTCGAAGTTGAGTTTTCGCGTTAATAGTCACAATCTTAACCACTCCGTGACTTTGAGTTTAGTCGAATACGACCTTACCGACAATAGTCCGACAACATGCAACAGAAAAATTAAGTAACAAAGGGTAGGTCTTTTACCATGGTCACATAATAAAAGCTCGGACGAGGAAGATTGAAGGACGTAAATTGCACTTGAAAGAGATATGAATAAAGATAAAACTACACTACAGAGAGAGGAAAAAATAAACGACATAACTGTCTAACAAAATGCTGCGAGAGAGCTTTCAGCGTGTTTTTTCTGTTAGATTGTAATGGCATTGAGCCCTAATCAAAGAATCCCCAAGGTTGAACGGGAGACACTTGGGAAAATAGACGTTCAGCATTTAACGCGGTGGAAAACTCAATGATGGAGAAGGCGGGAACAATGAATTGAATTATTTCGTGTTGATAGGATGGCATAACTCGGCCTTGCAGGCGTGGTCCCTGCTAAATGTTACCTTATATTACTTACTCAATTACTTACGCCTGTTACTCCTAATGGAGCATAGGCCGCAGACCAGCATTCTCCAACCCACTCTGTCCTGGACCTCCCTTTCCAGTTCTATTCAATTTTTGTTTATTTTTCTCATGTCTGTTTCCATTTCTCGACGAAATGTGTCTTTGGCCTTTCTCTCCACCACCTTCGACCTTGAGAATTAAATCTGAGGGCTTGCCTTGTGATACAGTTGGGTACTTCCCCCAATGTGTGTCCTGTCCACTTCCAGCGCTTCTTCCCGATTTCTTCCTCCGCTGGGATCTGGTTTGTCCTCTCCCACAGTAGGTTGTTGCTAATAGTGTCCGGCCAACGGATCCGAAGTATTTTGCGTAGACAACTGTTAATAAACACTTGTATCTTCTGGATGATGACTTTCGTAGTTCTCCAGGTTTCTGCACCATACAGTAGAATTGTCCTGACATTTGTATTGAAAATACTGACCTTGGTTTTGGTTGACAATTGCTTTGAGTTCCAGATGTTCATCAGTTGTAAACATGCTGCTATTGCTTTGCCGATCCGCGCCTTCACATCTGCATCAGATCCATCGTGTTCATCAATGATGCTGCCCAGATATGTAAAGGTTTTTACATCTTCCAAATCTTCTCCGTCAATTGTGACTGGATTGGCGCATGCTGTGTTGTGTCGGAGAATCTTGCTTTTCCTTTTGTGTATATTGAGACCTATTGCTGCTGAGGCTGCTGCTAAGGCTGCTGCTACACTGGTCGTCTTCTCCTGCATTTGTTGTTGCGTTTGGGATAGAAGGGTCAGATCATCTGCGAAGTCTAGATCGTCCAACTGCATCCTAGATGTCCACTGTATCCCATGCTTCCCCTCAGATGTTGATGTTTTCATGATTCAATCGATCACCAGGAGAAAGAGAAAGGGTGAGAGTGAGCAACCTGGCCTGACACCGGTCTTTACTTCGAACGAATTTGTCAACTGTCCTCCATGCACGATTTTGCAGTTTAATCCATCATAAGAATTCAGTATGATAGTGACTGTCTTCTGAGGCATTCCGTAGTGTCGAAGAAGCCCCTATAGTGTTGTCCTGTTCACGCTGTCAAATGCTTTCTCCTAGTCAATGAAGTTGATGCACAGTGAGGAATTACATTCAATTGATTGTTCCACAATGATCCGTAGAGTTGCTATTTGGTCTGTACACGATCTATCATTACGGAATCCTGCCTGTCGGTCTCGAAGTTGGGCGTCTACGCAGTCGTTCATTCTGTTTAACAATATTTTGTTGAAGACTTTTCCTGGTATTGAAAGAAGAGTGGTGCCTTTTAGCTCTCACATTTGCTGAGATCGCCCTTCTTTAGTATTTCGATCAGATGCCCTTCGTTCCAGTCTGTTGGTACTTGTTCCTCATCCCAAATCTTATTGAAGAGAATGTGGAGTGTCCTTGCAGTTGCCGCTAAGTCCGCTTTCAGTGCCTTTGCTGGAATGTTGTCTGGTCCTGCTGCTTTGCCACTCTTGGTTTGTCTGATGGCCATGCTGATTTCTTCAGTTGTTGGTCGGTCAACATTGATTGGGAGGTCCGTGGGTGCTGCTTCGATATTGGGTGGGTTCAGTGGGGTTGGTTGATTCAAGAGTTATTTGAAGTGTTCTACCCACCTGTTTTCTTGCTCTTCAATGTTGGTGATTACCTCGCCTTCCTTGCTTTTCACTGGTCGTTCTGGTTTGCGGCGATTTCCAGAGAGTTTCTTTGTTATGTCATACAGTTGTCTCATGTTTCCTTCTCTTGCAGCCTTTTCCGCCGTCATTGCTAGGTCTTCCACATATTTACGTTTGTTGGTTCAGATGCTCCTCTTCACCTGTTTGTTTACTTCTGTGTATTCAGCTTTTGCCTTGGATTTCTCTGCTCTTGTTCGACTGGTATTGATTGCTGCCTTCTTGTTCCTCCTTTCTTGAATCTTATCCAGTGTATCAACAGTGATTCATTCCTTGTGATGGCACTTCTTGTGGCTCAGGACCTCATGACATGTTGAAGCGATTGCTTCTCTGATCCCCTTCCAGTTGCTCTCCATAGTAGTTCCCTCTCCACTGAGTAGATCGTGAAAGGCCTGGAACCTATTGCTGAGGACTATCTTGAATTCACTGAGTTTGTCAGTATCCCGAAGAAAAGCCGTATTAAACTTTTGTGATGCTGTCCGCCTTGTTGTCCAGTGTATTTTTTAGTTTCGATTTCATCTTGGCGACCAGCAAGTGATGATCTGATGCTATATCAGCTCCTCTCTTGATTCCCACACCCTTCATCGTCATCCTGAACGTTTTGTTGATGCAGATATGGTCGAATCGGTTCTGTGTAGTGTGTTCCGCTGAAATACAGTTGACTTTGTATATGTGTTCATGTGAGAATATAGTATCGCCATTGACCAGTTTATTGAAGGCACATAGGTTTGCAAATCTCTCACCATTTTCGTTCCTTTCTCCAAGTCCATGTCGTCCCATGGTATCTTCATATCCGGTGTTGTCCATTCCAACCTTGGCACTTAGGTCTCCCATCAGAATGGTAAAGTCCTTTGTTGGTCACTTTTCAACGATTGACTGCAGCCTATCGTGGAATCGATCTTTAGCGTCTTCATTGTGGTCGTTGGTAGGCGCATAGCATTGGATGATGTTCATTGAAATGCCCTCTTTCTTTGTTTTGAAGGACGCTTTGATGATCCTAGGTCCATGAGATTCCCATCCTATAAATGCTTTTTGTGCTTGTTTTGATAGCATCAATGCAATTCCTTGTGTATGTGGGGCATCTTCTTCTTCATGGCCGGAGTATAACAGAAGCTCTCCTGAAGTTAGTCTTTGTTGTACAACGTGTGTCCAATGTGTTTCACTGATCCCAAGCACCTCTATGTTGTATCTCCTCATTTCTGCAGCAATTCGGAAGGCTCTCCCGGTCTCCCACATTGTACGAGCATTCCATGTACCTAAATAAATGGTTTCTCTGGTTTTCAGAAGGGGCCTCAGCCCCGTAACTTTCGAAGGAACTCGGCTTTCACCATGAGGCGTCATAGTTCTTCTAAATGAAGACCTTCTGACTCCCAGGGAAGAGTTTAAAAGGTTCGAATAATTTTTTCTGGTTAGCATTTTTTCAGCGAGTTAGTTTTCTACGCGATGGGGACGCTAACTAGATGTCCAAACGCGCCCCGTTATCCAGACTTGGGACCGGCGGTAGCCCCAAAAAGGGTCCTGGAGAACTGTTTACCTTATATCTTTCACTCATATTAAATATATTGTTCAGTCTCTAGCTTAAGTTTGTTTTCCATCATCCATTGGTGATTGTTACGACGCTATGAGTTGTTGTAGACAATGATACGACTTTCACGTAAGATCTTATAAATTAGGCAGTTATATCATGAAAACTCTACAATTCTGGGATTAGGTCTATTATTAGAGCAGTACTAATATCATAGTAGATCATAATTCTACAACATAACTCATCCATGCACTGCTAAAACATCTTAATATCTTCAGTCCATATGGATAACGGTCGTCAAATCATCTCACAAGAATCGTTTGGAATAGTCTTATTTGTGTCTTTCACGATATTGTGTAAACATTACCACCGCTTATTCTTTCATTTCGTCTAAGACCACTAATTTCCAAGTCCCTCACAAAATGTTTATAACACAGAAATTAAACTAATATTGGTTCGGGTTCCTTATGTCATATCAACTATCAAATGACTATGATATCCTATCCAATCACCTGCTAACACCTAAGGTGATAGGTGCAAACAAGAGAAAATTGGGTCCTCACAGACAGGCAATATCAAAGGTATATGCACACGCAAAAAGATCTACTGTCCTCATCAAACGATAGGTGAAGAACATATTCCGCCCATCCTGTAACGAAACAAACAAAAGAATACAAGAAATCGTCATGGAGGAAGCTGTACAGCATCTGAATACATCAAAACTGAGTATTAGAATGACCTAAATTGTTTCAGTAGGATTGCATATGCCCAACCCTCCTCCTTTACCAGGGCTTGGGACCGGCAGTAACTCTAGAAGAGCTACAGGCGGAGTTAGAAAAGTTTCGAACCCTCATAAATTTATATTTTCACACACAATGACTTGAGATTTAATAGGATTAAATATAGATATGTTAAATATAATTCATTTTATATTCATTTTGGTAAATGATATCCTTGTCGAGGCTCTGACTGTCAAATGAATCATTTAAATACATCCCTACCTGTAAATAAGACAAACTATAAAGCTTTGTTATTTTTTTCTGTCTGCATGATTCATGGTTTAAGGATTGTCAAACGCAGCTCATGCCGAAGATCACTGTCCACTTTTTGAAGCTGAGCAAGTTTTGAAACATTAATTTCTTCAACTGTGAAAGAAGACGAGCCAAGAGAAGAGGTAGGAGGCTTATGGTTGGTGAACAAATTGAATTCTCAGTTTTCCACAGGGCGTTGAAAATACCTTACTACACAATTCATGGCTAGGGGTTCGTGCCAAAAATGCTGTTCCTTGATTCAGTTTGTCATGACGGAGGGTTTGAGGTCGGTTAACTGCAAGGTGTTTTGCAATGTCTAACAGATTTGCTATACTTTTTGTGGTACCAACACCGATCAGAGTCATTTGTTTTGCGTGGCAAATAGACAAATATTTTACTTCATAGGATTTTCTGAAGAGTTTTAGAGCGTCTGAGATCATGATTAATGTTGAGAAAACGAATAAGAGTATCATAAAGATAGTGTAATTTCGCTTTATTTAAGGTATTTCTTAGACAAAAAAAAAATTGCCTCAGTACTGGAGGTTCTGATGATCTCCACAATTTTATCGATAGGTTCAGCTAGTTAGTCAAAGTGGTTATTTTGGAACAAGACAAGAACCCCCGTTCAAATGTTGGGGGAGGTTATATAAGGAGTGTTATCTAAAGAGAAACTCGCCGAAAGTTCGCTGATCAGTGACCACCTACATAAACAGTAACATTTCTGTTGCTAAGCCGTATTGGAATTCGGTATTTCCGAAGAATGCTGGTGAGCGGCCTATGCTCCTTCACGAGGAGTAACAGGCGTAAAAAAATTTCCGAAGAGCAAGTCTGACCTCTGTTCATCAGTTGGGTCTCGTTGTAGGATCCAAACTACGGTTTGGATGTTGAAGAATAGCCTTCCGTGACTTTAGACACGCGCCCTTTCCCGTCGAAATCAGAACAAGTAATCGGGTAAATAGCGGTTCTATAATTCATAATAAATTTAATGTAAATCATTACCTAAACAAATATTATCACCCGGCTATTAAACCAATGATTGTTCAATCAATTAAATCTAAATTACAATAAATAAAGAAGTTGATAGAAGATGAGGAAAAATTACCAGTCACAACAAATGAACGTTATTCTATCCTGGCTGGATAGATCACACACAACAGGAGGAACAAATCAACATGGCTACCGCCAAGAACAAGTGTCAAGTAAAACAACGCAGATGCAGTTCAGGAAGAAACACAAACGACGGAAGAAATTAGAATGGCCGTCAGACAAATCAAGAGCGGGAAAGCAGCAGGACCCGACAACATACCAACTGAAGCACTGAAATCAGACATCGAAGCAACCACAAGCATTCTTTATCTTCTATTCAAAAAGATTTGGGAGGAGGAACAAGTACCGATGGACTGGAAAGAAGGACATCTCGTCAAGATTCCAAAGAAAGGAGACCTGAGCAAATGTGAAAACTACGGAGGAATCACACTACTGTCAGCACCAGGAAAAGTCTTTAACAGAGTGTTGCTGAACCGGATGAAAGATGCAGTAGACGCCCAACTTCGAGATCAACAAGCTGGATTCCGTAAGGATCGGTCGTGCACAGACCAGATTGCAACACTACGGATCATCGTCGAACAATCAGTTGAGTGGAACTCATCACTATACATCAACTTCATCGATTATGAAAAGACATTAGACAGTGTAGATAGGAGGACATTATGGAAACTTCTTCGACACTACGGAGTTCCTGAGAAGATTGTCAATATTATCCGGAACTCATACGACGGACTACAGTGCAAAGTAGTGCATGGAGGACAGCTGACAGATGCATTCCAAGTAAGGACCGGAGTCAGACAAGGCTGTTTACTCTCTCCCTTCGTCTTTCTTCTGGTGGTCGACTGGATTATGAAGACCTCGACATCTGAGGGAAAACACGGAATACAATGGACAGCTCAGAATCAATTAGACGATTTGGAATTCGCAGATGACCTGGCCCTCTTATCGCATACACATGAGTAAATGAGGATAAAGACAGCCAGTGTAGCGGGAGTCTCTGCATCAGTAGACCTCAGCCTATGTTACTTCACGAGGAGTAACAGGCGTAAGTAAGTAAGAATGACGAGTTAAAGGGTGTTAGGTGTAAGAGTCTTGAACTTTAAAATACTAGCTGTTTGTTCAAACATTACGTAGATCAAATACGCAAACAGGTGGAAAGAGCCTCTGAATGTAAACGCTATGTAAAAAAATCTACGCGCAATATTACAACAAATTACAGATTTACACTTTTCTCGTCGGACTCACCACTGAAGATTCCACAGATATTCAGGATTTGACAACCCTTGTATCCGTAACCTACTTAGAATGGAAGGACACCAACCAAGTCGAATCACAAGTCAGGGATGAAGGAAATTGAAGATAAATCTGAAAATTTGTCTTTCTGTAGAGTGACACTACATTTGTGTCAGGAAATGATCAATTAATGGAGTGTTAGGAAAGAGAGTCATGAAATAAAGACACATCGAAGTATAAGGTTAATCCAACTTTCCCTAGAAATTTAGCAATAGAAGGTTAGTGAAGCGCCTTATTTGATGGCCAACGTTAAGCGCACATGTGAGGGCTTGGTAAGTGCCTCCTTATGTAGTTGTCTTTCTGAGTGTATATTCTTGAAATATGCCCAATCCGTTTTCCTTCATTTGATTTTTAATTGTATGCAGCTATTCATACATGTACATGATACAGTAACAATTTTGATGTCAAGTCATGCATTTGTTTACAAACGTAAGGTTTTCTATATGCTTAGCCGAAATTAATAAACTTTTCCTCAGATTCTGGAAGTTGGGCATCTACTGGTCATTTTATATCCTCTTCCCATATTTTACGCAGTACGAGAAGTTAATTGATGTCATTCTAGTTCTTGATGCTTAAAAGTCTATACAGTCTCTCGGACACATTGAAGGTTCTTAATAGTTCTCTTGTTTGCGGTTGACGTTTTGTGCATAAATCGCTGAAAACAAACTTTCTTATAATTTAGAACGTGAATGATTTATTATTTGTTTGTGGGATAATCTTGGTAGCTGGGGGTGTCAGTGCTTTTGTACAGTTATGGTCCGAATTAGTCAACCTCAACAGATTTTTGACCCATAGACGAAACAATTCGAAAATGGCCCAACTGAATCCATTTTTATGGACCTTTAGTCTTTTTTAGGTGTCCCTAAATGCCGAGAGTGGGGAGATTCAGCTCTCCATCTCGAAATGCTCTCATATGGCCATGTTAATACAACCACTGCCAGAGAAGCCCTACTCACTGCATTTTCGTGGCGGGGGAGTGTGTTGTTTATAAAATTAAGAAAACCGAAAGCAAATGTCTGGCGCTTTAACGGGGCTGGTGGGTACAGAGGATCTACCTAGGGGAGTTGGAAAACTCTAATTCCAAACCAATAGTGCACATGTGCTCCAGCATCCTGAGGAACAAATGGCGTACGAACCAGTCGTTGGTTACTGGCTACCATGGGACTGCATCTTCTTACGTTGCACCACAGTCTTATGGACTAGACCTCTAGGTTAAAGGCTTCGGGTGTAACCCCCTAAGGAAACCACCTGCTTCAGTCTGTACACCCGGGCAGTATCCCAGCCCTCACACAAATCGGATGATTTGTGTTGTGCGTATCTATTTGGTGCCTCCTTGGATTTATGTTTGTGTTTTAGTAACAATAATGATAATACTTTCATTAGGTCCTTGGTTTTGTTTTCTGTTTTACTTATATCAGCACTTGATGTTGCTTTCCACTCAATTACTTTATGTAAGCTCCAGTTTGTACTTTAACTAGGTAATAAAATGTAATTTTATGACCACAACTGTGGACGTTTTTTGAGGTTTATCAACACTGAATGACTACAAATCGGTAATCTAACCCTGCCTCGGTATGGGCGTCCCGGCAGTATTTCAGCCCTCACACAAATCTAATGAAGTGTGGCTCATATATATTTGGTGCCTTCTTGTACCAACGTTTGTGTTCAACTAGGTAAACAAATAAATTTCAGTAAACATGATTTGTGTGCCTTAACCATCAAGTTATCACTAGTAACTAACGGGACATCCTATCTAATCTGACATGCAAATCATAGGTTTTGTATTCCATCTTCACTTATGAGTAAATTTCTAGTATCTTAAAAGTAACCTTTCAGTTTTCACGTGTTTCGATTTCAGATTGATTTCGAGTTTAACGAAGCAAAGTACGATTCAAGTAATCCTTTGGTTTTACCGGGAAAAAATGAATCTCGATACAAAGGAAAACGTCAATTGGACCGTAATCAAATCGTGCAAAACCAAATCTTATCAAAGAAAAGACGAAAAGAACTGTTACGAAAAGTATCTCAAAAAGAGAAGAAACTATCGGTAACAGAAATTTCCATATATTTCGTGTTTAGCGTTCAGAGCTGTGGAGGGAATTAGAAGAGTATAAAAAACCTGAAACTACGCAACACATTTCTGTCTTACCTCTGTTCAACAAACCTAAAAATTCGGAAAAAAAGCTAACCAAGTAGATCTGTTATTCTAATTTCCAATCCTTCAGTTGCAATATCAGGGGAAAGTCTTGGAAACAACGGTGTAATGACCTATCAGATACTTCCAAATCTACAGACGAATATAGCAGTGATGAGTCTGTATCAACAAACGAGGTTTCTTTTACGCGAGTGGCCTCAGAACAGGATCTTATTAACGACAAAGTTGGGGAACGCACACGAACCATTGTTGAAGACAAGCATGAAAACAAACCTCTTGAGGCAGGAAAAGTTTCCAAACCTGCTCGGTTTGTTCTTGTTTCAAGAACACCTGAGGTAGCAGCAGCTCGTCTCGCTCTACCAGTTTTGTCTGATGAGGCAACTATAATGGAAAGTATCAGTGAAAATGACTGCGTCATAATATGCGGCGCTACAGGTTGTGGTAAAACTACACAAATCCCGCAGTTTCTATATGAGGCGGGATATGCTACGTATGTGTCCGTTTTTTTGGTGGGGTATATAATCTGTTTTAAGCATTTTTCTTAGTATTAAAGGGAGCGAAACGCTTGGTCTATATTACAATGCGAGTTAACATAATACTGATAACTTACGATTATGAAAAAGTGTATTATTCCTGGTGAACTTTCTATAATTTACGTATATTTGGGCTGAAACCACAATTTAAAAGTTCCATAACTGATTCCCAATTATTTGGCACATTCCAGTAGTCACCGGTTAATTTTTTTGGCACACTGATTATAGTTCTCTGATGTTTACCTAACATTACTTATGTAGTCGTTGTTTATGACTTGACAAATTTGTGTTTTCGCATTCTCATACTCAACTCAGATTAAATCCATTTTTATCAGAGTCAATAAACTGATTGGTTTATCCTGAGCGACCAATATTCAAGTTGTAAATAGGGTAATTGTCATAGATGGCAAATTGGTTGATGAGTTCTTAATTTTTTATCGACTTGAGTTGGTTAGGACATGTGTTACGTATGTCTAACCGTAGCATAACTTGACGAGCATTGCTTGGTGTTGCAAAACTGGGATGGAAGAAAGCTAGGGATGAAAAAAAAAGTTAGATCGGTTCATAAAGTCATTGATTGTTGGTCTGGGCTTTGTTGGTAAATGAAGACTACTTGGTTAAGGTCCGCGTGATAACCGCCATCATTCGTTGGTGACTTTGGGTGACATGGCACAGAGTCGTCCACAGCGGTCCAGATCCATTTATTCTTGATACTATTTTCCTTGAACTTCAGTATCCCTTCATGCAGATCTTCTCATCTTTTCAAACCATATTCCAAATGTTCATTCCTTCTTTTCATCATTGCTACCACATTATTCCTATCTCGCGCCGAAGTAATAAAGTAGCTCGGGTCAGTGGACATCTGTACTGTGTTCCATTTTGACGACGTGTCTGTCTTTTTTGGTTTATATGTATGGGGGGATTGTTTTATCTATACTTAAGTAATAGCTAACTTTTTAGTGGTGTCAGTCAGTCAGTTACGACTTGGGACCAGGCACATATATGCATCGATCCAAGTTGCCATACCTCATTAACATAGCAAGATGGACACCGGATTCATAAAAGTAGTTAATTCAGAGTTGGTAATATATAAAAGAAAGATTGCAATAAGGATATAGTACAGGAAAGAAGAATTAGTTCGTAGAAAGAAAGATATGAGGCGATTTTAATCTCTTAGTTTAAGGGAAGACAGAGAGTGTATACACCGACGCCATTGTGATCGATTCTGAGCCATGTCACCAAGAGTTTCCAACCATTGGTTACTATAGTCACGCGGACCCCAACCAAGTAGTCTGCATCTACCAACATGGCTCAGACTAGAAGTTAGTGACTTCAAGCACTGATGCCACGTTTTGGTTTGGCCGCCCCTAACTTTCTTCCAACCATCTCCAACACCGGTTAGCATTGCACGACGTGGTAATCGGTGTTCAGGCATACGTAACACGTGGCCCAACCGTCTCAGTCGATGAAGATTAACAACCTCATCAACTGATTTACCATCATAACCTAATACCCTGCGTCTAAGCTCACTACTACTTACCTTGTGATCCCAGCAGATGCCAGCAATATTTCTAAGGGATCTGTGGTGTTGGTACCCTTCACTATGAACTACACATATTAGGTGATAGATCGTACGTTTAGACAAAAATATCTTCAATGTTATAAGATGTGTCTTTTAGGATTACAATCCAGATCACAACACTCCAACATAGTTTTCAGTAGAATAAACTAATTAATTCATATTTGAACAGCAGAGTTTTTATAGTACATTGCTTGTCAATCGAAGAAATCATATTGATATATTGCTCGCGATTGGTTAACTGGCTAGTCACATTACACCATATGTCGTAGATCTGTCTAGTGTGATTGCGCCTGATTGCTTCGAATCTACTGACCTCTGACACCAATCTCTTCTGAAGACATTGTTATGCAATGTTCTCTTCAATCCAACATTATAGGGGTTAACGCCTGGCTTATCAGTTGGGAAGGTATTAGTTTGTATTGCTCATGCGTCAATAACCGTACATGGAAATTAGGTTAGAATTCGCCCATCTAGCTTTAAAGTGGGGTTGAAATCCTACTTCATAGTGATTTTGTACCTAACCAATGCTTGGACACAATGTATGCCACCTGACACTTAGGATGATCATTAAATTTATAAGCCTAATATTTATTGTTATTCGGTAACATTTATTTACGTAAGTAGCTTGAACGACTAGGGGTACCTATTGTGTGGCACGTTTCTTTATCATAACTTTCTGTTCATTATTTACAAGGGGTTTCATTGTTTATTACTGCTCATAATTTTTAGAGATGGGTATATGATTGGAATAACGGAACCCCGTCGTGTTGCTGCGATATCTATGGCACATCGAGTCGGTGAGGAACTAAATTTGACGTCTGGGTATGTTTACAGTGTATCATAAATTGATGTATCCTGATAATCTATGACAAAAAATTTCTGTTTATATGATTTAACTAGATGGTAGTCTCTCATAAATCCAATATAGCTGTATTTTTGTAGCAAATAGGTGTACTGGTCTCAGATTGTCACTTTGTAGGTATTTAATATTTGTTTTCTCAACAGCCTCAACCACATGTAATACCGGTTTTCCCTATTTCAGTCCGTGTTGGATATTCTTTTCAGTCTTCAAGCTAATACCAAATAATACGTAACTCTTAGTAGTATCCTATTGTTCAATGTTAAAAGTAGGAAACTGTGTTAGAATTATTAATTGGTTGAAGTTCATCCACCGGTGGTTGAAATTCTTGACCCCTATTGATGAAAATCTATGGCTATGATTAGAAGTATTTATGAATAAGTGATTGGTTAACTTATGTTTCAAAATTTGTGCTCATGTGTTTTAGAACAAACATTTTGTTGCTTGTAATAACTTGTCGATTAACTGTAAATTGTGCATTGTTGTAATCTGATTAGTAGACTGTTTTGATTGGATGTCAAAATTTACGTTTTTATATTGCAATTCTACCTTTTTTTAAAAAATCCGTTAGATGATCCCATCGTCGTTGAATTTAAAATTGTATCTTGTGAAAAAACCCACATCAAACCATATTGTACCACTGAATGTTAAAATGTATTGAGATAAAAAGAAAATAATTTTCTTATTGACCACGTAAAAATGGAACTGAATTTGTTCAGTTATGTAGATTGAAGTCGTCACTGATTGCTATAAGCAAAAGACTATGCATGTCATTGAAAGTAAACTCGGGAACATTGATAACTATTTCTCGAACACGACACAGATTTGTAATTACGATGATTATTATCGTATCTGAAAATAAAATTTTATTTATTTATTTGACCACATAAATATTGGTACAAGAGGGCACCAAATATATATGCGCCATACCATATTTGTGTGCGTGGGCTGTGATACTGCCCGGGTGCCCAGACCGAAGCAGGTGGTTTTCTTAGTGGGCCATACCCCGAGCCTCTGACCTAAAGGTCTGATCCATAAAGCAGTGGAGCATCGTAAGGAGATGCAGTCCCATGGTAGCCGGTGACCAACGATTGGTTCATACGCCATTTGTTCCTTCAGGATACTGGAGCCCATGTGCACCATTGGTTTGGGATCCTGTTAAAGCGCCGGACATTCGCTTTTCGTCCTCTCATTTTCGTAAACAACACCCCTGCCACGAGAAGGCAATGAGTAGGACTTCCCTAGCAGAGGCTGTATAAGCGTGGCCGCGTAAGAGTATTTCGAGAGGGAGAGCGGACTCTCCCCGCTCTCGGCCAGAACATTTGGGGGCCATTACACTTCTGTAATTGCGTCACATTTTGGATAATGGGATCCATGGAATTGCGGTTGTGGGTTCCTACCACAAAACGAATGACAATAACCTTTCCAACATAGTTTTATAGAACTATTTCCCTGTTCAACTAAGTCAGCCAAGAAGCCAGAAAAGGCTGTATTCAATAATCCAGTGTATGTTAAAAAGACAATGAATTTCTGTTCATAATTCCACCCATAACTTGGTTTATGGAAGGACGCCTCAAACACCTTTGACGTTTTCAGCAACACCCGAGCCTCATATCGAATCCTCCAATTTTATGGAAGGAGAAATGACAGGAATTCAGTTTGTAAATTGCACCAATTATCGAACGAACGTGGATTTAGACGCAACGTTAAGTTTTGAAGTTGAGGATGATGTTGCATCAGTGAAATCTGAAGAATTCAATGTCAGAGACAAAAACATAGACGAAGATGCTGATGTCAACGGACTGCTAAATAAGTTAGCAAAAGGGCTTAACTGAGTTAAATGAGGACAAACTCAATTGCACGTGAGTTGCTATAATAGCTCCCCCCTGCAAACAAAAATATATGGAAAAAATGTCTGTGTTTGCACAAAAAATAGTAAACTGAATAGGGTAGTTACAATCGTTTGAAAAAAATGGCTTATACAAAATTAAGATGAAGTTAGTGTGTGCTGTACATTTAGTTTGTGCCCGTCCGTGAGGTTATATAAAATAATAGCAAGAAATAGAAGGAATGCGGTATTGTTTTTACATTTTAAACAAAAATTATACGTATAAGCGTAAGGGTACATAAGATACGTTGAGTTTTATAGCGTATAACATGAGCTTAATAATGCATGTGTATACAATGAAGTGGAAGTTATAATTAATATTTAAAATAGTAGAAAATTATTAATAGAAAATTGTAGCGACATAATGTTGGGGTCATCTTTTTCTGCGGCCAGATCTTGTTATCGGAGTCTTGTCTTTTTGTTGCCTTAACATCGTCGATTCTTAGGACTCGTGTTTCGCTGGTGTGACCATCTTAGAGGAGTCTATACTTGTTGATTGAATATCGCTATCGATAAAAGCTGGCTTCATTCGATCGATGCTGATTACACCTGTCTTCCCAGCTTTCTCTATGGTAACCGTTTTATCTGTCCTCTCTATCACTTAAAATGGGCCGTCG
This sequence comes from Schistosoma haematobium, assembly GCF_000699445.3. Classification (NCBI taxonomy): domain Eukaryota; kingdom Metazoa; phylum Platyhelminthes; class Trematoda; order Strigeidida; family Schistosomatidae; genus Schistosoma; species Schistosoma haematobium. The sequence goes on along the minus strand of NC_067198.1, from coordinate 33,250,460 downwards.
TAACTCGGTTGTAGAGGTGGTTGTACTTTATCTCTTCTAATGAATACGTGAGTGCTGTTATGCAGTTCCTGTGGTATGAATACTCGTCGTTGTTGTGGTCTGGGAGGTGTTATTTTTAAATCGCTCATGTGCTTTCTCAGGCGTTGCATATAGCCGGTCACATCGGTCGGAACACTTTTACGTGAAGTGAAAAGTTTTCCGGGTAACCGTAGAGTAGTTCTGTATACCAACTCGGCTGGAAAACATCCCATGTCTTGTTTAATTGTTGCTCTTAGAGCTAACATTACTAGAGGAAGCTTATTGACCCAATCGTTGTTAACAATGACGGCTGTAAGAGACGCTTTTAATTGCCTATGTAGACGTTCGACCATTCCGTTTGCCATTGGATGGTACGATGTCGTTCGAATTCGTTTAATACCGAGGAGTTCTGTAAGCTGTTGAAAGAGTCGACTTTCGAATTGTGCTCCTCTATCAGTTGTGATAATGGTTGGTACACCGTAGTAAGAAATCTAATTTTCAACTAGGGTTTTGGCTACCGATTCAGCTGAGGTGTCTTTTATCGGTATTGCTACCGGCCATCGTGTAAACCTGTCGATGCATGTAAGGATATAATTGTATCCATTTGAAATAGGCAGTGGTCCTACAATATCGATGAGTGTATGTCCAAATCTAGTGCCTGGGTGTGAAAACGGACCCACTGCAGCGCTAGTATGACGATGTACTTTGACTTTTTGGCACTTCATGCATCCTTCTGTCCAATTACGTACATCGTGATTCATGTTTGTTCATACGAATCGTTCACTAATCAGCTTTATCGTGGCTTTTATTCCTGGATGCGACATGTGCATGCTTTCGAATATTTTCTGTCGCAATGTTTTCGGGATTAAATGATCGTGATCGGCCTGTCGATGTGTCGCATATTACTTTCGTGTTACCGAATTGCACCCCTTCGAGTACTAATAATGCTGTACCATCGGATCTGAGTTTATTTAACTCGATGTCTCTCTCCTGCAACTTTGCCAGACCGTTATAATCAATTCCACTTGCCATAAGTGTGCTTATAGTTGCTCTTGACAGTGCGTCGGCCACATCGTTTTCTTGTCCCTTAACGTATTTTATGTCGGACATGAACTGTGAAATGAACTCTAGCTGTCGGATCTCTCTCGGGGAGTAATTGTCTTGCTTTGCACTTAATGCTTTCGTTAGTGGTTTGTGGTCTGTATAGACGGTAAAATTTATGCCTTCGACCACATGAAGGAAGTGTTTTATTGCTAAGTAAACTGCTAGGAGTTCTCTTCCGAAAGTACTATATCTTGTTTGTGTTGGATTCAGTCTTTTCGAAAAATGAGAGCGGTTCCCATATGCCATTTACTAATTGTTGTAAAACGGCCCCTACCATTACATCTGATGCATCGGTCATGATAGCTAATGGTGTCTCACTCGTTCGTCTGTTTAGTGTCGCTTCTTTATTTAGTGCTTTTTTTAGCGTGCTCGAATGCTTGAGTCGCGTCTGGTGATAATTGGGATATCCGTGCGTGTCCGCGTAACGCATCTGTTAATGGTTGCAATATTGACTAACAATTCGGGATAAATCGTCTGTAATAATTTCTTAACCCGAGAAATAGGCGTAACTTTTTCCATGAGTCGGGTAGCGGATAATTCCTAATGGCGTCGACTTCTGCTGCTATTGGTGTGATGCCTTGAGAAGTTATGTTGTGACCTAGGAACTGTAAGGACTCTTTTCCTAATTCACACTTCTCAATGTTTATAGAAATGCCATGTTCTCTGAGTCGCATAAATAATTGCTGTAGTTGTTGTATATGCTCATCTTTAGTGGCGCTAGCTACTAATAAATCGTCGATATACGCGTATACCCCAGGTAAACCTATAATGACCTGGTCGATAAACCGCTGAAAGGTTTGTGCTGCGTTAGTCAGTCCAAAAGGCATACGCGGGAATTCATATGGCCCAAATCAAGTTGCTACTGCAGTCTTCGGTATGTCTTGTGGGGCAACAGGGATGTGGTAACATGCTCTGACTAAGTCGATCTTCGAGAAGACAGTATAGCGACTCACGAGCAATTGAGTTTATTCTCATTTAACTCAGTTAAGCCCTTTTGCTAACTTATTTAGCGGACAAATTCATCCATACTATAACAACTTGTTGTACTTTTATTATTATTGTACTTATATGAAATATGTGTGAACGAACATTGTTTACCACCTACGCGTATATTCATTCTGCCAACTTCATTACTAACTGCTTAATCTATTCGTTGACTCATCCATTTCCCTATATATATATATATATATATATATATATATATATATATATATATATATATATATATACATTTACACTTACTACTACTACTGCTACTACAATCGTAGTTCGCCTACACATTCGTTTTGCCTCTCTGCTGTGTGGTCCGAATTATCTGCTAATGAAACTGTAGTAGCTGCTTCTTTTTACATTCTGATTTCAAACACCGTTGAAGATTATACGATAACGGTTCGAGGGTGATTAGTTACCGAAGCACAGCCTCTACAGAACTGGTAATCCCGACGTGAGAACAGGAAGCGAATTTCGACGAAATAATCAAATCCCAAAAATCTGACGCACTTCATCTCAATTTGGATTATCATATGAACTATAATTACAACTGTGGATTTATATTACTATTTTAATTACATTTACATTATTTCACGAACAGTATTAAACGTGACGATCACAATCATAATAAATAATGATTATTCATAAACAATTGATATATTGGTGCAACTTAGTAAGTCTGTTCCATTTTATAAATTGTACCATTTTTTTTATTATCATTGTTTTTGCCCGTCTATTTTTCCTTATGACAGTTACATTATTTTCGTGTGCTACTTAATTTTTGATAAACATGTCTTACGAAAACACAGTGTCAAGCGTACAGCAAACCTCGTCCGTGAGGTCTCTTAACCTTCCTGCCCCTTCTTTTAAAGTCACAGACCCAAAACTTTGGTTTATAAGACTCGAAAATTATTTCCTCGCTAACCGCATTCTCTTGCAAAAGGATAAATTTGGCCTCACAAGTACACTACTCCCAGATGAAGTAGCAGACAGCGTTCGAGAGGCATTATCGAAACCAGACACTGACGACGCGCTAAAAGAGGCAGCAATTAAAACCCTCTCTCTCAGTGACCAGCAAGCTGTCGAACAGCTCCTTAACCAAGTACAAATTAGAGATAGAACCCCGTCACAACTAAAAAACTATATGAAAAGTCTACTCGGCGATAGGCACATTAACAATAACCTCTTTTATCAACTGTGGCTCCGCCGACTCCCGACAAATATACAACAGATCCTAGCTGTGGGAGTTACGGACGCTGATTTAGACAACATAGCAAAGATAGCTGATAGAATATACGAGGGTGATTAGTTATCGAAGCACAGCCTCTACAATAGTGGTGTCCTCTATACTGTAGCTGAAATCGTGGATGTGCGGTATAGGGTATCTGCCAGCTACTGTTTATTTGTTCAGTGCTCTGTAATCTCCACATGGCCTAACCTCTCCATTCTTTTCGGGGCTATACGTAGCGGAGATGCCCACGGGCTGTTCGATGGCCTTACAATGTCTAGCCTCATCAGCTTGTCTAATTCTTGTTTTGCGATAGCTAGTCTTTTGGGATCTAACCTTCTTGGTCTTGCATTGATTGGTGGACCGTTCGTTACGATGTGATGCTGAACAGAATGTTTGTTACTTTTACGAGTTCAGGGAACTCCTTTAACAACAATTTATATGGATCATTGCAACTTTTATCTATCACAAGGTTCATTGAAATGGCTTCCGTAAGTATTCCTCATATCGAAGTGGTTTGACTGCCGTTTATAATTCTGTGTCGTCGAGAGTCCATTAGCAGGTCAAAGTTACATAGGAAATCAATGCAAGACCAAGAAGGTTAGATCCCAAAAGACTAGCTATCGCAAAACAAGAATTAGACAAGCTGATGAGGCTAGACATTGTAAGGCCATCGAACAGCCCGTGGGCATCTCCGCTACGTATAGCCCCGAAAAAGAATGGAGAGGTTAGGCCATGTGGAGATTACAGAGCACTGAACAAATAAACAGTAGCTGGCAGATACCCTATACCGCACATCCACGATTTCAGCTACAGTATAGAGGACACCACTATTGTAGAGGCTGTGCTTCGATAACTAATCACCCTCGTATATTCTATCAGCTATCTTTGCTATGTTGTCTAAATCAGCGTCCGTAACTCCCACAGCTAGGATCTGTTGTATATTTGTCGGGAGTCGGCGGAGCCACAGTTGATAAAAGAGGTTATTGTTAATGTGCCTATCGCCGAGTAGACTTTTCATATAGTTTTTTAGTTGTGACGGGGTTCTATCTCTAATTTGTACTTGGTTAAGGAGCTGTTCGACAGCTTGCTGGTCACTGAGAGAGAGGGTTTTAATTGCTGCCTCTTTTAGCGCGTCGTATGGTTTTTCAGTGTCTGGTTTCGATAATGCCTCTCGAACGCTGTCTGCTACTTCATCTGGGAGTAGTGTACTTGTGAGGCCAAATTTATCCTTTGCAAGAGAATGCGGTTAGCGAGGAAATAATTTTCGAGTCTTATAAACCAAAGTTTTGGGTCTGTGACTTTAAAAGAAGGGGCAGGAAGGTTAAGAGACCTCACGGACGAGGTTTGCTGTACGCTTGACACTGTGTTTTCGTAAGACATGTTTATCAAAAATTAAGTAGCACACGAAAATAATGTAACTGTCATAAGGAAAAATAGACGGGCAAAAACAATGATAATAAAAAATGGTACAATTTATAAAATGGAACAGACTTACTAAGTTGCACCAATATATCAATTGTTTATGAATAATCATTATTTATTATGATTGTGATCGTCACGTTTAATACTGTTCGTGAAATAATGTAAATGTAATTAAAATAGTAATATAAATCCACAGTTGTAATTATAGTTCATATGATAATCCAAATTGAGATGAAGTGCGTCAGATTTTGGGATTTGATTATTTCGTCGAAATTCGCTTCCTGTTCTCACGTCGGGATTACCAGTTCTGTAGAGGCTGTGCTTCGGTAACTAATCACCCTCGAACCGTTATCGTATAATCTTCAACGGTGTTTGAAATCAGAATGTAAAAAGAAGCAGCTACTACAGTTTCATTAGCAGATAATTCGGACCACACAGCAGAGAGGCAAAACGAATGTGTAGGCGAACTACGATTGTAGTAGCAGTAGTAGTAGTAAGTGTAAATGTATATATATATATATATATATATATATATATATATATATATATATATATATAGGGAAATGGATGAGTCAACGAATAGATTAAGCAGTTAGTAATGAAGTTGGCAGAATGAATATACGCGTAGGTGGTAAACAATGTTCGTTCACACATATTTCATATAAGTACAATAATAATAAAAGTACAACAAGTTGTTATAGTATGGATGAATTTGTCCGCTAAATAAGTTAGCAAAAGGGCTTAACTGAGTTAAATGAGAATAAACTCAATTGCTCGTGAGTCGCTATACTGTCTTCTCGAAGATCGACTTAGTCAGAGCATGTTACCACATCCCTGTTGCCCCACAAGACATACCGAAGACTGCAGTAGCAACTTGATTTGGGCCATATGAATTCCCGCGTATGCCTTTTGGACTGACTAACGCAGCACAAACCTTTCAGCGGTTTATCGACCAGGTCATTATAGGTTTACCTGGGGTATACGCGTATATCGACGATTTATTAGTAGCTAGCGCCACTAAAGATGAGCATATACAACAACTACAGCAATTATTTATGCGACTCAGAGAACATGGCATTTCTATAAACATTGAGAAGTGTGAATTAGGAAAAGAGTCCTTACAGTTCCTAGGTCACAACATAACTTCTCAAGGCATCACACCAATAGCAGCAGAAGTCGACGCCATTAGGAATTATCCGCTACCCGACTCATGGAAAAAGTTACGCCTATTTCTCGGGTTAAGAAATTATTACAGACGATTTATCCCGAATTGTTAGTCAATATTGCAACCATTAACAGATGCGTTACGCGGACACGCACGGATATCCCAATTATCACCAGACGCGACTCAAGCATTCGAGCACGCTAAAAAAGCACTAAATAAAGAAGCGACACTAAACAGACGAACGAGTGAGACACCATTAGCTATCATGACCGATGCATCAGATGTAATGGTAGGGGCCGTTTTACAACAATTAGTAAATGGCATATGGGAACCGCTCTCATTTTTTTCGAAAAGACTGAATCCAACACAAACAAGATATAGTACTTTCGGAAGAGAACTCCTAGCAGTTTACTTAGCAATAAAACACTTCCTTCATGTGGTCGAAGGCATAAATTTTACCGTCTATACAGACCACAAACCACTAACGAAAGCATTAAGTGCAAAGCAAGACAATTACTCCCCGAGAGAGATCCGACAGCTAGAGTTCATTTCACAGTTCATGTCCGACATAAAATACGTTAAGGGACAAGAAAACGATGTGGCCGACGCACTGTCAAGAGCAACTATAAGCACACTTATGGCAAGTGGAATTGATTATAACGGTCTGGCAAAGTTGCAGGAGAGAGACATCGAGTTAAATAAACTCAGATCCGATGGTACAGCATTATTAGTACTCGAAGGGGTGCAATTCGGTAACACGAAAGTAATATGCGACACATCGACAGGCCGATCACGATCATTTAATCCCGAAAACATTGCGACAGAAAATATTCGAAAGCATGCACATGTCGCATCCAGGAATAAAAGCCACGATAAAGCTGATTAGTGAACGATTCGTATGAACAAACGTGAATCCCGACCGTCTTAAGGATCATGCATAACTTGATTTTATTGTTTTGTTTTATTTCGTCACACAGCTTGACTACTTAAGTCGATGCACGTATGTTTTTATTCATGTGCTGTTCATATTCGATAAGAACTGTTTACCTACATAATGATGTCAGCAATTTTTATATCCAACTTATGTCCATGTCTTCACCGTTAATTAGAGTATCGCAGTAATTATCTTTCAGGGTAATTCACTAGACTTAATCCGAAAATTTTAAGTTAACACTTCTTTCTTTCTTATACCATTCAGACAAGTTTCTTATCATATACGATATGATAAAGAAGTAACCAAAGAAACGTTGATAAAATTTATGACAGACGGGATATTGTTACAAGAAATAAAACAGGTAATTCTCAGTGTTATTGTTACATAAATTTCGCTGGTTGAACAACTTTGTCTTTTTAAGCATTTGATTTGCATTCATGTAATCTACCTGTAAAAATTATTTTACTCACAGATTTTTTACCTTAACGCAAACATATCACCGACAGAATAAACTACTAGCAAATCTATAATTCAAACACTGATAGCGTTAGTTTTCATTGTCTCTTTCTGTAAGTGAAAGTAAAATTAACCTACTGTCGTGATTTCAGATCGAGTCAATTGAAGAAAACAGATAAACATGCTGCATAGTATTGTGATATATAAATTTTCAAAGAAAGAAATGTCATTATTTTATCAATTATGAAAGGAAAGCATTACTGTTTTTTCAAATGGTACTTTGTGTCAGTTACATCTTACATTATGTAAATTAAATGTATAAACATTTTAAAACTGTGGTCACAGTTTGACGTAAGCTGATTTCGTTGCAACTTTTTCATCGAGTAGACTTTATGAGCAGAGGTTTTCTTGTACAGTATTCTTTTAAGGATTAGCATATAATTTACTTTAAAAAATCTCTTTTCTGCTCAGAATTAGGTAGATTTAAGGTAACTATTAAAAAAGTACATTCCAAATATTATTGAAAAGGGGTTATGTGATAATCTAATGGTCAATGAAAAATGTTAAGATAATTTTCCACTTGATAAATATGAAAAGCAGAATAATGTTGTAAGAATGACTAAATACTTATGAAGAAATAACTAGAAAGCAGTAGACAAAACGACAGACAGAAAGGAGTATGTCTTTTTTTCATAATTATTATCTTATAATCTTCAGTATGGGTCTACATAAGTTTTGTTTATTTTCAATTTTAATCTCATATATTTTATTTGATAACGAGTTTATTTCAATAAACTTAAGACCAACAAAATAATTTTGAATTGTATACGTTGTATCAACTTTATTTCTTTTTGCTAAAATACATTTTTCTATTTTAAACTTTGTCAAGGACTTTGAACTATCAAAATATTCTGTCATAATTGTGGATGAGGCTCATGAACGTTCAATTTACTCTGATGTTATTCTTGGTCTTATATCAATGGTAGTACGATTACGTCGTCAAAGGTTTACCGATAACATACCAACAAATGGTAAAGTACTGTCACCACTGAAATTGATTATCATGTCTGCAACTTTAAAAGTAGACGATTTTGCTGAAAATCGTCGTTTATTTCCACACAATCCGCCTCCAATAATTCATATCGAATCACGTCAGTATCCTGTAGCATGTCATTTTGCCAAAGTAACACATCCAGATTATCTGAAGGCCGCATTTCGAAAGGTGAATGATTGCATTTATGTATAACCTGTATTACGGATTGATACGACAGCGTGATACCACTTCTGACTATAACTGAATATGTGTAAAACATGTCTCAGTTGCCCCATTCAGTGAATTTTATAGTCTCATTAGACAATTTACCAAATTCGTTTATTACTATATATATATATATATATATATATATATATATATATATATATATATATATATATATATAACTTCTGCATTGATTACTAAGTAATTTGCTCGTGCACAACTAATCATACAAAATAACACAGTCAAATGCTTACAACATATACTTACCCACAATCTTCAAATTATATATTACACCAATAAAGTAATATACTTCAAACTACCCACCTTTTGATTGACAGACCGAACACCTTAATTGAGTCACATGTAGCACAATAAGGCTAAATAAGCAATGATTGGGCATAGTAATTATCATTTATAAACTTCGTCTTTTTGCTGCGTCCCATTACTTTGGTAAAAGCAGCATATTTCTGAAGTGGATACACAAAATTTGTAAGCAACATTAAGGTGCACTTTTTACAAAGACTGTCGGTACTTCAGTGTATAGAAACGTTTGGTTTATCATAACCTTTTAACTGTTCCAATAAATCCGTACTAATGTTTAATCAAGACATTATTTTATAAATTCGCCGTATTCCATGACGTATCATGAGCAAAGGGTGACATTTAATAATTGTTAGATCACATATTTTTTCTTTAAAAAGCTCCCATACTATAAAATACATCAAATTGACTTGTTTTATTAACCTTCTATGCATATCAGTAACTACTGATTAACATTGCCACTCATAAACTTTTATTTCATCAGGTTGTATCAATTCACAAGACTTCACCACTTGGTGGAATTCTTGTATTTGTCACTGGTCAGCAAGAAGCAAATACACTTTGCAGTTGGCTTACAAGGGCTTTTCCAAAGATGGATGATCAAAAAGTAAATTTAACAAATGAAAAATCTAATAAAACTCATAAACACCAGAAAGAAACGAAGAAATTAAAAGAGTCTGTCAATGCAACCGCTCCCTCAAATTCATTAGATAGTACCGTTTTAGAAGAAAAAGATCAGTTTAACTCAGGCATAGATCTGAACAAGTGAGTTAAAATACAATCCTGAATATTTACAAAAAGACTGACTACTATGAACAATAAACAAATAATAACTATGAATACGAATGAACAGTTTAAGTAAATGATTTCATCGAAAAGAAAATTTTCTTCGCAAATTTCCTTATTTTTACTCAATGACACAATGTGTTATTCTAATTAATCATTTAACTATTAAGTATTATGACTGAAAGTATGTGATCATATTAACGCGATTTATCTAGATTGGTAATAATTACAGACCTACATAGATGTTTCTTTCCAGCTGTTTGCACTTTTGATCCAACTATTCTATGCTACATATTTACTACGGTTCATATTCCGTCTCCCCTACATTGTCATCATTGTAAACCTTTTTTAGTTACTTTTAAACTCTACATTTTTTGCATATTTGGATTACACTATCATCCGATGATTGTATTAATAGTATTGTTCGAAAATGAACTATTCACTTTACAGTTTATTCGTAAGTTTGCTAACCGGCGGTTTAATTTTGACTTTCAAGGTTGACTTTCGAATTAACAGGGCATAACACTCGGTAGAATAACAGGTCTTATTTTTATCAAATCCGTAAGACATTTTATTCCATCTGGTTTATCAATACAATACGGTTGGTTACCAGTGGACATTTTATTATTTCCAAGTGGCATAGTTTCGTATGTAGTGTAAAGTCTTAAGTATTGTTATTTTTCAAGTCATTTTACATGTCGTTTTTACTCCAGTTTTTGCCAATAATCTACTTATCAATATAAGGTTGTGGAAATTGTTGAGTTTCATTGAAATACCCACAGAAGGCAATAGAAGGTGGTTGCGCAATGTCGTAGACTGACTAAAGTTTGACATGTACACCATCGGACACTAGCTCAGTGGTCTAGAGGTTAACCGTTCGCGAGTGAGACTGAAGATCCTGGGTTCGATTTCTGGCTGTGGGGTCATGGGTGACCATTGCCAAAGGATCTCAAACTAGTGCGAAACGGCCGTCCAGTCCTTCCATGTTTCCAACGATGGTCTAATTTTTGTCGGTTCATGATCTCAATTAAATAATCTACTTGATTTTTGGTTGATAAACTGTACCATAGCTGTTTGTGTTACCATTAGTCTTTTAAGTAATATGTATTTTTATAAAGTTAGTATTTACTTAATTATTATTGAACATATTAATTTGTGATTATCTGCACATTTCCCCTTTTAGCTTTGATATTATTCCTGTTGATGAAGAAACGGAAATTGGTCATACTCGAATTAATTCTAAAGAAGTTATTTCAACGAAAGAAAAACAGTCGAATAAAGTTACTTATGAGACGGTGAATGATAGTGATGTTGAAGAGATTGGTGAAGATGATGATATACTCGGGCAAATTAATGAAATTCGTAATGAATCTTATCCGGTAAGTTCAGGTTGATGTATAATTGATTGAAATGATAATACAAGTGAACAAAGAAATTAATTAGATATCAGACTGTAGTGTTTATCACGAATGAGAAATCCATGACAGGTACTTCGTCATGCTGACAGAATCTTATTTGATTATGAATTGCTTGTACTCTGTATAATATATATTCTATTTTGGAACTAAAAGTCATTCTTATTGTTGACCGGACTTAGTACAGTACTTTAAACAAAAATCAGTTTATCACATGTAAGCACGTTGTATCAAAGTGTCTACTGTAAAATATTCTACTGGATAATTTAATAATATGATTTAATAGTATTTTTTTGTTTGATTTAAGTTGGCCTACTGTATTTGTCCTAATTGCTGAATGATACATTTTTCAGCAATCTTGGTGTTATAATCTCTCTTCTTACGGTATGACCCAGCTATTCCTATTGCTTAGTATTCTTGGACACCAAATCACTCGACAAAACCCAAAATCAGAACACAGTTGGACAGGAAAGATTATATTCCAAATAACAAGGTTAGATGGAAGTAAGATGCAAGTAAGAAGCACAATAGAGAAAACGTTAGTATATTTATAGTTTTTACATGAGAAGGTTCTAGAGTATTCTCCATGTTGAAGTGATTGCCTCTTTTATCCCCTTCCAGTTGCTCTCCATAGTAGTTCCCTCTCCATTGAGTAGATCGTGAAAGGCCTGGAACCTATTGCTGAGGGCTATCTTGAATTCACTGAGTTTGTCAGTATCCCGAAGAAAAGCCGTATTAAACTTTTGTGATGTCCGCCTCATTGTTCGGTGCTTCTTGAGTTTCGATTTCATCTTGGCGACCAGCAAGTGATGATCTGGTGCTATATCAGCTCCTCTCTTGATTCTCACATCCTCCATCGTCATCCTGAACTTTTTGTTGATGCAGATGTGGTCGAATCGGTTCTGTGTAATGTGATCCGGTGAAGTCCATGTGGTTTTGCTTATGCGTTTATGTGGAATTATAGTGTCGCCATTGACTACATAGGTTTTCAAATCTCTCACTATTCTCGTTCCTTTCTCCAAGTCCATGTCGTCCCATGATATCTTCATATCCGGTGTTGTCCATTCCAACCTTGGCACTTAGGTCTCCCACCAGAATGGTAAAGTCCTTTGTTGGTCACTTTTCAACGATTGACTGCAGCGTATTGTAGAATTGATCTTTAGCGTCTTCATTGTGGTCGTTGGTAGGCGCATAGCATTGGATGATGTTCATTGAAATGCCCTCTTTCTTTGTTTTGAAGGACGCTTTGACGATCCTAGGTCCATGAGATTCCTATCCTATAAATGCTTTTTGTGCTTGTTTTGATAGCATCAATGCAATTCCTTGTGTATGTGGGGCATCTTCTTCTTCATGGCCGGAGTATAACAGAAGCTCTCCTGAAGTTAGTCTTTGTTGTACAACGTGTGTCCAATGTGTTTCACTGATCCCAAGCATCTCTATGTCGTATCTCCTCATTTCTGCAGCAATTCGGAAGGCTCTCCCGGTCTCCCACATTGTACGAGCATTCCATGTACCTAAATAAATGGTTGTTCTGGTTTTCAGAAGGGGCCTCAGCCCCGTAACTTTCGAAGGAACTCGGCTTTCACCATGAGGCGTCATAGTTCTTCTAAATGAAGACCTGACTCCCAGGGAAGAGTCTAAAAGGTTCGAATAATTTTTTCTGGTTAGCATTTTTTTAGCGAGTTAGTTTTCTACGGGATGGGGTCGCTAACCCCATGTCCAACCCTCCTCCTTTATCCGGGCTTGGGACCGGCAGTAGCCCGCGGAGGGACTCCAGGCGAAGTTATATTTGCTTCAGTTTTATTCAAAATATAGTTATTAATCTATATTTTTCATATCTGTGGAATTTCATATTTCATTCGTATACCTAATTAAAACAACTATGAGTGGTATACTTAAATGTATTTTTTATTTATGTTTGTACTTACATGGTTGTAGGGACCAGTTTACGCTTTACCATTTTATTCATTATTATCACCGGAACGCCAACAAAGTGTATTTCAGCCACCACCTGAAAATCATCGTCTCATTGTTGTTGCTACGAATGTTGCAGAGACTTCAATCACAATCCCGAATATTCGATTTGTTGTAGATACTGGCAAGGTGAGCTGTTTTGGGTTATTTTTCTTCCATAGTGTTTATTAGTTTTTTCTCTCTACATGTATTGTTAATTGGTAACTGGTTTCGCTGTTTAGGACCGTAATCTACTGATAGTCGTGTTATCTTTTATATCGGTCGATTTGAAAGGCGGGGGTCGATAATTTGATTTCATAAACCGTTATCAGTCAGTCACATTGTATCATGACAGAACATTCGTTGGTGAACATTCTAACATTTGATGACAGAAACCGTGACTAATCTACGAAATTCAAACCTACACCCTCCATAATATCATGACTTAGCACATTGGTGTTTTGTATGACAATAATTGATTTGACAAAATTACTGATAATGTCTTTACGTAGTTACTGATCGAATCCTAACCATATAGATAACGTATTTACTAGTTATTACCTGAATATATATATTGTTTAACCAAGATGTTTTATGACCAATAGTTACTCATCAGATAACAAGCGATTTATCAAAAATGAAAACAAAGTTGACTAGACGACCAATGGATTTTCTCCGCTCGTCATATAATCTTTAATTAAAAGTGTAGGATCTATGAGAAGTGACAATTGCAGATGTTTAACACTCTTAAAGCACTAAAATCCTTATCGTCTCCTTGCATATACCAGGTCGGCTACATTTCGTTGTCTTAGATCATGGTTAATACATTTCAAATATCCAATAACAAATAATCTGCCATGTGAATGCTTAACTGATTGTTAATACGATTCGTTAGGATTTACCCTCTCATTTTCCGTACAACTGAATCTGTGACGACAGGCCTACTGAATTCTAACTGACCTAGGACCACTTTGAATAAACGGACATTCCCTCCTTCCCTATACTATTATGCTTGTTTACACTTTCCCTGCAGTTCTTTTTTTGATAATTTTCCTATCATGAACTTTATTATTATTATTATTATTATTATTATTATTATTATTATTATTATTTGATTGCGTCACACTAAAATATCGCACTTTCGTAATGATATATTCGTTATATAATTAAAAGTTATTTAATCTCTTTACACCAGTTATTAACATATTCTTTATTGTGAAAATAAAATTCACCAGTTCACATATCTTACTGTTTTCCAAAATATTTCTAATAATAACTCGATGGATTGTAATTATTTTTAATAAAATAACAAATGCTTTCTGAATAGGTGAAAACCAAAGTTTATGAACCAGCTACTGGGACTTCTAGTTTTGAAATTATCTGGATTAGTCAAGCATCCGCTGAACAACGTGCAGGAAGAGCTGGTCGTATTGGGCCGGGGCATTGTTATCGTCTTTATAGTTCACAAATCTTTTCAAGCATGAAACAATTCTCTACTCCTGACATACTTTCACGTCCTATCGATGAAGTGGTTTTAATGTTAAAGGTAATAACTAATTTAAAAAAATGTCTTGTCAAAACAAATTAAATTACTACTGTCATCTCCTTATGGCCTGCTAATTATCACGCGATACGATCGCCAATGAAAACACCGACTTACTGACCAAAGCTACCAGTAAGAGCAGTCTAGAATCAACTTTGTGTTCTTATTGTTCCACCGAGATAGTAACTTTTCGCCTAAACTAGCCAGTCTAGTCCAGAACACCAATATCAGCCTCCGCTGTTTCAATCATGTGTTTCAGACACACTTGGTTTATATACAAACAGAACAAGTCACATCATTACTATAAAATTAAAAATAACAATTATACAAGATCAGTCAAAAAGTGTCTATAATTATGAGAGACTGTAACCAATAAATTAGGAATAACTTACTAAATAGTAAATCGTATAATAGCATTCAATAGGTCAAATAAAAGCTTATAATAAGAAAAATATAAATATATATAATCTGTTTACTAAACAGTTATTCAATAAGAATATATATAATAAAAGTCCATAAATAGCGATTACAATTTACTTGTTTTTCGTCCAGATATAACAACTACACATGTAATTGATAAATATTCTTAATTTCAATAGTTGAGATCATGAGTCAATTGAAGCTAGACCACCAAGGAAAATCTGGAAGCAGTGAACGGCCGTTCAGCAGTGCGCACTCACGATTCCGCCTCGCGGGATTCGGACCCAGAACCTATCAGTCTCGCTTGCTAGCGCTTAACCACTAGACCACTGAGCCGGCATCCAACGGTGTTAATGTCTAACTTCAACTAATCCACGAAATTGAGCGACACATCCACCATTTTCATCAGTGAGTTACTATCCCATAACAGACACGGTTGAACTTCACTGGTCACTGCTTCTCACTAGAACTCCAGGAATTACCTCTTTAAAGCCATATATTTTTAACTCAGTTGTTTTTTCTGTAGATGCTAATTCGAATTTCTTTAGTTATTGCCTTCTTCGTTTTAAATAAATTATGGAAATAATCATTATTAAGTTAAGATGCTCAAGTAATTCTGATACGTAGAAATGTCTCGCAACCTAAAATATTTACTAAATATACCACATAATACGTGCTATTGATGGAAATCACTATTAGATATTACACAGATAATTTTAATATCTTTTTGCCGTCTATGATATTTTGATTCACTGTGTGTTCGATTTACCGGCCACAGTTTCATATTTATATTTATTCCCATTTGTATCGATCTATTTTACTGTTTTATTACATGTCGTCTTTAGTCCAACTATTTTATCACTTTATTGATGTTTATGTTTGCATAAAAGTAATCATTACGATTTTTTTCCTTTTTTGTATTAGCTTTACCTGGGTAATACAAAATTAACGTTGTTTCCTTTACCAACTCCTCCTTTGCCACAAGCGATTGAAGCAGCTGAAAGACGACTAATCGCTCTTGGTGCCTTAAAAGAGATCGTCAATGCTTCTGGAGGTAATTTCGATGGAAACATTAATCAATTAAAACTCTGACCTTTTACGTAATCTGTCGCGCCGCATATTTATCACAATATACTTTTGTTTTTTAGGCGTATCTCGTACAATTACGGACGCTGGTAAATGGATGACACGTGTTCCGGTTCCTGCACGCTTTGCACGAATGTTATTATTTGCAAATCAATGTCAATTAATGCCATATGCTGTGATACTAGTTGCTGCCTTATCTGTACCAAATCTCTTCCTCTCTCAAGTTGCAGACGCACCTGTCTCGGAACAAGAGAAAACTTTTCAGTCAAATTTTGTCCAACAGTTTGTCAGAAAAGCAAGCATCACTACAAATGAATTTATTATTTTTGTTTTTACCATATGGACTTCCATTTATCAGCTATTTGGCTTCATTATGATACTAATACGTTTTAATGTAAATTCCTGCAAAAAAAACCCTGACTCTTAATCGTCTACATTCTTATTGGAAGTTCTGTTTAACCACTGGATAATAGTCATTCGTAAAACTGTTGATATCAGAATAATCCCAAGCACCTCAAATGTGTGAAAATATACAGACTTCCAATACGTCTATTCACATTTAAGATACGCCGTATATAATTAAAAAGTGTCGATAAAAATCTACACTGTGATGTTGTAGTTTGGGCAGTCGACCTCCAACTAGCCTGTTTTTGGTCCGTAGACTGTAGTCTCATTCCATGTCTTGATTCATCTATCCCTGACTTGTTCTATCTACTCCTATGCCAGCCAACATCGCACACCTGGATTAGTGGTGTTTAGACATACGTAGCACATGTCCCAACAACGTCGGTCAATAAAGTGCTATGGTCTCATCTGTGGACTTATCCTTTTCAACTAGTATTATAATTCTAACCTCATCAAGACTCACTCCATGGTCCCATCAAATTCGAACAGTGCTTTAAAAACACCTTTGATAAAATACTTTTACCCTGCCTATTTTTTCTAATTTTATGGGACACATCACGTAACTGTACGGTAATACAGCCCTGACTGCTGAATAGTATGCTTGCGGCTTTGTCATAAAATGATATCTTAGCATACATATTTTTCCATAAGCCGACATCTTAAAGGTCTGAAGCAGTATGCAACTCAAAACTCATCGTAAATTGACAATGCATTTTAACAGCTAAGTACAGATTTATCTACCATGTATTCACGAAGATTCATTTTTACTGTAAGGGCTAGGTACATCACCTGACCAAAAGTAACAGAGTTGTTTCTGAACTTACATTGATTTGAGATTGAGAGTGTTTTATCGAACGAACCTCATTTGTTCATAATTTCAACAACCTTTGACAAACTCCTGAGAAATGCTTGCAGTGGCATTCGTTTTACTAGTTCCAAAGTTTCATTTGATCATATCAGTTTGTTGAAGCTCTGAACATATATAGGGTTGTTTTTCCTATAGAAAGAAGATTTATATCTGGGAGACCTTGCAGTACTACTGGGGACAATATGTTGTTTAGAGCGCTACTCAGCTCAGCTCAGTGGACTGACTCCTGCAGAACCTGGTATAATTGAATCTGTTGGTGGGAAGACCTATGTATCACGTGATCCTGAAGGTGCATTGAGACAGCTCGTTCATCGATGTGGTGTCCGGTGGAATGCATATAAAGAGGTTAAGCAACTTCGTAAACAACTAACCGATATTTGTAAGTTACAAATTGTGTATCTGTTTATTTATTTGTTTTGAGCTGAAATGAATGGCGAGTTAAAGGAACTTTTAATTGTGTCCAGATTTATACATCTGGTTGTGAGACTTAAACAATTTTGCCAGTCTAAATACTCTACTTAACCCTGTAAATCGCAATAGGTCAAATAATTTGTGAACTCATAATTTTATGGTCATTACTCAGGTTTTGTTTTACATATTCTGATCCTGCTTTCCAACGGCAATAATAATGGGATTTTTGGATTTTGTAAAATAGATAAGAAGTTTCTATTTTTACCAAATACCTATTCAGTTTTTTATAATTATGACTGCTCAAGTTTTCTTTCGCAGGTTCAATGACGAATAACGTCATTGCACTATTTTTATGCTTTTATACTATTACTTTAGTGAATGTGATTATTCCGGATCTTGGTCTTTCGATTGATCTGTGCTTACCTAAACCCAGTGATTTTCAAATGATCCAGTTGAGACAATTGTTTCTAGTTGGTTCACCTTGTCAAATCGCTAAAAAACTTAATGTCTCTGTCACTGGTTTACCGGGTAATGAGCGTCGTAGACTACGTTATGCCTATGAAGTAAGTGAAGTCCAATACATCTCATTGTATATTTTACAGTCGAATTCAGTATCGTACACTTATTTTCTGTAATATTTCAAATACGATCTATTCGGATTACGTAGCAAAGTTACAATGCATTCATCAACTTATACATAAAATTACTGCTCTCTGTATTCATCCCGATATTTATTATAACTGAAATAGTAATAATGAACTGTGTTTCTTTTTGTATATGAATTGTCCTCTTCAAATGTCCCTGTCTTTTAGTGGTTTGTTTTTGTCTCAGTTTGTTTCGTATTTAGACCAGTTGTGTTATGCCTTTCAATTAGCTTACCATGACTTTATTTGTACGATAATTTGTAGATTCCTGGCAAACAAGGACCCGTATTTATTGATTCAAATTCCACTTTGGCACGTGAAAATTTCCCTTTCGTAGCTTATTTGGAACTACATACCACTTCAAAACCGTTCTTACGTTGTAAGAAGAATGTTTTTTATTGAGTTGCTATGTCTTCCGTGTGTGTTGGACAAGTCTCATTGGGTTTGTTTGTAAACTTTGTTAGAATTTCATACACCCTAATCCCTTGACAAATTTAAGTAAACGTAAAGGTAAAGACTTGCAAAGCAACATGAATTCACTATATTTCGAGGCTTCTCATCAGCGACGAACGGCTTAAATTTACAACTGATGGGAAGCCTTGAAATACAGAAAATCCGCGTTATTCTGTAAATCCTGTAGTCCTCTTTTGATTAAGAGATTTTTATGATTGGTTTGAATTCGCATAGAACAAATGTTATTGTTACGAGTATTTTTGCGAGGGTACCTGTACTAATTTTTTGTCTTGGTGTATTAAACAAAACACGCGTATATTTGTAATGCTTTACAGACTACTTGAAATTCTACTACTTCCAATAGCTTTCTAAACAATACTATTCTTCACCTTATGGTGGATATGAATAGCTCCTCATCCCAAGCAATTACTGAATGATTAGTGGAAATTAGTTGATTGGTCAGAAAGATGATTAGTAGACATACCACTCGATTCATTTCTTTTATCGAATAAATTGCTGACGTTAATTCTTTTGAAAGGAAAATGGTGTTACTAGATTTTGTTTTTGTCTTCACGAATGTTCCCCAAACGTAGACAATTTACTATTTGCGCAACCATATTAAAATAACCTAGACGTATGTTTTTAAAAACATTTTCAAAGGGAACTAACCCGACGTCACACTCTCAAGGTATAATTCATATTCTTTAGGCAGATGGTGTTGCAAGGGACTCGTCAATTAGGACCTGTTGCAGCAGACTGTGTCATGGTGAACCTAAAGAATATTGTTCTCTAACCAATAGTTGGTGATTGTAATTTCTTTAAGGGCAATGTGGTTGATACCTTCATCATTCAGGAAAATAGCTATCTAAATAAAATTAGTATGTAACGGTGAATCTTCTTACAAATAGAGTTCTGTCTCTAAAATTTTAGTTTTCATCATCTAAACCCTAATTGAACATAGCATCTGCGTATATGTGTAGTAAATTTTAGTTTGTGACACTAAGCCAAATGGCTATAAAATAAATACTTGGAGATCTAGTTCACAAGTTGACTGAGGTTCAAATTTGTAATTGCTACAATTGATCTCAGTGATATTTTATGTAATTTGTGTATAATGTAAGAAAACATTTAGTATTTAATGATACTCTTTTTATTTCGAATGTCATTATATGTTTAGTTTGCTCTTTTTCCTTGACATACTTTTCAATCCAGTTATAAACATATTTTTAAAAAATTGAAAGTGTAGGAAACAATGAATCGGTTAAACTCTTAGTCTTCGTTCATATGTGTAGTTTTCGGAAGATTTAGTTCCACAATTGTTTGTTTTTTCCTAATTGAATTACGTCTTACTTGTAAATAATATTAAGAGTATTTTTGCCAAATACCTGTGGAGTTCATTGTTAAATTTACAATTAACGTCTTATTACAAAACTAGATATTTAAAAGTTTATTTTAAACGTATTAATTAGAGGCTTTGTATATATTTATTGATTTATATAACATTTTAGCTGTTTGTGCAATCGATCCTGGATGGATCCCATTCTTGGCGCCTCACAGTTATGCTGTCAGTGAACTTGTATTGACAGATAATGTTGACACCAGTGAAAATAAGTCTGGAAATCAGAGCACAGTTAACGAATCAAATAATAGCGGAAATGGTGATGATGAAGGCACTAAATCTGCTGCCAATACATCTATTACATCAAACTCTGTTGTATCCCTTCCCACTCCGCGTTATGATTCTGAACGCGATATTATTGTTACAGGTGCGAAATCTATTATATATATTGGGTTGGGTGTTGTTCCCGAGTCTAGTGCACCACTGTTTGATAATCAGTTTTTGGATCTGCCAAGCACGGTTCTTGTTCCTATAAATAGCATTGCTGCGGCTCAATCACTAGGTTTCAAAGAATCATTAACATGGAGTGTCCGGTGGTTTACTCGTTATCTTTTGGAAGGTGTAATATTCTCTGAATTTAAAAAGTGGTTCCCTTTAAAAATAAAAAAGAGTATTTCACCACAAATTGTAACTGTTTCATGGGGGATGTAAGTTTTGGGTGCTTTTTTTCGTTGACCTCATATAAATTAACATTAATTGAAATTTAGAGAGTTTGTACGACTTATTCTGTTGTTGTATGGATATATTTTTCTCCCGACTGAGGTGATATTCTCATATTGGTATAAACAGTTTGATAATGTAGTTTAAATATTGTTTCTATCTTCACTAATGTATTAACCAGAAATTAATATTTTCTCCAAGTTTGGCTTTCTTTCTGAAACTACGATGAATCATAAACCTATTTTTAAATAATAATAATTTGATACTACTTATTGAAGTCTGACCCTTGTTATTGTAGTAAAAAAGTATCTAGCTTTTGTTTATAACTATGGATTATATATATATATATATATATATATATATATATATATATATATATAAACACCAAGATTGTTTTGGTCACTTGTTCTAACGTCGTCTGGGCAATAAAAACAATTTGATCTTCGTTCTAATGCTTGATTAACTAGATGCTACATGATGACTTGTTGTGAAACAGGTTTTATTTTAAAATGTTTAGTGACAATTGATAAGTTGTGATGGTGAGAATGGTTTTTCAGTGTATTATGAAGCAATATAACTTCAGTATTTTCGTTCATTTCATTTCACAGCATTCGCCCTGAGGTACGTTCTATAGTATCTCTTCTTGTCACTGACAAGATCGATTCAAAGAGAAAACTATTACAACAATGGGAGTCTGACGTCCAATGTAAGTGATGCATCCTTCTTAATGTTGAGTTTTGTAGATCTTTCGAAAGAGCTGGCATCATGGATACGCCCGGAATATGTCAATGACTTCCATGCATCGTGGCCGCTGATACAAAGTCGTCCCATATCCTAATTCCGCAATAAGGTTTACAACATGTAAATTATTTTTATCTTTGTTATCAACTTTCCAAATACATATGTACAGTAGTATTTATTTCCTTTACCTTCCAGTATCATTAATCAATATTGATAGTCGGAATTCAAGACAAACCAGTCTTTTATACTGAAAATGTCTTACTATCCATTACATTGTTTGTATTAGTTGGTGAATAGATTGATTCTCGATATCTTATATTTCAAGCAGTTAGTATAATAATTTGCCCTGGAACATCACTGATTTTCTCTTTTAGTGTTAAATAATTCCTTCAAAAATTATCAAGACCTAGATCCATTGTACACCTAGGTTAAGTCATTTTAACCAATAAGTCTCTGTGCTAAAACTTCTAAACAGTATTAATGTCATTTCAAAGTGCTTATTTAAGCATTAGGGGTGTTTAAGTATGTTCGTCTTCATTCTATTTTCGTTACATCCATGACGATACATCTTGGGTTGTGTCAGCTTTATTGGCAATCCGCATATGGATATCAATATTAAAATCTTTTCTATTAAGTGGCTATTCGTATTCTACTTTGGCCTCTGGGTGGGTCAGTAAATTGATAGCGGTGCGTTATCCTTGTTTGAATCTTTGTGACAGTCGAGAATAACATATTTTGAAGGTTCATTGCACTACAGACGGTAAGGTCGGATGCAGTATGTAGCTAGATGAAGTTCCGTGGAACAGTCAAGGGCAAGTATGAAGGGAATGATGTGTCAATTACGAAAGTCTTATTATTTAGTCGATTCGTGATAGCGTGGAGTTGGTGTGTTGTTTTTGAACAACTATCAAGTTTCGAATCTAAAGATTCAAGTGCTGGATTTTATAGGTGATACTCATCAGTGATAGCTTTTTGGTTGCACCTCCATAAAGCTAGGCCGCATTGCTTTGTGTTATGGTCATTTTTCCTCCGAGTGGATCGTTGCCACTAGATAAGTGGTAGATGCGGTTCAAAAAATAGCCCCAAACGTGTTCATCTGAGGAAAAGAAGTATTATGCTAGTAATGTTATCGTTCCCTCGGCTGTCGTGTCTCATTATGGACGCAATAAGTGTTAAGTTTAGCCTGGCGTACAAAGTCTTAGCCAAGTTGTAGGAAATAACGTTTGTACATTTAGAAAAGGTAAAAACTCAAGGAAGATGACGATGTTTGGTCTGGATCGATTGATGTGACGAGCCTGAAAAAGATAGGTATCATATTAGGATTATCATTTCAAAATCCTGGATTTTGTCACTTTCAATGACGTTTAAGTCCAAGCTCGTAGTTTTTGAGACCGAAGACGTTATATAAAGCACATACTCCTGAAAGTATAAACTCGAAATTCAAGCTTCATAAGTGTAATGCGCTAATAGTATAGGAGGAGAAAAGAAATTCATAAAATATTTTCGGAGACTGAAACGGTGTCACTTAAAGCTAAAGAAATACGAAAGTTATAAGCAGCATTGGTCGAATGGACGTGAATACTTCATGGTAGTTTTGTGCCTCAAGTTCGTACGTCTTTTGACAAGATATGACCTCTGTGACAAAACTCCGTAAGCCATAGAAAACTCCCGAAACAGTTAGAATGCCCGCATTATTTTAAATGCACATATTTGAAAGACCAAACTATGTTTTTAAAAAATCTGTCAACCATTGGAAGGAAACAAATTCATTTGATGTTTTGAAGGACTATTGTGCCTATGACTGATTTAAGAATTGGCAATATACTATAAGCCGTGTTACGCGCGTTTTAGGCAGAAATCAGTGGTGGTTAGGAAGAAATTCAGGACATCTGGTTCTTCCTATTTAGGACTTTTGTAGATGTACCTCCATCCTGATGTCGATGCTCACTCAAAGACATCAGCCAACTATATTTTTAAATGCCAGCGGGTTATCGACTTGGTTAGTGAGTCTAGATTAACACTGGTCTATGCAACGGGATGCAGTGTTCAGACAATCCACACAGGATCAGACGGAAATGGGTCTGTTTCCGCCTATAGTATCAAACTTCAATATTTTCCATCATGAATCAACTACGAATGTAGTCTTGTTAAGCGTAAAGCTACTCATTATTCACAAAAAAGAATTCAGCATGAAATTTCAGAAAAGATATTCTTTCGAATGTCAACCTAATGTATGTGGTATACCGAGCTAACTGAGCATGAGTGTGAATAATTGTCAGCTAGTTGAAATTGTAGAGGTAAATAAACCCCCAAAAATCAATAGCTCTGTAAGTCTTCGACATTTGATGCTGATCATATTAGTTTCAATGGACTCACCTAGCTGAAGGCGCTTGGTCACACACTGTCACTAGATGACGACTGAGAACGTTGTGGTCAACTTTTCCTGCAACCGCTAGCCAGTCACTTCTCGATATTTTGATAAACTCTCAAATACATCTTCGAACCCCCTCGCTTCTGACTTGATTTCACTGGGTGCGCACGATTCAATTATAGAATATGTTACTGGTTCATTTATTGTCGGATTACGAATACTCGTGGCATCTTCAAAATACAACATAACTCCCTCAATGCGAATGCTTAACCCGTCTTACGAAACAAATGAATTATCCCGGCAATGGATTTTCAATAATTTCGCTCCAAACTTCATTCACTACTGAGACCTATGGCTTTTTTGTCTGAAAACGATGTGTTGAATTGGTCAAAACCGTCGAAAGATTAGATATCAGACTTCGAGTCTTTGTAGGCACAATTTGAAAGTATTGTTTGAAGCGATTATACTTATGTGATCGAAAGAGAAATATACTGTCACAGTTGACTCATATTTACATAACTTGCCACGAAATTATATTGTGTATATAGAATTCAGTAAATACAATGTACGTTCAGATATTCCAGGTTATTTAATTATCTGATAATAAAATATTATAGATGCAAACCAACGTTTTAAAGATAGGATAATTTCGGCCATTATGTAAGTGGGATGTCACTGACAATAGGATGTATGATATCTGTTCCACCTGCACATGATCGGAGAGAAACTTTCAGACAGCATGTCCTCTAAAGATAAATATTGATAATGTATTGGTTGAATTCATGAGGCAATTAAAGCTAGAATACATTGAAAAACCCGGTAGCACTGGACGACCGTTTCGTCCTAGTATGGGACTCCTCAGTAAGGCGCATCCACGATCCCGCCCCGCGAGATTCGAACGCAGGACCTATCGGTTTGGCGCGCGAACGCTAAACTCCTGGACCACTGAACCGGCATCCAACAGTGTTAATTCAACAAATCCATAAATATTGGAAATCTCAACGAATCGAATGACTTCGAAGTAATGAATATAAAGAGCCTTCAGAAAAATCAGAAAATTGAGATACATATTTTGCATCCTTCTGAAAAAGGAATCATAAATTTTATGTTATTTATGCAATGATTTTAATGACTAAAAATTCTGACTCAAACATCCACCACGGTTAACAGGCCGTCAGACGCTAGCACTTTTAGACTTACCACTCCATAATAAAATATTCTAAAGTCCTAAAGTATGTTTTACTTTTTCTAGTGGAATAGTGGTGCGAACAGAGAAACAAAGAAGTTAAGACGATAAGCGTAAAAATAACATTTAGTGTTGCCCGTAATTTATTCTACACACAACAAACTTCCATTTTATATAATATACACTGCCATACTCCTTTCTTTTCCGAAGCAATTATAATTTAAACGTGATCTTTTGTACTCTATTTTTCTAACCTAATGAAAATTTTCTAGTAAATCTGTATTTTTATGATTGTTTTCGCGTTCTAGTCATGTTACTCATCCATTTATCCTCCTTTTTTAACGTTAGTTGTACTCGATGTCAAGCAGCTTTAGCCTCAATGTCAAACCAGTTTACCCGTCGTATCAAGGCCATAACCTAGATTGAGACAAGTTCCGTCTTCTATATTATTGAGTAGGAAACGGAATTAAACACTTTCTTTGGATATGCTGACTGTGAGGGAACGAATTATCCTGATTTTGATATGAAATACTTTGGTGAAATAAATCCGGTTAAAAAGGCTCACACATTCAGCCGCTATAAACTATATGATTGTGCATTTTTGATCATATGTTACCTTGCCAGATGAATCGTGTTCTCCCTAATTAGTGCTTGATTCGTTTACAACTGACATATGCTGAGATTGTAGGTTGTGAGCTATCGACCTTCAAAGAGCACGACTTACCACAATTCAATGAACAGGTACATTCACTTTCCCCGTTACTTATATGTTATTGTTTTGTGCATTAACAGAAGTGTGGAACATTGAGCATAGTTTTTTGGTGGAAAGGTCATCAAAACTTTAAAAGTCATTGAAATATAAATGAAGTTAGATGAAATATATATTTACATAACATCTTTATCAAACTCTAGCTGATAAAATCGCTCGTTCGTCTTTGTATACCAGTCTATCGCCTAGAAATGCTTGAATAAACTGTATTATGACTCCTTCCGAAAATTTTTTGTGCTGGGAGATATAATATTTACATTTCTTTAATTCTGTCATAACCTTAGACGAAGTACAATATTTTCGGCGCCAAAAACAACTAATCAACTATACGGAGTGTTTACTGTCCTTTAGGATGGCTGATGTGCTAGATTTACATGGGGAGAATGACTTCGAAGAAGACGCAGATGGTGATCGTAAGTGAACTTTTTCGGTGTTTTTAAAATTTTAATAGTCGTCATAAGTGACTGATTTGAAGGATTATAGTAACGTCAACCGGAATGTACATGTAGCTTATACAGTTCATATTTATTTACCTTCAGAATGTGCTTTTCTAGTGTATTATATAGGATTTCAAGATTCGCAATTAGTCTCCTAATTTTTCCTATGGTATAGATATTGTATTGAAAATATTCAGTTAACGCAACAATCTTATATTGATGTTATGTTATTGAAGAGTGGTTTCAGGTATCCAATCGGATGAAGTTCAGTTATTGTAACACATTCTTGCTGATCTGGTTAGTTCGGCATGGATAGATTTCGTCGGAAAAACGTTAGGTACAGTTTTAGACCTGGAATCATTCTGTTAAACAATCGATTATTTAATTAATTCTTGTTGATCGGTATATGTTCCAGGTTATTATCGTAATCTTGTTGATTATTCGTCGACATTTGAAAATCAATAACTTTAGGTGGGGTCCACATTTCCTTACTACTTTAATAAAGCTGAAATATTGGGTTTTCACTTCTGCGATACATGTAATTGTGAAAACCTTATTTGAACTTAGTCTAGATTCTCACTGTGTGAGAATTAAGAATAGAGTGCGTTATAGTCATATTTACTTTCGTCTGTCTCAAATCCTAGAATATTATTTGTCAAGTTTTGTTGTGTGAACCTTATGTGTAGGGTTGTGTACTGTCCCCTTGTTGCATCCTCATCGATACTTCTCACGTTTCGTTTAAGTATGTTAAGTTTCGGATCAAAGTTTTACTGATGATATTAAGAGAGAATCGTAAGTGAATTAAAGAGGATTTCATAAAAAGAATTGAAATATTTTTCTTGGACCTCAAATCTACTATGAACAAGAATACGTTTGAGGTTCAATAATTCGACTACACGTTCCATGTTTTAAATTTGAAGTATCGTTGAATATTAGGCGTTTATCGAGTATTTTTTTGACTAAACCAAGTAACGCATTGGAAAGCACGTACAAGTTTATTTTGTTGCTGACTTTTACATATTCACAAAGTCAACTCTTATTTTTATCCTCCGGTAATAAAATTTTTATGTAGTGATTTAGCTAAGTACAGTTTGTTCGGATGACACTCATGATTTATATTCTTTACAAGTTATCGTATAATGGTTAGTGTTAAAGTGTATCCAATTAATCAACTCATTCTGGTAAAAGTTTATTTACGTGAATGGTCATTGAAAGCACCACCGTACACGAAAATAACCTCAATAAATGAATTATCATTAATGTAAAATTCAAATGGACGTTGGGAGTGGTTTTAAAAATCCGTGTGTCAGTTATTCAAACGCAAAGTAGAACCTGATACGCTTGTTTTATTTATTTATTTTAACACATAGATATTGGTACAAGGAGGCACCAAATACATATGCGCCACACAAATCTCATTCGATATGTGTGAGGGCTGTGATACTGCCCGGTAGCCCAAACCGAAGCAGGTGGTTTTTCTTAGGGGACCACACCCCGGGTAAAGTTGCCGGTGTGGGCAACCGGGAAGTTATAACTGCCCTCACACCTGTAACAGCACTCAAGGTCACTCTATTCATAATCAATCTCCCTCTTCAATTCCTATTATTCCTCCTGCCTCAACTCTAAACTTTCTCATTTGACTTCCTCATCAAGTGTCACTATGGCTAAGGATTCTGGCTTTTCAGATTGACAAAAAAACGGGAGTTAAAAAGTCAAGTGTAAGTGAGATGATCTTGGAAGAAGATAACACTCTAATGTGCTTTCAACCCAGACGTTAAAAATAATGGGCTGAACACTTTAGGGAGCAATTCAACCGGCTTTCAGCTACTCTACAACTACCCACCATTCCCAAACAGCGTGAATGGGACATTGAAGTAGGCACCCCGACTCTAATTAAAGTTCAGAAAGCTATAACTAATCTGAAACGACGAAGAGCAGCTGGTCCAGATGGATTGGCTTCAGAAGTTTTTAAGCATTGTGGTCCGGTTTTAGTGATTAGGTTTACCAGTATTCTAGCTAAATTCTGAGAGTTGGACGTAATCCAATCTGACAGGTCGCAATCACTAATTGTCCCAATATATAAGAAGAGGTCAAAGTCATCCTATGATAACTATAGAGCGATTAGTTTAACTAATATAGCATCTAAAATGCTAGCCTCAATAACTACCGGACGCTTAACAAAGACACGTGAACTGCAAACACGAGAAAACCAAGCTGGTTCATACCCGGTCGTGGCTGCGTCGACCACATATTCGCCATTCGTCAGATTTTAGAACATAGGCATGCTTATGGGCGTCCGTCAATGATGGCTTTGTTTGACTTAAAAGCAATTAAGGGACGAGTATACTGCGCGGCAGTCCGTTCTGTTCTAATTTACGGCTGCAAAACGTGGCCGTTAAGAGTAGAAGATATCCGTAAGTTACTAGTATTTGATCACAGATGCCTTAGAAATATTGCTTTCATCCGCTGAGATAATCGAGTAAGTAATCATGAGGTTAAACGCAAGGTATTAGGGAGTGATGGTAAATCAGTTGGCGAGGTTGTAAATCTTCATCGACTGAAATGGTTGGGCCACGTGTTGCGTATTCCTGAACACCGATTACCACGACGCGCAATGCTGACTAGTGTTAAGGATGGTTGGAAGGAAGTTAGGGGCGGTCAAACCAAAACGTGGCATTATTCATCTTCCTTCCTTTACTATATCCTTATACACAATCTTTCTTTTACATATGACTTCTACTGAACACCTTCGTAAATATTAAACCGCATTTATGTATCTATTTGTGACAGTTCTTTAATCTCAGTCGCAACAGGTTTGTTGAGACTTTCAAGATAACAGTCATGTCCGAGTCTTTAGCTTCCATATAACCTTAAATTAGTTTCCGAGGCCCATAGTATCAGAAAAATACCGTCTCGTAGCATTGAAAAACTAGGGTTCACTTTGAAACAATACCAAATAAATAATTTTTTATTCCTAGTTAAGATACTCTTGTTGCATATGTAGCATTATTATTTGCAATCATCCAGTTTTAAATGCCTAGATTTATCTGACTCAATGTGTTTATTTCAGATGGTTTAATGAAATTGAAGGAAAGTGCCAAAAAAAGAAAAGGCAGAGGATTCGGAGCTGGTATGAATTCTAATGCTTCTAAGCCCTGTAGACTCAGTCGGAACGACAAAAGAAGGGTATGAATCTCTAGTAGTGGATGACGGATCGTCAAAATCAGGACCTCAAAGATGTAAGTTGTTACGATAAATATATATGTATATTGTTTACCAGCCGTAGAAGGTTGGATATTGTTTGTAAGGAATGTACAGGAAGAAGCTACAGAAGAAGATATTCGAGATAAATTCTGTGAATATGGCGATATAAAAAATATACACCTTAACCTTGACCGGCGAACTGGTTATTTAAAAGTACGTTCAGCCATCTTATTTACTAATAAATTGCAGGGATATGCATTAGTAGAATATGAAAATTTCAAGGAAGCTTTTACTGCTATGGAACATCTAAATGGTTCTGAGCTAAATGGTCAAAGAATTCATGTGGATTGGGCGTTTACGAAAGGTCCAAATCCAGTCAAAATGTCAACCAAACACAGAACACGTGAACGTAGTCGAAGTCGATCAGTTGACCGTGCTCGGCGATAATTGTACACTCATGCTCTAGATAAAATGTTTTTTTACATATCTTAAATACCTTTTTATCAAACAAGAAATCAGCGTCGGCTTGATCTCTTTCGTTGCATTATTAGTTGTTTTAAGCTACACCTATTCGAGTAAAAAACGTTTGTATTCCTTAACTGCTTCACCATTTAAATCATTTATCATTAACCGACTGATCGTGCAGTGTGTTTCGTTTTGAGGCTAATGTATGCAGTAAGCAATATATTTTGTTGGAAAGCATCAGGTACTTGGGTAAGATAACAATCTAAGTGTGGAAGCTAGTGATACTACTAGGCTGCCAAAACTGTAGTAGATGGAGCAAGGTTTTAACCTAGGATACATTAGTAACAGGTATACAAATCGTCATTATTTAGGATCGGTTTAAATGAGAAAAACTTGATATCTTTAAGGTAATGCGACTCTATAAAATTGCAGTCTCATGAAAGTTTTTTGAGTGGTTTCATCATAGGTAGGTAGATTGATATATATATATATATATATATATATATATATATATATATATCTGACATCTACTGTGAATAAGTTTTCATCCCACAGACTATGCCTGATGCATTAGTACCCGGCTGTCGGAATAAGCTCGACGAAATATGATCTTCCAAAGTTTGCCAATTACCCATTCATAACTTGGTGACTAAGTATTTAAATTGATACTGAGTTTAAGTTTATCTTATTTACATTAAAAAGCAATACCTATTTGTCCCATCACCAGAAATCTGTCGCAAATAGGAAATATGCAAGATAAAATAAAAGATACATAGTCCTGTGCTATTTAGGTCATCTTGTTATTCGAAAAAACTCAGTACAAGCATTCCTTCAGATGCTTTGGTTCATCAACCTTAACATCCATTTTTAATTCGCTTAGTATTGCAGTGGACGGCGATACACAAAACATGATTTAACTTTGAGATCGAATAATTATTACTTAAACATTCCAACCGGTGCTTCTATAACACCTTTGATCGACAAACTCATTGACTTCAAAGAACTTAATGTCACTCAGTATTGTAATTTAGTTTTAGACCGTCTTAGATTCAGCGTTACTTGATCTTCTGTGGTCTACATAAGTATGGGAGCGAATTCGTCATATCAAGGATGGGTAGACTTCATGTGTACTTATTTCAACTTGCAATTCACTAACTCCCAGGAATTCGTTGCAATAAACAGATAAGAATAGACACTTTGTTTAACAAAGGCACTTATGGTGTTATTAAAAAATTCATTGGTCAACTACAGATATTGCGTTATTACTGCCATTTTGATTAAAGACCAAGGTATACAGTTTGTGTTTAATACACAAAAACCACCAATGTTGTGTATGATAACATTGTTACAACTTTAAATGACTAGATATTGAGTGGTTCGACGTATCTAGTAATTTTTCCAGTTTGAGAAGCAAAGCTGAAAGTGATTTCCCAAGACTCATGTGCTTCATTGTCCCTGACAGAATATCACTGGTGATTTCGTCGCAAGAAAAATCCAGTCTAATTTTTCCTATTTCTTTTACGAATTGGGATATTGTATATTTATTTACAATACAATAAAAATCCGGGAGAATATTTTTAGAATGATTTAGTGGAGATGTTAAGTTAATGCAGTCATTTTAAAATGATGTACAGAACATATATTACCGATATTATATAATGCTCAGATCCCAACAAAAAGTCTGTTTGAATTCTAGCTTATTCCACTCACCGTTTTAAGTAACGAAGAGAATTACGCAGATATTACATTAACAATGTTATCTTTTTCTGAATAAATATTTTCTTTACTACTGTATAACTAAAAAAGTGTAGCAACTTAGTCATGTTTTACACATTGTTTCTATCGCGTAGACAATTTAATTGTTTTGTTGTTACATTTCACATAACACTTGATGAAACGATACTCTAAACTACGTTTCGCGAAATTAGCATGAAATACATTTACCACATATTTTCAACATTTATGACGACTGAAATGATAGAATTAGGCAGATGAGTAGCAAATTAATTGTATAAGTTTATTTCAAATGATAGCGTGATAAGTAAATCATTTTACAGGATAGAATCATAAAATGAAGTAATTGCACAATTTCAAGAAATTTAATCCAATCAACATGAGTAATATACGTATATCAAGGTGTATTTACAATTTTATGTTAACAAGAATAATCAAATGATTCAACTGTTTGAAAAATGCACCATGAAATCTTTGGTAATTAGTGTTGTACTTCTGTTCTAGTCTTCGATTCAAGTAAATTAACACATCTTTTTTTGGCATCATATAATTTATGTGTATAAATATATTCCAAAGTACGATCTGGAACGAGGTAACGTACACTTTTACCATTTGATAAAGCATGACGTACGAAAGTAGAGCTTAGTGAATTCTGACAATTGTCTATCACTAAACTTATATTATCCTAAGTGAAATATTGGAAAAATCAGATATACATTGGAAAATAACTAAACAAATATTGCATCTATCAGTAATAATGATTTCTGTGCATGAGTAAACTACCTTAATAAATCTATGCTTGATTATAAACGTACTTATCAACATGAAGTCTCCCTAAACTCTCACTGTTTTAAAGTTCTAAAAATGATTGGAAATCGTTTACGTTATGAAATATGCCTTGTGGGGTATCTGTAATTGATAGTTTAAGAGCATTTTGTAAATTATATATTGGTACTTACTGTAAGTTCACTTACGCTGATAATAAATGACTAGCTAGATGCATTACATTTTGCCTTTTCATTAATACACATATATGACAATCTAAGGTTTAAATATGAATATACTTACCTAATTACGCCTGTTACACCTCATGGAGGAGCACAGACCGCTCACCAGCATTCTCCATCCAACTCTGTCTTGGGCAGTTCTTTCCAGTTGCTATTTATCCTTTTCATGTCTGCTTCCAATTCCCGACGCAGTGTATTGTTCGGCCTTCCATTTTTTCGTTTCCCTTCAGGATCTCAAGTTAGCGCTTGCCTCGTGAAGTTTGATTATTTCCTCAACGTGTTCTGTCCACTTCCAACGCCATTACCTAATTTCCTCTTCAGATGGAGCCTGGTTTGTTCGCTCCTACAGTAGGATGTTGCTCATGGTATTTGACCAACGAACATGAAGTATATTGCGCAGACAGCTGTGCATAAATACTAGTATCTTTTCGATGATGGCTGTAGTAGTTCTCTTAGTTTCAGCTCCGTACAGTAGAACTGTCTTGATGTTCGCAATGAAGATTTTGACTTTGATGTTGGTTGACAGTTGCGTTGAGTTTCATACGCTCGTCAACTGTAGGAATGTTGTTCTTGCGTTGCCAATCCTCGCCTTTACATCTGCATTGGATCGTCCTTGTTTACCAATGATGCTGACTAGGTACGTGAATGTTTCCATATCTTCCAGAACTTCTCCATCAAGTGTGATTGAGTTGGTGTTCTCTGTGTTGAATTTCAGAATCTTTTCTTTACTTTGCGTATGTTGAGGTCTGCTGATGCAGAGACTGCTGCTACACTAGTTGTCTTCACCTGCATTTGCTTGTGTGTACGGGATAGAAGTATCAGGTCATTTAAGAAGTTCAAATCGTCTACTTGTATCCAAGATGTTCATTGTATTCCTTGCTTCCCTTCAGATGAGGAGGCCTTCATAATCCAGTCAATCACCAGTAAAACCATGCTTAAATCACTTTGGGTGGTTTATTTATTTGGACACATAGATATTGATACAAGGGGGCACCAGATAATTATGCACCACACAAATCTCATTTGATTTGTGTTAGGGCTGTGATACTGCCCGGGTGCCCGAACCGAAGCAGGTGGTTTTCTCAGGAGACCACACCCGGAGCCTTCGACCTGAAGGTCTGATCCCTAAGGCAGTGGAGCATCGTAAGTCGTTGCGGTCTCATGGTAGCCGGTGACCAATAATTAGTTCATACGCCATTTGTTCCCTCAAGATACTGGAGCTCATGTGCAACATTGGTGTTGTCCATTTCGGCTTTGGCGCTTAGGTCTCCCATCCGGATGGAGAGATCCTTTCTTGGGCACTTCACTGTGATTGATTGCAGCATCTTGTAGAACTGATCGTTATCGTCGTCATTGCTATCACTTGTGGGTGCATAACGTTGGATAGCATTCATTGTAATCCCCTCATTTGTTGTGAAGGATGCTTTAATGATCCTGGGTCAATGAGCTTCCCATCCTATAAGCGCATTACGTGCTTCTTCGAACAGCATCAGAGCAACTCACTGAGTGTGTAGAGCATTCTCCCTTCGCGGGTAACGTTTGCTGTCCAGCTTGGGTCCTCCGGGTTTCGCTAATTCCGAGAACCGCCAACTTGTATTTCCATAACTATTTGATTGGTCCTTCAGGTTTCCCACAATGTCCGGACGTTCGATGTACCTACATTAATTGTTGCTATGATTATTAGAAGGGGTACCGACCTCGTGACTTCCGAAGAATCTCAGCTTCCATCATGAGGCGTCATAATTTCTCCTTCACCTAGGAGGGCACAGTTTAGATGGTTTACTTTGTTTAATCTGGTTGGCGTTACTTTAGCAACATTTTTCTTCTACAGGATGGGGTTGCCGACCCCATGTCCAACCCTCCTCCTTTACCCGGGCTTGGGACCGGCAGTAGCCCCACAAGAGCTACAGGCGGAGTTAAAGTTGAGTGTACTGATCTTGAAATAATCGGACTTAATTTAAACGGACGATAAAGCATGACATATTTTATGTTTAGCAAATGATTGCTCTCGAGAAGCATGCATTTGGCATCGGCAAGTATTTCGCATTGTAACTGTGACGGTTTTTTTATAAGTACATCAGGTTAAAAAAAGAAGTCCAATGTAGATCGGCATAAGGAGTCTAACATATTTCAGACGATGTTATCAGTTACCAAACATATCCAACTGACAAATATAGTTATGTAGTAAACAAAGACTTGGTGGGGAAAACCAATTTGTTATTTTATCTAAAATTACACAGTGCTTTCCTAAAATATGAAAACCATACATGCATGCACCACAGTTACAATAATTTCATAGTTCCAGAATGTGATCAACAATGAAATCCAAGATAAGGATTCCGACCTAATTAGGACTTGTCAGCCGGATATATGTATCCCAGTTTTGATTTTCATATTGAACCTCGAACCCAGTATCAAACGAAAAAATACTAAATCCATATAGCCACTGATATGTTCAGCGGATATGATATAATTTTTAAGGGTTCGTATTCTCTTATTCATTGGTCACATTCCCTAACAATAAAGGTTGGCCAAATACAATCCTGATTACCAATAAACAGAAGAACGAAAACCTTCACAATTACTGTTTATTTGTACTCGTTTTACCCATAACTTGACGGTATTGTAGGCGGTAACCAAATTAGAAATTTGTAAGCAAACCAATCAAATATCGATCTAACTTCTTTCTCTATTAATTTCAAATCTACATTATTAAGTCATCTGTATATTCTTACTATAACAACAGGTAAAAACATTTCAAATACAAGCATTTATGGTAATTTCTCATCAGTGTTTCCAAATAATATTCTGTGTAACAAATCCAAACAAATTACCTTATATTTGCCCAAAATGTTTGACTCATTGATAATTTTTAAAGGCTCATATGAAGGTCGACTAATACAAATTATACCATAGTCACGAACAATCGTTTCAATCTGAAAAAAGAGAATAATCTAATAGAAACTTTATTGAATTAAATTGATCAATAGATGTATGGTTGTTCTATGAAATAAGACCAATTTTACGCATCAGGTAATGTATACTAATTATCATAGTGTTATATTTTACATTGTGATCGATGAATGCTGTGTTTCCCGTCTAGGGCATCTAGCTTATAGAATTCAATACGAGTAATTACAGTCCGTTCTTAGAATGGATGCATCCGATCATATATAAGTAAATTGTAAAAACAACAATAAACTACAAACAAATAAATATTGTGATTAGTTAGCAAACTGAATAAAATTTTTAATTAACCGGTTATTACTTCCCGACAAGAATCAAAGTATAAAGTAGTTGACCGGAGAATGTACGATGGAACGTTGTTGGGGGAAAAGTGTTATACCTCTAGATTTAATGAGTGAAACATGATACCGCAACTGGAAAACTGAAAAAGGGCTATAATACCAAATGTTTTAAATTATGTACATTGTATTTAAGGGTGATTCTACAGAGAAGATCGCTAGTATATACAATAGGCACAGGGTGACTAATTGAATCAAACTAGCTTATTTTTAATAACCATAAACTTACATCTTCTGCTGACCACAAATTTGGAGTTTTGAATGATTCCAGAAGATCAGCACCACAAACTAATTTCACACAAGGCTTTGATAGCAAAACGTTTGCGGTATTGTTTTTGCGACAGTAACATGATCTATCTACAGATGATAATGAAGTGAAGAGATTGCTGTTGAAATGATCATCATTAGTATCATGTACTTGGTTTTCGCTACATTTTATGTTACTAATATCAATAAGAGAGTCAAGATGAAAGCAACTCTTAAGCCAGAGGTCAGTCGCCATGCCTTCTAGTGATGAAAGTTTCGTTTGTTCGTTGTGTTCATTAATTAAACCATCAGTGGCTAGAAAATAAAGAAATTAATAAGTGGATACACCTAAAAGAATTTACTCCTGACAGATGAAGATGTATGTATAATTGAAAACAAGGCACTTTGTAGTTAGTGTACTACGGAAGAGATAAATAAAGCTTTATACACTAAAAAGTTGTTACAAAGATCAATTACGAAACTACGACTGAGTACTAGGAAATCGGTTTCGGTAGATGTTTTCTTCTTCTAAGAGGATATTTATTATGGGGCGGAATATGCATAGATAACTCTAACGACAACTGTGATAGCGTATGCAACCGTTATGCTCGCTTCTAGCGCCTTTCAACTAGCTACCATAAGAAACGAATCTTATTAAGAAGATTTATTGGATGAAACCAAAGAAGATTGATTTTACATCCGAGTTAATTTAGTTCCATGATCATTAGTTACAGAGTGAACTGAGAAGTAAACGACAAAATACAATGAAATTTAGTGAATGGAATCCACGTAAATCCATTAACGTTGACTAAGCGAAAATCTCTCTAAGTCGAAATGAGAACTTATACCGAGTTTCTTCTACGCACGTGGTATATAGGGATATACCATCCTCAGTAAACTTTTTTTCGCAGTAAAAAATGCCGTTAGTAGACAAAAAGAATTTGTATTTTATGAGGAATTATACAAAAGTGATGGATGGGCTATTAGAAATTTGGAGATAATCAGTGGGAATCCCTGTACACATTTTCTGTCTGTACGAACTCATCAGTAAACTGTATCAGCAACAAAAGTTTCCAACCTGACTCCATTTACTTTGGTTTGGGCAACTGAATATTATCACCAGCAAGAATTATCAATGAACCTAAAAGTCAAGTAAGGAAATCTTAACTTCGTGAATAATTTACGTCTGTTCGAAAAACTATACTCTCTAGTGAAGTTGAACTAGCGAAATAGTCCTAAATATTGCTAGTGAGATTGTAGTCAGCACCATATTAAATGATCCCCACAAACTAGCTGTAAGATGATAACGCACAATACTCATTTTAAGCGTTAAGCATGTAAATGATGAGTAAACGTAGATTTGTAGATACAACTAGAAAATTATACTTTTAATAAAGTGTTACAGTTCAATATTTCAATTTATAACTATTAGTTGCTGTAAAATCTAGAAGACATCTGATAAAACCTACTTAACACTTCTTCGGTCACATAGACTAGCTGAATAACTAGTCTTATCAATACGCTGAATTACATATTTATTAAGTTTTGAGGACAATAATTAATGACTGAGAATATCCAATATACATTGGGACTTAAAGATAAATAGGAATAGTTGTAGATCAATGACTCGGGAACTGTCAGGTTAAGTTGTACAATTAAATGTTTATGAACTCTAGTAGTTTGTAGGTAGAAAGTGTTTATGGAACGGGACATTATAGGAAAAAGTGATCTTAATAAAAAATCTTCAATAAAACATTGCACTCCAGGTCTGTTTACATGAAATCACCAAAAGTTTCGCACATATATAAACGCATTTTAAGCATACGAAACTCACGATAAAAATTGCTTGGTGCGAAGCAAGTCTTTTTTCTCGGAACTGAGTCAATTTCGGTTTCGTCATTGTTACTTAACTTCGAGTACGTATTATTCAAGACACTATAAATGTGATCTAAGACCATTCGAGTTCTCAACCAACTTGATTGTGAACACTCCCAATTGCTTACGGCCAACCAGTCGGATGCAGAAATACAGGCTAATCGTGTAAGCTCGACGCGTATAGAGGCAGGTAGGAGACCTTTCTTTTCATACAAATTGGACACAGGACTGAATATACCACCAACGACGACTGTCTGATGGTCATAATTTATTGGATGGTCATCACTATATTCTTTTTGAGTGAACTGGTTATTCTCCTCAGACAAAACATGATGAGATTCTTTTGTTGACAAATGCATATTTTCAATCTTATCTCTTGCTAGTTCTAAAAAAAAGAGTAATAAACAATTGAGAACATTAAAAGTCCATCTTGAAATAAATAAAATGTAAATGGCAAACAAAAATATCTCGTTTCAGCAGACCTTATGAATATTTCAATTGATATTATTAATGAGCGTAGCTAAACAGAGGGAAAAACAACAAACAAGTATTTTTATTTAAAATCAAACCTGACGAGGATTTGTTTTTAGACGAATCTGCATGGGATTTTCTTGAATGAACCAACGAATTCTAATTTATTGCAACTACTCGTACCGTTTTGCTTATATTTATAACTTGGCTTTCCCAGACAATTTTAGAGCTAAGAAACAATTATACGAAAGCTGCTGCGATGGTAAGAATTATATTCACATAAATAAATATATACAGGTAGTTGACATCATGCTTCGAGATGACATTTAATAGCTAGTCCGTCATATGCAATATAGAACATATGTGCAACAGATCAAATTGCCATACTCCACTGGGACAGTGAAATAAAATTGTCAGGGGGGAATAACAGAGGAGTAGACGTAGTAACAGTATTAGTGGTGATAAAATAAATTAGGCATCGAAGATACGATTCCAGAAAATATAGATTAGTGGAACAAAAACAATTTAAAAGGTGATTTAGCAGCTAATGATCCAAAGGAAGGCACCTGGATTACTGCGAACGATCCTGAGCCATGTCACCCAAAGCCTCTAACCACTGGTTACGATAATCACGTAGACCACAACTAGGTAGTGTGCACCTGCTAACATGACCCAGTTTAAAAGTCAACATACTCATGGACTGATACCGTTTTTTGGTCTGAACATTCCCAACTTCTTTCCAGTCTACTCCTATACTAGAAATTATCGCATCTCAACGTAGTAGGTGGACGACTATACATATTCTGTTCTGACCATCTTAACCGGAAAAGATTACCTCATCAATAGATTTGCATTCCTACCTAATATTCTATCACTAACCCGGGCATTGCTTCAAAGAAACCTATGGTCGAATACTGGTAACAAACGAATATTCTCTATTCTTAATGGTCATGTTTCAAACAAATGTGGTAAAACACAGGGAACTACTGAGCAGCAAACTTGTTCTTCGGTTAGTGGACGGATATCTCATCTACTCTATAGGTGATGCAAGTTGGCAAACGGCAACAGTTTTGGATTTGTGTCGAAATTTCATCAAGTAACAACCCAATAGGGCTGATCGGACTTTTGAAATAAATAAAATGGTCGACGCACTCAACTACTTGACTCCCTATCCTTAGTTCAGGGGTTGATGAAGACCCGTCTTAAAGCAACATTTTGCATTTAAATGGAGAGAATCGCATCTGAAACATGTTATTACTGTTGTTTAAGATATTCAGAAGATCCTGGATTTTTTAGCGTCTTTACCAAACGTAACTACATCTGCGTATTCTAAGTCCATAAGAGAATCTCCTTGTAGATTATCAACTCCCGAAATCTTATACGATGAGTGTTACTGTTAAAAGCATGTCTATGACAGTTAACATGGGGAAAATAGAGAACTCCAACTAACGTCACTTGAAGCCACCAATTTCCATTACAGTTCTCATGAGCTCTGACTCGACCAGCATATATACTTCTTTGGTACGCCACTTAATGACAGACAGTGTCGCTCAAGTGGCTTTCTTGAGTCTTAGGATAACCCTTCTAGGCTGAAAGGACTGAATATTAGCCTGCGCTCGATCAATAAGTTAAATAAAATGATAGCTTTGGTGACTTTGAAATGTTTTATAGAAGTCGTTTGATTAACTATCACATCGCGTATTATTTGTCAACGCTAAGTGGAGAAAGTGGAAAGGTGATCCGTTTCTCGAATGGCACCATAGTACGAAAAAAATGTATGAGACGGGGATTTGTCTGTTTATCCGGATTGGTTGCTTTAAGTTCTAGTGACCATAGAACTAAGTGGCTACAGATGTCATAAGATATGGCTCAGAGTGGAAATCAGTGCGAATAATGCTCCAGTTTCCATTAGACTCATCATAGAGACAAAGTGAATTCTGTTATTTGAAAAAATTACCGATTGTATTTCTTTGATCTAGATATATTTATCACTATTCTTTATTCTCACCACTTGGAACTATTTATTTGTTAGCTATACGACTTTACCTCCACTACTTCTTCGAGATCTTATCGCTTTATCTTGTCCCATGAAGCTATGGTGTCATATTGTACAAGAACTCTTCATAAATAAACTCTATAAATAAGCTCTCATTGACGAAAGTAACAGATCTAATTAAGTTTTAAATTAAAGACAATCTTATTCATCAAAAATTGATAAGTGGTAACGGCGAAATATCTGCGCCCTTAATTTTGTAGATAAACATTATTTAAGGATTGCAATATATATGAAACAGACTCAGATCATTTAGTTGGTTATACTTGACTTTCCAATACCCTATAGACGATGATTGAACCCCGTTAAAACGGGGCTACGAGATTATTTAGGTTGAGTTGTGTGTTTAATCGAAGGACGAAGAAACCAAGCTTCCAATGTAACGAAACATGAACATATCCAGACCCCTTATTACCACAATAACCAAACATTGAATGTATTGATTAAAACGAAACAGACATTATTAACTCTGAATAGTCATTTAGGTGATGTGCAGTAAAAGGTTAATGCCTCATTGTTTTCATTAACTCAATCGCTCCAAAGTCCTTATCAATAAGGCCTTTACTTACATACGTAATAAACTATTATAGAATACTTTTGCATCAATACAAGATGACTTACCCATCATTCGCATGTGCATTACAGTAACTGGATTGAAAGACCCACATGACAGCAGAAACACAGGTTTAATTCTCAGTTGTTTGTTGCACATTAGAGTTTGGTGATTAAATTCAAAAGGGTTTTTATAGTGAATCTAACAACCAGCCGAAATTATTTTGTTGACCTTAGACACATAAAGATTTAGATTTTACTTATTAGTTACATAAAAAGCTAAACTTGAACGATTTCCTAAACTTTTAACTAATAGAACTGCATGAAAACTAGAATATGGTCTAGTGGATAGATTTTTTAAGTTTTCTAAAATTTTATACAGAATTCTACAGTTATTAAAGATGTAATTATCATACTCATTTTGCATACTACTAAATTGTTAAACAATTGATCCAAACATTTATTTTTCTGTTTCCATGGTCTTCTTAAGCCATATGCTTGTTTTCATGATGCAATGGGTGTTTTTGTTTGTAAAATTTTAACTAAAGAATGAAATTAACTTTTAGACTTAAACCAAATAAAAAGATGTGAGGCTTAAACTTATGTTTTTAACTTGAGTTTCTGAACTAGGCCTAATATAAACCAATTTTGTATTGTTTGTTTGAATCTTCCCATTGATGTTTACGACTGCAGTCGATCAGTCCTTCATTGGCACATGTGCAAATGGTCTCCACCCAACTGACTAGTCTCAAATAAAAAGAAGCGCGCGTCCTGGGATTCCACTGCCAGCCACCATAGATCTTTGTTTATAATGCTTATGACTGAGGTTATATCGATGCAATCCGCAATGGATGCATATATATCTATGAAACTAATTAATTGCAGTCCTAAACACCAGTAGGACGATCCAAACAAACAATGCGAAAATTAATTATGAAGCTGATAGTACACTCTAATTAGTACTTCGGGAACTTGTGACCATTTGCATTACCATTAAGTAAAAAATAAGTGCATTGAACTACTGTTTTAGATACAGTATCGAGCGCAGGACAAATTTTCATCTACCTAGACCTTACATAATTTCCTTACAACATACGTTAATAAGAAAACAGACTTGCAAATTATGCCTATTAACCAAACTTTTTGAAAAGTAACGGAACAACGGCAAGTAATTTTAAACTCGGGAATAGAATGTAATGAAATAGTGAAATTAAAGCTTGCTAAGCATTCGATCGGCAATAACTCAGTGAAATGGATGTAATATCCAAGTCAGTTTTTAATTTTCACACCCTTCTGAAATTTGAAGTTAGCACTGATAGTTGATGAAGTAGAAATGGGGATCTATGTAGGATTCACTTGGATGGACTGAACTGTATATAACAAATCCCGCGTTTCTATAATGCCAGGTTTCTCATTACATGAAGAAACTAGTCTTCGGAAAAGTTCGACAACCAGTTGTCAACTGTAAGTATTCCTTAGTCATCTGAAGTTACCCAATGGACCAAACGGCAACAATTTTATTTATTTTCTTAAACTTAACTATTTATTCAGACAACTTAGCGTTGTTCAATCAATTCAAGTCTGCATCATACGCATTATATATGTAATACGGAGACACCTGATGATCTTAGATTTAGTACTTTCCATTTGCCAGATAAGTTTTCCACCGGCAGGCTTAATCGTTCAATGCTGTAATATCTCGGTGTTCCACAGTAAGCTAATGAGACCATATAAGTGTTAATTCCACGCGAATGCATCACTGCTGTCCCAGGTTGTCAAGTTCATGCATTAAAGTTCACATAATTCGCTTCTTCATCCAGTTAAGCATTGTGTATAAAACGCTGCGCTATTTAATTCAAAAGAAAATTGTCAGGACAATGTTTCAAAACATAAGGAACAAATTTAGGCGTCTTGATGAGGCATATCAAGATGCTCTCACACAAACCAACACATTTCGCAACACAGAACCTCCTTTTTAAGGATAACGATGTACCAGGAATACAAATGTAGACTTATTACTTCTTTTCCAGTCTTTTATATTTAATTCGCCGTTGTTTTGTTTTACCAACATTTATTACAGACA
Source organism: Schistosoma haematobium (assembly GCF_000699445.3). Classification (NCBI taxonomy): domain Eukaryota; kingdom Metazoa; phylum Platyhelminthes; class Trematoda; order Strigeidida; family Schistosomatidae; genus Schistosoma; species Schistosoma haematobium. Next base: position 33,207,019 of record NC_067198.1, on the reverse strand, counting down.
ATCCATACTACACAACCAGTGTTTAAACTCTCTAACTAACTTATTGGCCGGTAGTCCCCAAACAGATTTCGTCTACTTTCTTAAATTTACCCAAGCTCCCAATTTTGTGGAAAATCCCGAAGTCAAATGACCTTCGCCAATGTTTGGGGAATTTACCCAGGTCCGGGAAAATTTTGGGGTTTTAGTGCAGTTTCCCCGAAGTGTACTACAGCGGCTTCCCCAAAATGTGTCAAATTTTCCCCAAAATTGGGAGCTCGGGTTAGGGGAGATCTCAGGGAAAAACCCAAAATTTCCCCAAACTTTGGGGTGCTACACAGAAAGACAAAAAGGGAAAATTCGCATTAATTCTTCTTCTCAGACGGACAAGCAGACATTCGGGCGCGTTTACCCATTATTTTCCAACGCATTTTCCCCTTCATTCGCCTTTATTGGTTGCTTGGGTTCGATCCCGAAAAGGTAGCAGTGATCCTTGTGAAGGCAAGACCTTCGAAAGAAACTATAAATATTCTTAAAAAATTGCGTAGTCAGTGAATATGTCTCTTGGTCACTTTATAACCACACTACGTTGAAACAGCTGCACTTAATTCCAAGTAACCTATATATTTATAAATTCCGCTGTCCGTGAATTACACATTTTTTCGGGCGCAATTTAAATATCGGTAAAAGAATGAAATAATTTTCAGTTTAAAGAATCTATAATTCCTTGAGGCAACTGACAACTTTTGCCTGCAGACATAGTACAATTTTCTCTGAGGACTAATAAAACAATGAACATACGATGTGACGAACTACTTAATTTAAATTTTTGTGGTGAACCTTGAAGTAATCTGGTGTAACAAGGGACAAACTGTGAGCCACTTTCTTCATGTCACGTTACACATGTTTTTTGTTTACATATCGTGATATTTTGTGTTCTCTGATTTTTAACTCATACATGGATATGTAGATCGCCAACGTAGATTGTCTGTGTCGAGTGATTGAGGGCCTACTCTAGTTAAATGGGAATAGTGCAACAAATAAGCTGACATGGAAGTCAAACCCCACGGTTAGTACTTTACGTGGATTACCTTTACGACGCATCCCGGTCCTATTATATTTCATACTGCTTATATCACGAAAACTGATAAGACAATTGATGAAGGATTTGCAACTGAAATATGTAATGTATGGTTGTCACATTTTGCCAAAGAACTCTGTAATTTTGCATCAAACGATAAACTGGTTTTCCTGTCTTCAGTTCTCGTTCACCACGTTGTGGTTAATTTTATGACCGTCTCACATAAACGATGAAATTACAAAAATATATTGATGAGTGTAGATTTGAGGTACAGAAAGCTGACACCATTGCATAGGCCGGTCGATGGAGTATATCTAATTAATGCACGCTCGTTGTCCATGATTTCGATGAATATTTGCGGGCTTCACAGTATTCAGTGACACGACAGGCAGTGACATTTCACTGGGCATACATGTTCGATTTATGTCATTTTCAACAGTACCCAAATGCTTGAACATTAAGACTCTTACACCTCCACCTTCTTACTCATACCATCCCAGCCCAAAAACACCCGAGCTTGGCTCTGCTCCTTAGAACCTGAAATACAAGAGCACGGAATGACCGACTTTCAACCTCAGGTCAAAACATGGTAGATTTAGGAGTTATCTGGCGTTCAAATAGCCCGTGTGAGTCCCTAAAAAAGACAGAACGATAAATAATATCCTACCGGTGATCATTAGGGACTAAATACGAAAAGGCCACCTGACTAAAACTTGGAAAGCATGACAGTTTTTCCCAAAAAATAGGCCTAGTTAATGAGCATAACTATATTTCTGTAACTACGAGAGGCATTACGAAAACGGCTTTCTTCATTACCTTCGGAATATACGAAGTTTTGTATGTCCATTTCGGTTTGGAAAATTCAGCACAAACTGCTGATGCATTTGTAGCGGGAAATAAATCCCCTGAATAAATAGCTCTGTAGGTTTTCGACATTGGATGCTAATCACATTAGTTTTAATTGACTCACCTAGCTGAAGGCACTCGGGCGTGCATCCACACCAGGTCACGAGTGGGAACACCCTACTCAACAACCGCTGCAATCGCTAGCCAGATTAGGTCAGACGATCCTCGATATATTGATAGCCTATCAAATATATCTTCGAACCTCCTCGCTATTGTCTTTTGATTCCACTTGGTGGGTACGATTCATATTAGAAGACGTTACTGGTTGAAGCGTTGTCAAACTCCGAATACCTGTGTCATCTTCACATTTATTGGTGACATATTTGGGGGTCTCAAGCTTTGTACACATGAGTGTTAATGACTTCTTGATCTCCATTCTGAACAGAAAATCTCATTTTCAGCAACAAGGTCTTATTTTCGAACATGGTTTAAACCGTCAGCGTAGATGATCTATGTCGAATGATTGGAGGCCTACTCGAGTTAGACAGGAACGGTGTGACGAAACAGATTACTTCAAAGTCACGCCTCCCTGTCAGCACCTAATGCGGATTACCCCTTCGACGTATCAAAGTACTATGAAGACCGTATAACACAGAGGACGTTATTACCGATATATATTAGCTAAGGTGGATGCAACCGAGAGTAAGACCGCCGCTGCATGGGCCAGTCTCCGGTATCTTTTCCGTGCTATTTACTCGCTTACACAAGTGCCAGCGTAATTCAACGTACACCTAAATCGTCGATTTTTCGTACAATAGTGCTTAGAAATGATGAATATTTTAAGATGGATAAGATTAATCAAACCTTCCACTGTAAATTGTTTATTGTGATGCAGATTATGGATCCTTAGTACCAGAAAAGACCCCCGGACGCTGCCGTACACAGCGATCAGCGGTTTGTTTGTCAATAACATGGTCGTTGATTTTATACTTTGTGCTGTTAATGTCTTTCTATGATCACTGAACTACTAGGGGAGAATGAGCTGTAGAGGTATGTAGACACCAAAAATAAATGGTTCTGTAGGTTTTATACATTGATGCTGACCTCATTGGTTTATTAGACATACTCTAACCGAAAGCGCTTGGCAGGTATCATCATTTGCTGCACAATAGTTTTAATATCTAATCTAGTTACACCGCATAATTCCAAACACATCAATATATATATATGGGCGTTTTAGCTTTTCACTTATGTGTGGAAAAAATTTTGGATTGTAGCGGTAAATAAACACCCAGAGTAAATAATTCTGTAAGTCTTCAACATTGATGTTAACCTCATCAGTTAATTGCACACCATAGACTGTCCCATGAGGTGGTGGTCGCCAAAGTGTTTGTGTAATATCATCATTTGTTTCATACGGTCATCAAATTAGCCATGGTACATGGATACAACAGAAGGGTAATCCACGTATAATGCATACCGCGAGGTGTGACTTCGATGTTAGCCGTTTGATTTTACCATTACCGTCTAACTGGAGTAGGCCCTCAATCACTCGACACAGATAATCCACACTGATGGTCTACAGGATCTTTCGATCTTGATGGTGGCACGGAAAATAGCATTGTCAAGCCCCTAAAGTATTTCGAGCAGACTTGTCATCATCATGAAAAGTCTGACTATAAACACCCACTCGACTTTATTTAAAATGAATTTTTTTAACAGAAAGATCTTGCTTTTCTTGTCAGCGTTCGGCAAACATTTTTGCCGTCAACAAACTGGTCATAAGCGGCACTATGTTCTCACATGAACGCATACTTGAGGCCAAATGGATTTAACCGGATCACATTACACAGAAACAAATCGACCACATCTGCATCAACAAAAAGCTCAGGAGGACAATGGAGGATGTGAGAATCAAGAGAGGAGCTGATATAGCATCAAATCATCATGTGATGGTCGCCAAGATGAAATTGAAACCTAAAAAACACTGGACATTGAGGCGGACAACATCACAAAAAGTCAATACGGCTTTTCTTCGGGATACTGACGAACTCAGCGAATTCAAGATAGTCCTCAGCAACAAGTTCCAGGCCTTTCACGATCTACTCAATGGAGAGGGAACTACTATGAAGAGCAACTGGAAGGGGATAAAAGAGGCAATCAGTTTAATTTGTCATGAGGTTCTGGGCCACAATGAATGAATCACTGTTGATACACTGGATAAGATTCAAGAAAGGAGGAACAAAAAGGCAGCAATCAATACCAGCCGAACAAGAGCAGAGAAAGCCAAGGCACAAGCTGGATACACAGAAGTAAACAAGCAAGTGAAGAGGAGCATTAGAACCAACAAACGTAAATATGTGGAAGACCTAGTAACGACGGTGGAAAAGGCTGCAAGAGAAGGAAACATGAGACAATTGTATGACACAACAAAGAAATTCGCTGAAAATTACCGTAAACCTTAACGACCAGTGAAAAGCAAGGAAGGCGAGGTAATCACCAACATTGAAGAACAACAAAACAGGTGGGTAGAACACTCCAAAGAACTCTAAAATCGATCAGCCGCACTGAACCCACCCAATATCGAAGCAGCACCCACGGACGTCCCAATAGATGATGGCCCACCAACAATTGAAGAGATCATCATGGCCATCAGACAAACCAAGAGTGGCAAAGCAGCAGGACCGGACAACATTTCAGCAGAGGCACTAAAAGCAGACGTAGCAGTAACTGCAAGGATACTCCACATTCTCTTCAGTGATATTTGGGTTGAGGAGCAAGTACAAACAGACTGGAGAGAGGGGTATCTGTTCAAGATACTAGAGAAGGGGATCTCAGCAAATGTGAGAACTAAAGGGCATCGCTCCTCTCTAAATACCAGGGAAAGTCTTCAACAGGGTATTGTTCAACAGAATGAAGGACTGTATAGACACCCAACTTCGAGACCAACAGGCTGGATTTCGTAAGGATCGGTCATGTAAATACCAGTTGCTTACGCAAAACACGTCGAATCCGTTGGTCAGATACTATCAACAACAACCTACTGTGCGAGAGAACAAATCAGATTCCAGCGAAGTAAGAAATCATGAAGAAGTGGATAAGAGACATATTGAAGAAAGCATCCATTTGCGTCACAAGCAAGCTCTCACTTGGGATCCTCAAGGCCAAAGGAAGACCAAAGAACATATCACGTTGAGAAATGGAGACAGAGATCAAAATAATGAACAAGAGTTGAGTGGAACTAGAAAGGAAGGCCCAGAACAGAGTGGGTTTGAGAATGCTGGTTGACGGCACATGCTCCGCAGGGAGTAACTGGCGTAAGAAATTAAAATCCTTTCTTAGCCGTTTTCAAAATATAAATTTGGAATATGTGTCGCAGTATTAATTTTACTACACATATAGAACAGTTTTAACCATTGTTTGAGGTGGCTTTCCATTTTTTATTGATAATATATGTGAACAAGAAAGGTGTAGCGTGGCGTCGAGTTGAGATTAACTATGAACACCGCTACCAAGAAACACGTGCCAAATAGATCAGAAGGCGTAAGAAGCTCGTTCCAAATGACTCCATAAAATCCCCGAGAAGCCAAATATCAGAAGGCAATTAATGGACCAAGTCGATGTTTATTTGCTGGCGATCTCGTGGCATCGAAAGGATACCGAGATCGTGCCAGGATACAAGCTTGGTTACAGAACGTAACCGAATTCGCGCGAAGTTACAATCGAAGTGTCAGTATAAGAATGGAAGCACAAAATAGCTGTCATTAGCACAGTCAAACAAAAGCACATTAAAACAAACACTGGTACAGTTGGTTATAATAATAATTGTTTTTATTAAACCAGTCGTGTTCTCGTGATAAATGTGAGTCACTACAGGAGCCCCCGCTAGAAAGGGTTTACACTTTCGATAAATAGCGGTTTGAATCGTGGGACTGATCGGCTGACGAGCGATCGTAGGACGGAAGAATTGGCGAACAGGAAAGCGATCGTTGATCGTCGAGTTGCCAACGAAGGTCGTTTTCGGAGAACGGTACCAGGAGCGATGTGTTGTATTTATTGCTTGGGTTGGCATGCTACACCAGAGTGGTTTGTATCCAGAATCTGAAGAGGGCGTTCGTAGGGGTCCGGACCAGAAACGCTGCAGACGTAGGACGAAACCACGTTGAGCCAAAAGACCAGAAGCGACCGTAACGACCAAGTTCGAGACCAAGCGTATGCCAAGCATTCGAAACCAATATATCGACTGAGTACGTTGACAAGAGCGTGGGTGATCAGGCCAGCTTTCGCCAAAGTTGACTGAAGTCGACGGAACCAAACGGAGATGGTCGAAGGCGTGGGCTCAGGAAACAAAAAGAAAATCAAAAAGAGAAGAGTGTAGCATGCGTGTAGTATAGGAATAATCCTACACCGTATCGGTTGTTGACTGTGCGACTATTCGCGGAAGCGTACGGGCAACCGTACTCGGCGACCGGAACGTGAGACGGCAGTCTCGTTCGTATCGCGTGAGCCTGCAATCTCATCCGAGGTCAGAGGCGGCGTGGTCTGCTGATCTAGACGTGAGACTATCGTCTCGTCCGTAGACGGTGCAGATGACGCGTGCTGTTGACCGGGACGTGAGAATGAGGTCTCAGATGTATCTAGCGTGGGACCTGAAGAAGATTTAAGGATCCCGCTAGGTTTAATAGGTCTAGCATTGAATCTCAGGTTACCAGATAGGGCACTGTCATCGACGTGTGCTGGTTTGAGACGATCAACGCTGACGATCTCAACGCGTCCATATCGATCAACCTTGAAGGTCTTTTCGTGACGAGCGATCACGTGAAAAGGGCCTTCGTAAGGTTGTTGCCAAGGTTTGCGTACCGAATCTACTCGTACAAAAACATGTGAACAGGTAGATAACTCTCGAGGGAGAGCGACCTGTCGATGTTGTATTCGAGTTGACACCGGAGACAGCGTTCACATAAATGCAGACAGTCGACGGACGTTGTCTGATTTACCGAAATTAGGTCTGCTCCGTGGTGTGAAGAATTCTCCGGGCAGACGCAATGTCGTGCCGTATACCATTTCAGCGGCGGAACATTGTATATCTGCCTTCAAGCTCGTTCGAATACCTAAGAGGACGAGCGATAAGGTTTCGTACCAGTTGTCGTTCTCGTGTGCTCGTAGAGCACTTTTAAGTTGGCAATGAAACCGTTCAACTTAACCATTTGATACTGGGAGGTAGACGTTAATGCGTATGCGAATGCATTCCGTACCAAGCAGCTGGGTCAGCGAGGAGAATAAATAATAGGGGAAAATTTCTCGAATAAAGCGTGGAACTCATCGTCACGCGAATAAAAAAGTAACAAGGATTCGGTACACATACATGTGAGTCTATTATATTAATACTATTCTTATCGTTATCCGTCATGTCGAGTATATTATATATTAAATATGAAAATATACGACAGACGTGGATAGATAAATCATAGACTCACCGAATTGGCTCCTTTGGAAGATTTGACCAGAAGCAGAGGCGTGTTCCAAAATACGGGTCACCAATTGTCGCGTGTCCCAAACTTTGGGATCACCAATTGTAGCGTGGCGTCGAGTTGAGATTAACTATGAACACCGCTACCAAGAAACACGTGCCAAATAGATCAGAAGGCGTAAGAAGCTCGTTCCAAATGACTCCATAAAATCCCCGAGAAGCCAAATATCAGAAGGCAATTAATGGACCAAGTCGATGTTTATTTGCTGGCGATCTCGTGGCATCGAAAGGATACCGAGATCGTGCCAGGATACAAGCTTGGTTACAGAACGTAACCGAATTCGCGCGAAGTTACAATCGAAGTGTCAGTATAAGAATGGAAGCACAAAATAGCTGTCATTAGCACAGTCAAACAAAAGCACATTAAAACAAACACTGGTACAGTTGGTTATAATAATAATTGTTTTTATTAAACCAGTCGTGTTCTCGTGATAAATGTGAGTCACTACAGGAGCCCCCGCTAGAAAGGGTTTACACTTTCGATAAATAGCGGTTTGAATCGTGGGACTGATCGGCTGACGAGCGATCGTAGGACGGAAGAATTGGCGAACAGGAAAGCGATCGTTGATCGTCGAGTTGCCAACGAAGGTCGTTTTCGGAGAACGGTACCAGGAGCGACGTGCTGTATTTGATGCTTGGGTTGGCATGCTACACCAGAGTGTTTTGTATCCAGAATCTGAAGAGGGCGTTCGTAGGGGTCCGGACCAGAAACGCTGCAGACGTAGGACGAAACCACGTTGAGCCAAAAGACCAGAAGCGACCGTAACGACCAAGTTCGAGACCAAGCGTATGCCAAGCATTCGAAACCAATATATCGACTGAGTACGTTGACAAGAGCGTGGGTGATCAGGCCAGCTTTCGCCAAAGTTGACTGAAGTCGACGGAACCAAACGGAGATGGTCGAAGGCGTGGGCTCAGGAAACAAAAAGAAAATCAAAAAAGAGAAGAGTGTAGCATGCGTGTAGTATAGGAATAATCCTACACCGTATCGGTTGTTGACTGTGCGACTATTCGCGGAAGCGTACGGGCAACCGTACTCGGCGACCGGAACGTGAGACGGCAGTCTCGTTCGTATCGCGTGAGCCTGCAATCTCATCCGAGGTCAGAGGCGGCGTGGTCTGCTGATCTAGACGTGAGACTATCGTCTCGTCCGTAGACGGTGCAGATGACGCGTGCTGTTGACCGGGACGTGAGAATGAGGTCTCAGATGTATCTAGCGTGGGACCTGAAGAAGATTTAAGGATCCCGCTAGGTTTAATAGGTCTAGCATTGAATCTCAGGTTACCAGATAGGGCACTGTCATCGACGTGTGCTGGTTTGAGACGATCAACGCTGACGATCTCAACGCGTCCATATCGATCAACCTTGAAGGTCTTTTCGTGACGAGCGATCACGTGAAAAGGGCCTTCGTAAGGTTGTTGCCAAGGTTTGCGTACCGAATCTACTCGTACAAAAACATGTGAACAGGTAGATAACTCTCGAGGGAGAGCGACCTGTCGATGTTGTATTCGAGTTGACACCGGAGACAGCGTTCACATAAATGCAGACAGTCGACGGACGTTGTCTGATTTACCGAAATTAGGTCTGCTCCGTGGTGTGAAGAATTCTCCGGGCAGACGCAATGTCGTGCCGTATACCATTTCAGCGGCGGAACATTGTATATCTGCCTTCAAGCTCGTTCGAATACCTAAGAGGACGAGCGATAAGGTTTCGTACCAGTTGTCGTTCTCGTGTGCTCGTAGAGCACTTTTAAGTTGGCAATGAAACCGTTCAACTTAACCATTTGATACTGGGAGGTAGACGTTAATGCGTATGCGAATGCATTCCGTACCAAGCAGCTGGGTCAGCGAGGAGAATAAATAATAGGGGAAAATTTCTCGAATAAAGCGTGGAACTCATCGTCACGCGAATAAAAAAGTAACAAGGATTCGGTACACATACATGTGAGTCTATTATATTAATACTATTCTTATCGTTATCCGTCATGTCGAGTATATTATATATTAAATATGAAAATATACGACAGACGTGGATAGATAAATCATAGACTCACCGAATTGGCTCCTTTGGAAGATTTGACCAGAAGCAGAGGCGTGTTCCAAAATACGGGTCACCAATTGTCGCGTGTCCCAAACTTTGGGATCACCAATTGTAGCGTGGCGTCGAGTTGAGATTAACTATGAACACCGCTACCAAGAAACACGTGCCAAATAGATCAGAAGGCGTAAGAAGCTCGTTCCAAATGACTCCATAAAATCCCCGAGAAGCCAAATATCAGAAGGCAATTAATGGACCAAGTCGATGTTTATTTGCTGGCGATCTCGTGGCATCGAAAGGATACCGAGATCGTGCCAGGATACAAGCTTGGTTACAGAACGTAACCGAATTCGCGCGAAGTTACAATCGAAGTGTCAGTATAAGAATGGAAGCACAAAATAGCTGTCATTAGCACAGTCAAACAAAAGCACATTAAAACAAACACTGGTACAGTTGGTTATAATAATAATTGTTTTTATTAAACCAGTCGTGTTCTCGTGATAAATGTGAGTCACTACAAATTCTTGATTGAATCTAATAAGCCTGGTAAACTTAAAAATTGAACGATGATAATATTCTAGCCAAATTCTATATATTGAAAATAGAATTGCGGTTTTCGAATTCTATCTGACTTTAAATGAACATATAAGGGTGTTCATAGTTAGCATATTTTTTCGAATATCATATACCAGTACTGTAATTAACAATTGTGCTACACACCGACCAGATATATCCGATTTTACTATATTTGACATGACATAGTGTGCATAATATCGGAGAATAAATATTTATCAAACTTTCGCTAATCTTTATCTGCTGCTTTAAATATCCTTGTTGACTTTTTTTTATATTTCAATAGAAATGTTTAAGATGACTGAGTAATGTATCGAGAATCTTCACTGATTGAAAATCAACCTCATTCATTGTTTCATAATTTATACAAGATATATCGATTTTTTGAAATGAACTTTTAGGTCTTTTATTATCTAGTCCTCATTCCGAATTCGAAATATTTAGCCTAGCCAACAGCCGATTACTAAATTGGATTTGCAACTGGTCTCGTAAATTGGACTTTGCTGTTCGTTTTTATTGTTTATGTACAAAATCTTTGAACCTCTGATAATTTATCACACCATTATATAAAACTTTTATCTCGTTCTGCATTCAAAATTAGTACTATGTGCATGACTGATTAATAATTTATTGAAAGTTCCATATAACAAAGAGACTGATTTGTCTCGAAAAGCTGGATTCTTGGCCAGGTTATAATCATTTTTACCAATGTATATTAGGAAATTGTCCTAGGTGTTTTTTTATCTTCAAAGAACACTATATATGCCTGGTCTGATTAATAACGTGTGACTTGTTGAGTTAATTTAACCCTAATGAAAATTGTATTGTATGCTACTTATCAATATTCAGCAACCCGTTTCGTTTTTAATAACTTTTGAGAATATCCTTGACCATTGGCATAAGCTGACGGTATCTAGTTTATTTATTATTGTGATCATATATATTCTTAATACTTGCGATATATATTCCCAATTATAGTATATTTATTGAGTGTTCGTCTTATTGCATCAATTCTCATGTTATTTCATAATCTTGCATTTTGGTTTCCTCGATTTGAAGTGTCACTCGGTCGTGTGGTTCAAGCTTCTATTGGGAAATAACACTTAGAATGATTGAAATAACAGCAAACTAATCCATATTCACAAAATTCAAATTAACAAGAACTTTACAGTTTAAAGGACTGAATGTACGAGAATATGTCGAAGAATTTTTCCATTGGATATCTACTCAGTGTTTCATTTGATAATAATTAAAATTTTCAAAGGATCGATTTGCTATACGACCGATCCCTTGTTCCAGATGGCTTTTATCAAACTCGTTATGAGTTCAAAATTTTCAGCACTAGTATGTGGTGATTGTAATAAGTGTTAGAAAGCAATCGACAATTGGTATAAAAACAAGATTTTGTGATTATTAATATCGACCAACATAATATATGCAGACAAACTAAAAGACAGGTGATTCTTTACTTGAGACTCGACCTTTAGTAGTTTAGTTCTTCTCTCTATAATTAAAAAAAACCCACTGTCACTATTGCATTACTCCACAATTTTCAAGTCGTTATCACAACATCATAACATTGACAGTAAATCCGTTGCTAAACTATATAACTGTACTGACAAACTATTATTCATAATATTTGAATAGTTCGGGTGAGATGAAGATTTAAATTAGAATGTAAAATACGACTGAACAAGAATGTTCTAATTTATATAACTGATTTTATGTTTCATTTGAACTGACTATTTACCCGATTGTTATGTAAAAAAGATGACGTTTAAAGTTAAATAACTATACCAAAGAATTTTACACATTTCTTGATAGATAATTATTTGTACATTGATCAAACACTTTCAAAACTACATAGCTAAATAAATATATGAGAAAACTACATAACGATATGGAGGTTTATTTTTCAGAAAATTATCCAAGTCTTAAAATGATAAAACTTTATTTTAAAGCTCTGGGAGATTGTTAGAAAATTCTAGAATACAATAAACTACGTTCTCTTTTAATCTAATCTGTTAAATGTCAAATATGATGTTAGTGTTGAAATCGTATTTAAGAGACTTTTTAAACCAGTAAGCTTTTTGAAATCCTATAAACATTCTCTATTTTATGTTCTGTAAAAAAACTCCAGTTTACCTTATGTAATTAGTATCTATTTCTGTTGACTGTTCATAGGACACGTATGAAAGGGAGTCCTAAAATTGGTTAGGAATCTAGTGTTTTAATGTATGTGTGCGCATTAAATTATAATTTAAGCTCAATAGGAACTATTATAATTCATTTTAAACAAAATTAAAATTAATTTATACCTTTCATTTTTCAAACTTAGACTTTGGATAGGAAATGAAGAAGTCACATTACCATTTTTAGTATTAAAGTATGAATTTTGTGAACGAAAAAGTCTACTGGAAATTTATGATAATGATACTCAACCCAAATAATTTACAATATCTTACGTAAAATATAAGCCTATCTTTAGAAATAATTCAAAAATAAAAGATAAGTGAGATCATGAACCGATTGATGTTAGACCACCATTGATAACCTGGGAGCACTGAATGGCCGTTTCGTCCTATTGTGGGACTCTTCAGCAGTGCACATCCACGGTCCTGCTCGCGGAATTCAAACCCAGGGTCCGCAGTCTCGCGTGCGAACGCTTAACATAAGGGATCACTGAGTCGGCATCCAATGGTGTTAATATCTAACCTCAACCAATCCACGAAGTTGTGCGATCATCTTCCATTGTACTGAGGTAGACACCTATTTCCACCCGAAACAGATTGGCTTCACTGGCCACGGCTTCTCACCAGAACTCCGAGAATTTTCTCACGAAGCTAGTCACTAGTGAGCACATGGTAATTATCAGTTTAAGGGTCCCACAATAGGACGAAACGGCCGTTCAGTGTTTCCAAGTGTTCAGTGGTGGTCTAACATCAATCAGTTCATGATCTCAATCGAAAACTTAACAATCTTCACAACCCCTTAACTGAAAAGATAAGTGGTAGTACAATCAATATTGGAGAAACAATTTTGTTAAAATATACATCCAAGTCATGCAATTTTCTCATCTGATTAAATCTATTCACATAAGAAAACTTACTTAGAATTTAGTTTAGCTCTTTGATAGACATGATAGATATGAGATTCATGAGAACTCACGTATAATCCCAGTACTTTTGTTCATATATATCTTAGAACCATTACTATTGTTTTACGGAATCATGATGTAAGTTATGCTTAAGTTTTTAGAATAGGATAATCTGTTGAAATAATAAGCTAATTGATGAAGCTATGAATTTATATCAGCTTGAACAGATTATACTATTATAATTGGGAAGCAATATCGAGACATCCCTTCAAGATTCAGATAACCAAATGGAGACTGACGAATGTCAGTACCGTATATAAGCGACATAAAGATATAAATACTTGCTAATGCACATTCATTGTATGGTTTTCATAAGCATTGATATAATTCATTAAAGTTATTCAGTTTTAACTTTATTTTAGCTATACTCATTTGAAGTATTGCGGCTTGGATTGTTACCAATGATATGATGGAAAGAAAAGTCAATTTTCGATTGATTAACTCATTATGAATTTTGTTCAAGGTTACTTCCGTTTTGATTCAATGTAATGATTACTTAATGTAGTATTTCTTTTCTCTTCTCGCATGATATTTTATTCTGTATAATATACGATATTCTTGTATTCCATTGACATGAACTATGCTCAATATGTGATTTGTTATAACTCTAGGTATTTTTCCTATATGTGATTTCATCCTAATTAATCAAAATGGGTGTACAATCAATATATAAATGAGTGTATTTTCTACTAGAGTCGTCGTCGTCGTGTTTTGGGGTTAATAAATCATCACTTATACCAGTCTTTGTGTTCTTACTTTAACGTCGTGGAAATTGTAGAGGTCCGTCGTTCCGAGTATAAGTGATAAGCATTTCCGAAATAACAGTCGGCGACGACCAGATACAAAAAGTAGCATTAAAAGAGCCAAGACAATAAGCATTCAAACTACAAGTTATAACAAACAATTTGTGCCAGATTCTATTAAGTCTATAAAGAATTTTGATGAAAGTTGTCAGAAAGTTTGATTTCTTTAGGTGATATAGCTCTGGTTGAATTCAGTAAATATTTACAAATAATTATAAATGATAAATATAATGATACAATGAGTGACTTATACTTAATACTGAACTTATTATTTAAGTGTGCTATTCAAATTTAAAAGATGTATATTTATTCAAAGTACGATTAAACATAAATGGACGAGGATGAAAACAATATTTAAAGCTAAAAAGGCTAGATCATAGTTATTAACTGTATGCAAGTACTAGTTAGTTCCAGCTAAAACATCTCAGTATCTATTGAAATGATTTTAAGATTAAGGATAGTCATTCTCTATACTTAAATGTTTGATCTAAGTAATCCGTAGGTCGAACAATCAGATAATAATAATAAAAGGCTGAACACATTTATGGTGCTGATCAGCTGTGGTCAAATGGAAAGTTCTATAATGCAAAACAGAACACCCATTTGTGAGTAACGTCAAAACATTTCTCATATATCCACCATGTAATTGTTGTATTTTTTAATGAATTTGTCAAATAAATGAGAAAAGTTAGTCTTTATCTTTTAATATGATGGTGTAATCCTAAATTTCCGCTATTTGTTCTAATAAGCTGTAGAGCTATTGCTATTGGAGATTCTTTATTAATAGTCATATTAACTGTTACTTATTTTATTGTCAATTTTACTTCTAAACCCGCCTAGTCTTTCGTTTTTTTTAATATCAAGGAGATATTTTGTCTAACTTATTATATAACGAGACTAAAAGTTTTTAAGATTAGTTAAAAGTCACTTTTAGGATTAATTCATTCTTCTAAATTACTTAATATTACATACTGTTCTCTATTGCTTTTACTTGAACTTTAGAGACAATATTTTGGTTTGCTACATAGACTACTGAAGGAAATTAGTAGGCTAGATGGTGAATCTTTTAATGTTACCATAAATATCGCTGCGGATATACTTTTGAAATATTTTAAAGAACAGGTGTTATTCTATGAGATGTAAACTATCCACTCTACTTATATATTTCGTTTACAGTTTTAAATAGTTAAATATAACTCTTTGTATTTTGATGACCTAAAGAAATGTGTAATTGAAAGCTTTCGATCTAATTTTTTTGCAGATGGTGTAACAGAAATTACCGATAAGGAAGTAATAGTTTAAGAAATAAAACCTATTATAATAAATATATAAATAATATTTACACATAAATTCATCAAGTAAATCAATGATAACTTCATAGTGTTTTTATGAACAAAAAATCTTATTTTTCTTTACTCACTTGGGTGATTAAACAGTGAATAAGGGAAACTTACGTGGTATATTACAATGGTTACAATTCCATCTTATAAATATTGTATATTCAATCTATTATTCCTGTACACATTGATTCAACATTGATAAACATCAATTTGAAGCAAAGTTCAATAATGATTATTATTTTATTCTATAGTTACTTTCATATTTTATTTAGGGAGATTTCGTAGAGATTGGTTTAAGTTGTAGGTTGTATTTATTACGGATTGCTACCTTGATATGGTGATCAGGCTTGAATCAATCGAGCTATACTGGCTGGAACAGTCGTTTCTCAAGGTCCTACTATGCAAGACAGGTCGGTTGAAGAGCGGTAAGACTAAGAGCAGATAACACGAGGTCTGAGGGCGAAGTCGTACTGCTGAATGTACAGAGGTGTGACAGCAGTAACGTGTTTCCTTCAGACAACCAGCATGACAGCGATGCTGCCTTCCCAAAAGGAGGGGTGGGGTTAGGAAAGGTCGACCCTAAAAATGTACACATCGCCTTATCCCACGGATATCCATCTCCGACGGGAAGGTCTCAACAAGTACGGAACTAACAGGAAAGTTACTCATAAAAAGGTCATGTGTTACCGACTTCAAGCATTTGTACCTTGAGCACTGAGGTCACGCTTTCAGGTCACTAGAACCACCTCTAATCCAATCTCTTTTTCAGGTGACTCCAGAAGAACCCTTCCACGGTGTGGGCAACCGGGAAGTGATAACCTCCCTCATACCTCTAACAGAACTCTCTGATTTTAGTTAAAGTATCATAGGAAACCAGGTAGCACGGAATAGCTGTTCCGTCTCAGTTTGAGACTGCTGAGCAGTGTGCATACACGAGCCTGCTACGGGGATTGAACCCAGGAGTCCTAAGTTAGAACGAATTGGCTGTCCAGTGTACTAGGTTTTTATTAAAACTTTAATGTTTATTAACTGAAAGTTTTTAAAATAGAATTAGTCTTATTGCTCAAGTAAGCACTAGCAACGCTTTTTAATACAACAATCAAATCCATAAAGCTCAAACAATACTCTTTTACCATGGGTATTAACTTAACCTAAAAAAAATTTTCTTTATCATGAAAAAAATTATTTTCACTTTATAAAAAAACAGATGAATCGACGAACATAAACACCGCTAAAAAGTATAAATAATAGCGATATCTGAGGTTTAAGAATGTTACAAATGATAATACAAAATAAAAGCCTCATTATGTTATAACTAATACAATAATCAATATGTTATTATTCTTAAAGAGTGAATGAAGCACATTTACTTACCGCTTTCTTATTATGATTACAATAAATTTTAAATAAACAAATGAATGAATCCATTTTACGGCGCTATCTAACTCATTAAAATATATACATTCTAAAAACTATTCCAACAACAACAAAAAAAACAGAACTATAGTAACATGATAATAAAAAGACTTGATTTATTTCAGTGATATGCATCAGTTGCTCACAGCTTAAATACAGTAGTAATAACTATTTAGAAAAAAATGAGGATGCATACATACTTCATATTATGTTTACTGAAGCAGGTAGATTATAGTTATATAGATTATTGGTAAAAGGTAAACGTTTTAAAAAATTATAAAGGATTCTAGCTGACACTTTCATAGATATTGGCTTTTATTAATCTAATTATATTTTATTATTGAGTTCGGTTAATGCTTCTCTGTAAACCTGGTATAATGATTGTTGTTGGGGTGATCCAGAAGATTGCTTGCAAAAGACAATCAAGTATCAGGAAATACTAAGAGGCGTTTCATTCAATCAGCGTTCACTTGGAGTCTTGGCCAAAAATATCAAGGAAGCGAAACTTCACATTCAGAGGCTCTGATTGGTTGGCTGCTACACTGCTACTATGTTTAGTAGCATTCCAGAATCTTCTAGCAATCCAAGGACATTTAAAATATTATAAAAAAACCTGTATTTTCTGTATAAAAATGAACCTTGGAGTAAACTACTTCTCGCATACTTTGAGTCTTCTCTTTCGTGTTCAGGTCGCTGTCTAGTTCTAGCATGGGGGTTACAGAATAGCTTAGGAGACGAATATAGCGTTCAATCCGCAAGACTTATCAATTGTACATATACACTTTTTCATATATATATAGTGAATACGATTGTATTTAAGCTGTAAGCAACTGAAGAGTAATTCTGAAATGAATAAATTATCATTTATATTCTACTACAGTTGTTATTCTTGTTTCATTGGAATTTATAAATAAATAAATAAACAGATAAAAAAACTGGGAGAACATTGAAATTCCCTTCATGATGAAGATATATATATATATATATATATTAGTATTTGATAAATCTAAAAATAAATTGAAACGTTACAACAAATGTAACTCAACCAGTTGAATAGAAATTTTATATTACAAGTCATTTACAATTTGATCGATTTTGTAAAAATAAATTTTCATTGGACATTGAAAGTAAATTCACTAAAATTCAACTTTAAAAAGAAATCCTTCTATGGATTAAACAATATTCAAATAGACCAATAATAATAATAATAATAATAATAATAATAAATTGAATAATCTTTAATAATAATCATTACATCTTATCGATCAATTGACATTTATGATGTGAATTATAGACATCCTTATTGATTCACCTTCTCAACATTTTGCTTACAATTATTCAATTCTTTATGATATTGTTTCATTAATTCAAGTACATTCGTTGTAGAATATGTATCAGTTGTCTTGAAACGAGAAAATGATGATGGTCTAGAAACACATTTATTAATATTACTAATACTACTACTACTACAAGATGCTGTGACAGAATTTCCAGGCAAATTATTAAGTGAATGAATTGTTGATAAATTCATTTGTTCATATTCCTTTTCTTTTTTAGATGCATTCAAACTATTATTCACTAATTCATTTGAATTATGTACTGGATAAAATGATAACCATGGATCAATTAGAAGTTGATTAGCGGTTAAACGATAAGCTGGATCAACAGTTAATAAACGTATTAAACATTCTTTACATAATGATGTTATATAATTGCCTAATTTTTCTATTATCTTTTGTATATTAGGTTGATTTAATTCATTGATTAACTGTTTTTCATTTTGTGAATTAAATGGTGTTTGATTTGTTAATAATATAAAGATAATGACACCTAAACTCCATAAGTCACATTGACGTGTATATGATCGTCCATTCAATACTTCCGGTGCCATGTACAATAGTGTACCACATGGATTAGCTAATACTTCTTCACTTTTGCGTACTTCTATGGCTAAGCCAAAATCAATTAATTTCGTTTGTAATTCTCTAGGTGGATATTTATTTTCCACATTTATACAATAATTATCATCAAGTTGAAATGATGGGATTCTAGGTTGGATGTTTGAAACATGATTTGTTTTTGTATTACATTCTAATAATGTAGAATCATGTCTACAGCAAACAGGCAATGGTTTTGTGCTTGAATTTACTGATTTATTTCGAGTAAATACAGATGAACATATTGTTTCAGTTGTTATTGTTGTCGTCGTTGTTATTTCTGATCGTGTACCACTGTGACTGGAACACGAGTCATTATGCACCTCGATGTGTTCATTTTCAGGTTTTTGATGCTTAATAAGAGAATCGAAAGAAATTATTCTACTGTCCGATGAATATTTAAAATTTGACTTAAAGTTCACCGGAGGTATAGTACGAAAATCTAATTCTACTTTGTTTAATAACATAATATTTCCAGGTTTTAAATCTCTATGTACAATACCTCGATTATGCAAATAAGATAAAGCTGAAGCTATTTGCTTTACAATAGCTACCACAATATATTCTTGTAGTCCAGTATTTTCTGGTAATTGTTTCATATAATGATCTAGTGAATTGCCTTCACATAATTCAGTTATGAGGAATATAACTTTTGGTGATTCAGCAACAGATAAAAGTTTTATAATTCCAGGATGTTTAACATGTCTTAATATAGATATTTCACGATCTAAACGAGCACGCTCGCTTGCAGAGAAGGAGTTTATGCGTGAAATCTACAATGACAATGAAAAAAAGGAATTGGAGATATTACGTTAAAGATATGAAGCCAATTTTAATCTAAAAAAAGATATTGTTTCTAAAGGGATGTGGCGGTTTTTTCTCAAACAAAAGTGCTACTATATGGTAGTAGTAAGTGGTAATAAAAATGACGTGACACGTATTTGTCATCCGTAAACTGTTGCTAGCTTAACACACATGACTTAAAGTGACTAATCAAACGCCTTCAATATCTCCCAATGAGATCGGATCTCATATCTATTAGGAAGCAAAAGCTATAAAGATTCGAGTAGACAACCCTTGATTTTTCTGTTCTAAAGAAGCTTATTATACCTTTGTCTTTCGTTCGGCCAAAGGGAAACTGACGGACACTGTCATCAATGCTGTCTACCCTTTTTTGATTTCCTCTGTTCACTTCCTTTGTATCTGTTTTTACTTCTGACATACTTAAAATGATTAACCACTCATACATTTCATATAAAATAATTTATCAAAGTCAATTTTAGCAAGTTCAATTCTGATCCCATTGCCAAAATATGTGTTCATATTATTTATTATAATTATCATGACTACCACACCTGCCATCTCATTATTACTTTATATTTGTGACTTAATATGATCAGTTAAGTAATATATTTGTTTCGTAGACTGACAAAGTGCGTTGATTGATTTAGTATTTCACATATACATGGGAATATTACTGTATATTAGAAAGTAAAGAATGATAATTTTATTGTAACAATACTGTTTGCTTATATTATATTGTTTTGATTTATATGATGTGACATATTAAATAATTGTTTTTTTTAATTATTTGAGATTAAGAGATAAATTTTGATTAATACACCACTCACAAATTAACCTGTGTGAGAGACTTGGAACAGTTTTGTGAATATTGGACTTAAAAGTTTTATTTATTGAGTGATTACAAAACTCTACAATTTTCACTAACATTTTCCCTAAAGTGGATTCAGTTCTTAATAATAATAGTAATAGAGTGAAACAGTAATTGAAGGATTACATTAAATGAAAAAACGATTATGTATGTAAGTTTGAAGGTCGAGTTTTTGATACAATAGGTTGTTATGGATTTAAGAATACCAATGTATTTATGCATTTAAGAAATAAAGCAGTCACCTGATGAAGTCTCATTTTGACTGAGACCGAAACAAGCATACTTGGCACGGTATGATAGTGGAGATTACTCATCCTAAAAATGATTTATGCCGTAAACTGACTTGAATTTAGGTAGTAGATGTAGTCTGCTGAAAAGTTATATATTATGATTGGACAGATGTCCAGCGTGCTCGTCAGTTTTAAATACTTATCTAGTTGAGGTGAGTCGAATGAAGTAAACTGCTTCTTAAGTGATAAAATTTCGGTATAATATAAAGTATTTGACCTACTTTTACTCATTAAGAAAAAATCGGATTCCGCGCTAAATATAACTGATTGACTGAAGTTGTAAGAACGCACTAAGCAAACAAACTCCAAATGACTATCACATGACACGTTTGTTCAAAATAACTTCACACTGACATCGTGTACAGAAAAAACACTACATAATAATTAGGTCAGTTATATGCGTAGTCATAGCAAGCGGTTATATTCATAATCAAACAAATGGAGCAAATGACCAAAGTTATGAGATTTCTTTTAGGTAAACTTGTCACCATAGGTAATAATTAATGAATAAAAGCACACATGTTCACACTAAACTGAAAATAAGCTAATTATACTTGCAAATCAGATATATAGTACCGAATCACCGTTAAACAGGGATATGTAATCGAATCAATACGCATTCCCACACAAATCAGTGGTGTGTTGATTATTCTGAAGTCTAAATTATAAACGTTATGACAAACCGCCATAAGTTTTACTTGTTGAGTTAACAAATAAATGAATCAAGTTGTGAGTAGTAATCATGACTATTAATATTACTGTATGCCAAAATGGTGAATTTGCTTGACAATAGAAAAGTATTTGATGACGTATAATATTGATTCAGTCACTATCAACACAAAGCCTGAAATAGATATAAGTTGACTTAAGTCCCCGTAAATCATTAGGACTAGATAAAGTCAACAAAATACAAAACAAAAGGAAAATAAAAAACATAGCAGTAACGACAATGAAGGAGATTAAGCAATAATAGTAGGGTTTGAAAGGACGAAATGGGAAGGTGTACACGAAAGAATGTTGGAATTCAAAATCTAGAAGAACTAGAGTGAGTCTGTCGGCACTGCTGAGAAAGACTTTTAGTTATTACATTTAAAGTCTTCGGTCAAGTTTTAGTGCATTTTTCTAAGCTGTTTAAACTTTTGAAAAGTATTGACAGAAGTATAAACTGCATTGTTTGTCCATTTTTAGAAATCTCCATTAATAGACCATTCCGCATTACTGTTACACAAATTCAATTAAAATAGTCGATGATATGTACATTCAGCTAGTAGTAGTTTATTTAATGTTTAAAAGTGGAGCTGGCAATTAACAAGTTTTTTTATTAGATCTTATTATACATATCTCATAAACTATTTTAATCAGTCTAGACAAAACAAAGGAGATAAACAAAATAATGTCATATGCTGGGGATAAGATACTAGGTTTTACATTAATGTATACTATAAACTGCAACAGACAACCACCTTTAACTAGACAATTTGCCAGTTATATATCATAATGTTACTTATTCAAGTGGAAGTTAAGTTAGATAAAATCAGAATACTGAATGTTGACAAGTTCTGAAACTATCTATCCAACTAACATTCATTCCTCAAAATAGCCTTCAAGAGACAAACCAGAAAAATATACTTAGTTGAAAAATAAGATGAATACTTAGTAACTTTATGAGCCACAAGTGGTTGGGTGATGCAATTTAACTCCTAAAGTCGTCCAAATTCGAAAGACTTCTCCCTACAAGTAGTCAGAAGGTCAGTTTCATTATAATAAAACTCGGTAATATTTGATATTGAGCGGTGTAAAATTTATGTCAAGCCTAAAATTCATGTCGTTTACTAGGTTATCTTACTAATGGTGAACAATTTGTGGTGCTGTCACAGTGACGGTTGCACAGTTCCCATTTGATGGAAATTGCCTTCACTTGTATGCAAAAAACTGGAACTTATCATATTTTTTATTATCTCACCCGCTTAAATGGTATAAGACAAACAAGTCACCCAAAGTGGTGGTAATTTGGAAAATCGGAGCCATTTGGAGCGAGTTTTCCTAATGGCACTGTGAAAAAGAGTTTAAATTTCACCCCTGATTCACATAGGACTAACCGGGAGCAAGCAACAAACGAGAGTTTATACAAAATTCTATAGGTAACCAAAGGATTATCGTCAAAAACTCTTATGTCTTTCTGTAAAGAAAATTTGTTTGACATCATATGGTAAAAGATTTTCATACTACATTGTATCTTTTTATTAACAGTTGGTGTTTACATATCGTATCTGCCTTTATTACAGGACAACTTATTTTTATGAAACATCATCTGTAAACATGAAATAAAAATCAAGCAATTGATAATTATAGGTCCAGCAGTATTGTAAGTTTAATTTAATGAAGTATTTCGATGCGACTCTTTGTGTTGGAATAGTTGTTTTATTCACATATGTTTCAAATAAGTTTCGGTGTTGATTTATAGATTGATATAAGGGCGTGGTCACACTGAAAATTAAAATAATAGATACAATTTGCTGAAAATTCCAAGGTTATATAGATTTTTGTGGAAGTCTATATAAATCGTAATATATCATTGATTAAAAGTATCACCACCTTAAAAAAACAAGCACATGAAATATGCTAGCTTCTTATCACGCGAAAGTGAACTTTTAAGTGACAGACGAAATTTGTTTACCTTGTTTGATCGTATGTGTGGCCTAATATGGTCACATCTAGTTCAGGATAGTCGTTGACCGTTATGCTTTACAAATGAGTGAATAATGAATTGTCACACGAAACGCCTAAAAACTAGAATTACGTATCTACTCTTTGAAAGTCAGGTGTCATTTGATGTCAAGTATTGGTGCAAGGAAGATTAGTAATGTCTTACAATTCATCAAAAACACATGTATATATATGTGATGACAAACAATACGTCTAGCTTCTAGACGTACTTACTTTCTTAATTGCACAGTTCACACCATCAGTTTTTCTCGAAGCATGATAAACAATGCCAAATGTACCTTCACCGATGACTGGACCAATGTCATATTCATCTTTTAGCTGCGAAGGGGTATTAATACGAACATATGCAAAACCGCTCTTCTTCGAACTTGTGCTACATGAAATTTCTTGTTCTATTTCATCCCCTGATGTGCTGCTTCTATTTTTCATTAAATCGATTCATCAAACAGCTTCCATAAGCTAAACATGTTAGGGCAATGCACCGAATATTTTAAATAATTGCCAAAATTGTAAAGTTGTATTATTGAATGTAAAATATTAAATGGAAGTAAAATAAAATATTAAACATATTCTTAAATAAACAAGTAAATACAATTTTGTTTAGAACAATAATGTCGTAGCAACCATTGTCAAATTTTTGATTTTGCTATTTGTTTTCGCTTTCAGTTTCACGTCTCAGACTTGCCGAGTTTTTCTACCTTTTTTGTACTGTCATAAGAAAATTATCATTTTGATAACATATTTTCATGGAGATAGACGAACAAAATCATGGAAAACATTCTACCGAACAAAAAGAGGAAAATACTGTTATTCCTAGTACTGCCTTTGTTGTGGATCAGAGTGACAGTACAAACTTCGCCAACACAATGAAAGATAGTTCTATAAGCAAAGAACAATCAAAGTTGGCAGGCGATTCGCATATAAAAAGATGCAAAAGGCTTTTGTCAGCGAAAGGTATTGCTGTTGTAGTAAACTTTTTCTGAAATATAGATCACTGGTATACTGACCCAGATCAATTAGAATACTTAAATGATTGCAGGTTACGCGGAGCTTTGCCATCAGGATACTTCATTCGCCATCTAAAGGACGAGAGCATAAGCTTGAAATATAGCGTTTTAGGACTTAAAAAACTCAAGCCAATTTTTTCCAGCATTTCAAACAGTTTGAACATAACTCAATTGGATCTTACGAACACCTGTCTTAACGATGAGGTAATAATTCTGCACACGCATGTTTAACGCAGGTTTGATGCATGGAAATGGTTTTTAAATCAAGTTCAGTTGGTATTTTTTAAATATTTCCTCATAACGTTTGTTTCGATTAAGCTCACAGGCCTTGTAACAGAATATCACAATAATTATTCCGTATCCAAGGAACTTCAAAAAAGCAGTACCGAGACGTGTGCGAAGATTTATAAGTAGTTGGATAGCTTGTTTGCAAACCATTTAGCTCTGTCCTTTTAAGAAACTCGCTATTGCAAAATGGTTCAAACGGTTGTAGACGAAATAGAGGAAGCTTTTGCTTAACGGGCTTCCGCGTCTATTAGCAGTGTATCACCAATACCTCCAGGCAGAAACTTAGATGTATTAACGATAATAAAAAAAAGAAATTGCTAAATCATAGTAAGATATTATCCTTAGTCCTTAAAAATAGGTCGAGTTTCCTCTTAATGGAATTCTGGGAAGTCACTTAAAATAGCTCAGCCGGCAGCGAATTTCAGCATTTGACAACTATTAAGGAGATATTGTGTCTTCAGTCCGTTCTGCTATGTTTTGTCGCTAAATTCTGGGTGTTACCCCTTAGGCTTGTGTTGGAGCTAAACTAAAAGAGGGTTTTTAAAGGGATGTTCAGAAGTGTCAAGCATACTGTAAACCATTAGGTCACCTCTAAGATGCCTATACTCTAATGAGTAAAGGTTAAGTGATTGGAGGCGCTCTTCGTAAGGCTTGAATTTGAGTCAACGGACCGATTTCGTGGCTCGCAGTTGGATATGCTCCAGAGTGTCCTTATCCTTTTGAAGTGAAGTAGGAAATACTATATTTCCATGCTTTAAATGGGAACGAATAAAACTGCTGAAGATTATGTGGGAAGTTCTTCCATCGAACTGGCCAAAAATGAGCTTCAATGTTACCAGTGCAAGGTTTGCTCGAAAAGCATTTTTGTCACACTTAGCTTAAGACTTCAAATTGTAGTGTACCACCACTCCTAAATACTTTTCAACTTGGGATACTTCTACAGGGGAGTTTCTCAAGTTGTAGATGTAGTCTGTAACATGTCTCAGATGGACTACTTTACACTTTGAAGTGTTAAAGTTAGGTCCGTTGTCATCTGCCCACGGACTTACTCATATGTTACAAATTCTGAACTCACTACTTCCGTTTTCAGCCTGCAGTTTTCTCAGTGTTGTTTTTGTTAGGTGAAAAGGACTCTGGCGCTCTAAATGTAGGGAATTTCCGCCGTAATTCTTCGTTAGATTTATAAGGATAACTATTTTGCTATTTTAGTCCTGAGAATGACATACAAGCTAGATAGTTAGTAATATTTTTACTAAAAACCATTGTTAAGTATGTTGTGTGTGACTTATTTTCAGCTTTCATATCTTAAATCTGTTCTTATATTTATTTGGATTTGAACTCGAGTTTATCTTATATAAAGCCATGAAATGTTTTGCATATATATTCAGCCCTTTATGATGGAAAACTTTGTACCAAAAAGCATTGTGACAACTTTCACACCAGTAACTTCTAAGTACTGGATGCTATATTACTCAACTTGATGTATCTAAAACGTCCACAAGGTTAGTAGTTCACACAGGTATAAATGCAATGGCTGACTTAGGCAGTTTACTCATTTTAAGTAACCAGAGGAGCAAATGTAATATTTTACGTGCAAATATTAAGAAATTGGTTGATTTTAAAAAAACGAATACTTCCTCTTTTGTGAGAATTTTGACTCTATTGACCAAGGAGTTTCATGGAAGTGTTTCCATTTGAAAGGCCTACCAAATCAATTAATAAACATTATGTAGGATCTCCACCTCGATGCTTTTGGTTAAGTCAGAGCTCATGGCCAGCTGTTTCCAAAAAATTCAACCTTAAGTGGCGTTTGCTACAGTTGCGTGCTATCCAATTTTTTAGTTCATTGACATCTTACTGAAAAATAACTTCCTTTGCCCAGTTTTTCAAAGTTTTCTAACCCACCCAGAAGTCCACTCATAGAATAAGAATACTCTGGTGATATAATTCTGTTTTGTCAGGAAGCCAAAAAGAATGCATAGGTTTGGGATCGCTTTGAGCAACAATACTGTCATGCTTAAGATATTTTCATATCTGGTCTTCACCAACCCTTTAACTAAGAATCAGGAGCAAAATAATTTGGTGAATCGACCGCTTCGCCTATTTTGGAGGTCTGATCGGCGTAAGAGAGTTAGCTTTTGTGGAATTTTGACACAAAACAAAAACCCGTTGCTGCTTGTTAACTTGAATCATCCATTGAGTCAGTGAGAAAGCTGCCTTTCAACCGAAGGACGAGTTTACTGCTCAGTAGTTCATTCAGTTTTACTTAATGGGTTTGAAACATGGTTATTTAGAGCAATGGACATTTGTAGGTCACTAATATTTGACCACAGGTTTTTCTGAAGCATTCCTCATGTAATTTAGGGCCACCAAATAAGAAATCCTTGGGTTTCGAATATATTGATGACGTGGTTTCTAGTATAGGAGAGAGTAGACGAAAGCTAGGAGCAGCCAAACCAAAAAGGTGACATCAATCGATTAAGACCATAACTGTTGATGTGAGCAACGTTGACAAATACAAACAACTTGATTGAAATCTGCGCAATGACCATGATCAGTGGTTGGAAACTGTAATTGACATAATTACCGGTCGTTCATAATGGTGAAGATGCACTCGCTGTTTGTTATCATCATAATTTTCAATCTCCATATTCGCTTATGCATACGTTTCAACTCGGTCTTTTCAAATCATGTTTCCAGCGGTCGGTCTTTCATCTTATCATCGCTACTGCATTAGTTCGACCACATTTGCTATTTTAATCTCGTCATGCTAATCTGGATTAACAAATTAGGTCACTGGTAATCACAAAATGAATAAAAACTAAATATATTTGAAGGACCTCGATCAGGTAACTCATACTTCCCCACCCGGCTCTAATGTACAGTATCTGTCCTCCCGTGGTAATGACTCACCATTGTCTGAACACTTCTTACTCTTTGATAGCCATTATTTTACGTTGACTCATTTATTTATTTTGAAAATGCCCATTGCACTACTGGTTTGGTTCCCAACTAAATCTCAGGGACGATGCGATGGGATCACTTGAATTTAAACAACTTTTGAGACCCGTAGTGTAGTCAAAGTTTCGTCCTTTAACCAATGTAAGGATAAATTTAACGGTGGTCTTCTCATAATTACTCTTTGACTATGGATTCTAGTTTATAAAATTAGGAGATATAGGTGTGCTCTGCGTGGTTAATCAAAGATGGTCATTTATGGTCGAACCATAAGGTGAGTATTGTTGATTTAAGAGTGCTGTGTAGAGAGGGAATTTTGACTGATGAAATTAAAAGAATAAGCTAAGTAGATAGATTTAAATATTTCTCGGAAAATAACCCTGTACGTTAGTCAACTGTCAATTAGGTAGGCAATATTTGAGTTGCAGTCTTCGGATCTTTCATCATTTAATCGTTTCTCAGTTATTAAAGCAAATTTGGAGTGTAAGTTAGGAACTATCTTTTTCCCAAATTCTGGTTTGGATGATAAGTTAATACATTTCTCATGAGAATGTGACTTCACATCCAGATAAATTTTGACTTTTTTAATAGCTACACCCTATTAAGTTCACTTTTATTGTTATCTGAAATCGGAGTCACCAATTCACACTCTTCATGCTGCATACATTACAAACGATGATCAGTATAAAGACTTGTAGATTTAAATAGAATTTAAAAATATTGAGTTAAATGAAATACAAATATACATATATTCCATAGTTTTTAGTTCATGTTTTGCCACCATAATGTTTTAATGACCGATTAGAATTAAGAATTTTAGATTTAAGCGGTACAACTAAGTTCCGTTTTAGAAATAAAAATATCAGTTGACAAAAGTTCTTTTAAATATTGCTACCTAATCCCCGTATGCGCTTGAGTTGAATACAGTAGCATAATGAAATCTACTTTCATTTTGGTATATGCACTAGTTCTCACGAGCAGTTCCAGGCGTTTAATCTTAAAATATGTTTTTATATCGTCTTCTTTGATTCAGTACAATCGTTATCAGTCATGATGTGATGAATGCTAGATAGTTTGAAGTAATTTAAGATAAATGTTTGGGATGCTGATCCATAAAAAGAAGGCAATGACACAATATGACAGAGGGACAGCTGTTGATGGTAATAAAATACTAATCAAATGTCACAAACCAACTAACGCTAACTAAAGCTACGACTACTGGCTAGATGAACTGGTCTTTTATCTAGTAAAATAACGAATCTATGATTAGTGTATTCACTAGAAAATGCACATGGTTAGATGTTAAAAACGATTGAACGATATTATTAATGGGAATCATCAACATTAAAACTAAGACCTGACTATTAAGCTTTATTTTATCCATCACATCATTTTGAATTACTAACCAGTTAATTTTTAATACTACTTCGTTCTTTTTAGTTATTGCCGATTCCAGTGATTAGCATTTATTATCTTGTATTGCTGTGTTAATTTTCAGTGTGTTAATCATTTATGTCATATGCTTCGAGAGAATACTTTTATAACTGGTCTAAATTTATCTGAAAATCACCTAACTTCTAAATCAGCTGAGTACCTTTGTGAAACACTCGCGTTATCAACAGAACTCTTGCAACTAAATTTAAGGAAAAATTTATTCGATGACATTTCGGGAAAATTTTTTTCTGAATTGATTATGGTAAGTAAATATTCATATTTAATTGAATAACATAATTATCAACTTTTTTGATAAAATCATTTAATCTGTTATTTGTGGTTAAAGGAATGATGTGATAATTTACTATACTTAGTGCCATTTGATTAAGTAAGTTCAAAAAGAACCTTCAAATCTAATCATAAAATTCTATTTCCTGATAAGGCAGTTGGTATTTTTAACATTTCACTTTGAACTACTGATTTCAAGCTAATCCGAATTAACCTTTTGGATATGACTAGATTTGATTCCTGAATAATTTAAATTTATTAAAATCATTTTTAAAAATTACAGGTGTTTGAAAATTCAAACTTTAACTCGGTGTTAAGTAAAAATACCATAAATGGACTGGAATTATACATTAGCACCCCTGGATGCAGGCTCACTGGTCTAGAGGTTAAGTGTTTGCCAGCGAGATCGAAGGTTTTGGGGTCTTTACCCGGATGAAGGTTGTGAATTTGCACTGCCGGGGGTCCTGTCTTAGGATGGGACTACAGTCCTTTGCTTACAGGCTTTCAGTGGTGGTCTAGCTAAAGACAGTTATTGGCTTAAACTAAGAAGATTTCACAAATTAAAATATGCTCATATGAAAACTAGTCAGTACCAAACTTATGTATTTGATGTATTATCATTTTAAAGTTGATCGATCACTGGATGGTGTGTCAGGTACGAAACGAAACATAGGCCCAGGGTTTCCTGTCGACTGCCTCCAACCACCATCTTGTGTATTAGCATAGGCAAACAAAAAATAACAGTATCTGTTAAGACCAGTAATGAAGCCATTCAAGTAAACATATTTTATCGAAATTATACCCAAATATTTTTTGTTGTTATTTCTTTATGTATGGTAATATACCATCTTCGTTTTGTTATGTTACTGATCATTAAATAGTAGTCTGCACTAATAATGAGTAAAATTGGAAATACCTGGTTGCAGCTACATTAGGAATTAATGTTTTATGGATTACTGGTTCTTAGTGGTAGTGTCTTGTTTCTCTGCACTCATTGTTCATTGCATTTTATTCTTATTCTGTAAATAAAATATTGACGTGTAAAAGACATACAGTTAGTCGCGCTCCTTTTTTAATTTCGATTCTTAATGACTGCCACTGATCAACGTAAAAATTAGTAGGCTGTGATAAAGTCTGATTTATTTGAGTAAGAAAGATAAATAGCTTTGAAAATCTTGTCCTTATCTTGGTTCAATGAATCTATGAGTGTTCCGTGAAGAAAAAATATGACTTTAGTAACTTTAACTTATGTTTTACACTTAACATTAAGAACATGAAACTTTATTGTACTTTTTATAAGATTGTATTAAAATTGATTTTAGACTACACGAAAATTGAAGTATATGAATATTTCTTATAATGATTTGGGTGAATTATCTTGTCAATATATTGGAAGAGCATTGCCACACGCGACAACGTTAACAGAATTCGATTTAAGTTGGAATAGATTGGGAAGGGGAAAAATGAATATTTTTGGTAAAGGTCTAGCTGTAAGTTCACTTTATTTTGCTGTTAAATTTTCATTTCTTGTCATTTCAAGTCGTGATCAGTACAGTTGGATGAAATAATCTCA
This sequence comes from Schistosoma haematobium, assembly GCF_000699445.3. Lineage (NCBI taxonomy): Eukaryota > Metazoa > Platyhelminthes > Trematoda > Strigeidida > Schistosomatidae > Schistosoma > Schistosoma haematobium. The sequence continues at coordinate 33,176,086 of NC_067198.1, read as the reverse complement.
ACTTAATTGTTCTAAGGACATTTTCCATTCTGCAGCTCTTTTTTATTGTCAATTCATATAGAATTTCCGTCGAACGACTGTTTTTGATTATGTGTATTTATTCTTCCTTATAAACACTTCTAAAATTAAAAGAACTAAGGATATCTCATTTTCTGCAAGATCTTTGGTACCATATTTAAATAATGTGTAAGCTGGAGATTCCATGTTAAGTAACTGGGAGGACACTGTAGGATATCATGGTCCTAGCATTTTGACACGGCAGGAACCAAGGTGACCCCAATAACTCAGGGCTGAATTTTATTACTATGACGCTGAGTGATATAGGTTTGAATCTAACGATAAACACCAGCTCCTTTTAGACTACTTCATGCCGTACTGACAAGTTCAAACAAGTAGGAAGCCTTAGTTCTAGACTTTCTGCCGACTGCCATAAATCATCAAATATTATCACCTTGTGCATTTGCTATTGAAACAAAGACAACTAGTCGTATCGCGATCTGATCTATAAAATTTTGTTAACACTAGAGACTAGATTGGTCTGACAGTGGTCATTTTACAGAAATAAGTTAATTCAGGTGTTCAATGGTCGGTATTTTTGAACATCTGTGAGTTCAGGAAATAGTACACTTGATTATTTTATCTAATGAACAAAATAAAACGGACAATTTTTTTAAAAGTTTTTGGTTTCTAGTTGGAATAGTTCATCAAATGATGAGATAAGCATAAATTATGTAACTGATGCCCTCCATCTGTCTTTCCAAAGTTTCACTTCTGTAACTAACAGAATTAATATTGCTATCGATAAAATGAAATGTTATATATATACTATTTGCAACTCGACCAGATGACTGAATTTGCCCTGGTAGTAGATGCCTCTATGAGATTCAGATGTAGTCGTTCATGTCTAACCTGAAGATGTGTTGTATGAAAGGAGAACATGGAAGAAAACTTGGCAGAGAAAGCGACAAGAGAAAAAAATTAGCCGGCTACCTATTCAACTCATAGAACGGACTTGAGTTTATTAACGAAAGCAGTCAAAATCAATTAAAAATAACACAAGTATAGGATCAGGACAATTTAGAAATCGAAACTGAAAGTTTGTATCATATACATATGCTTAACTATCTGTGAAAATTAATTATGAAATTGACCGTAACTTTCAAACTACCTGATCTTATGGATAAATAAGATTTACTTACGATCAATAAAAATTCACTTGTCATATTATTTACTTTTTCAATATAAACTTGTACTGATAACTTCGTTTAGAAATCGAGTTATTAAAAACGTTCAAAGTCACCCTCTTTAAAATTTAAAATTATTCATTATATCATTCTTATTTTGAAGAGAACTGAATAGCCAACTTATATTTGACGCTTTGAAGCAATCACTGTTGTAGGTCGATAAAATATTGATATGGCTATTTGGTAATATCCTGCAATAACAACAAATTATCTTGCTATTATATGACGAGACGAAGTCTGATATTGTACAACATGTGGAAGAAGGCAAGACTAGGGATAAGAATTTACTTGTGCCCCAACCATAAGTCCACAAATAATCATTCACTGATTAAAAACCTTGACAAAAGTACATTGAATTATGTATGATTTTCATATCGGGTCAACATACAAATTCGAATGTATTGGACAAGGTAATAGTTGATGTGCAATAATTAATAACTGAATGTGTGCACGCTATTCATACCGTTACCAGATTTAGTTGTATCATCTAATAAAACAGTAAATTACTGAGTCGTGTACTCGCGTTTTCCTAACAGTTGCAATCAATACTTCTTTTCATGATGTGACTCGACCTTCATTATAAGCTATGAGAGAATTTCAGTGGTAACCTGAGTGACTAACAGTTTTTTATCGATGTGAAGACTAATATGCACTGTCTTAAACTCTGGTTCAACGTTGTGTCTCAGAAAAACATATCAGTTAGTTAGCGGTTAATAAGAATTTTGTGTTTTCTCGAGCAACATACATAAAATTTCTTCTCATATTCTTTGTATTAATCTTAGGAATGCAATTACATATTCTCCTAAGTAATAAGTTATTAATTTTTAAAATAGTTCGGTAAACATTCACTTGGTATTGTTTGGCTTATGTCTTCCCATTGAGGTTTAAGACTGCAATTGATCAGTCTGTTATTGGCATATGTGCATACTGTGCGTATGCCTCAATATTGCCTTAATTCACAAGCTTTTTGTAAGCAATGATGGATAGTGGCTAGCAGTGCAATCCAGGACGCGCGTTTCGTCCTATTTGGGACTCGTCGGCTGGATGTACTTGCATTTCAGAGTTGATGTTCACTATGGGACTCGATCCCAGTTACCATTCGCTTCAAACGCCATCGCATTATCTACTCAGCTACTGAATCCTGATAGCCAGATGCTTGCGCGATGTAGTGAATTTAAATTTACTTGGTATTGCGAATGGTACTGGGTTCGAGTCTCCGAGTGAACATCAACTCTGAAATGCAGGTACACCCAGCTGACGAGTCCCAAATAGGACGAAACGCGCGTCCTGGATTCCACTGCTAGCCACTATCCATCACTGCTTACATAAGGTTTGGTAAACATTTATAAATACCTTAAAGGGTTTATTCATTAAAAACTGAAGTTAGCTGAAAAACCTTAAAAATACTCAGAGGACAATTCCGTGAGGAAATGTGAACACAGTTAATAATTTTAATCATTTTAATCATCTTATTATATTCACTAAATCTATTGTTATTATTCGTATTACGTAATCTAGTATTATAACCTTTTTATTAACTGTGTTAACATTTCCTCACGGAATTAGTACTTTTACAAAAACAAAATTTTCATATATATACTTAGAGGACAATTTTTCTATATCTTCCTGGTTAAAGCTCATTAGTAGTTGGCTTCCATAGTTATACAAAAGACTGAATACTTTAAGGTATTATGTCAAACATGATAAAGTGTTGTGGCTTTACTACTAATCACTTTCTGTTCACTAGCCAAAACCAGTTATATTTGTATGTTTAGCAGTTTCAATGTGAATTCACAATTTGCTGTTCGTTAGATACATTAGTAAGGATGATATAACATGATCAGTACATAAATGTAGATGGTATTCACAAATGTACCATTAAATATAACATCTACTTAACAGATTGTTGACAAACTTTCAATAATATCTGAATTTCAGCTTCGTGGCTGTGTTTTCTAAAAAAGTATTTTGGAATTTTACCAATAATTAATTATCTATTATTATTATTATTATTTACTTTACAGGAAAATATTAATCTGAAACATCTCAACTTATCTGCCAATGGAATCGGTCCAAAGAAAGGATGTACAGATTTAGCTTATGCATTGAAAAATAACCTAACACTAGAGACATTAGATTTAAGGTAAACGAATATACTGATTTCATATTGTTAAGTATTATTTCCATCTATTATCTGTTTTTGATGAATTATTATTGAAATTAATATCATGTCTATATGTAAGTGGTATACTCACTATGTTCTGATACGAATTGTAGTAACTTGTATCAATGAAATTTTGTTCCAGATGTTAAATCGTTTTTAACTAAACGATGTATATGTTATGTCAGTCTGTCCTGATCGATTTAGAGCCTGATATCTTTATGTATCGAGCCAGGTTTTAACACATCATCATCACAGCGAAATGAACATATTGAGAGAAAAAAAATAGACACAAAATAAAATTTGTTAGGAAAGAGTTAGTTCATGCATAAGATAGTTTTAAAAATCAAGATCCAAAGGAAGATAAAGCCTGAATTCATCCGGACCATTTTGACTATTTCTGAAACTTATTACCCAAGGTCAACAACCACCTAATTGTTTTCCGAATAATTATTCTTGATATCTAAAAGTTTGATTAAATTGTATTTTACATTTTAGAATCGTGTCAATTCTACATTTCCTTTCCACATTAATCGTCATTAAAATTGTTTTGATTTAAAAGTTTATAATATCTACCATAATAAACAAGATTTTATGAACGTTCACTTAGTTTTCAGAATAATCATTGACAATTAAGTGCCAATTTAACATTTAGTCACTATTCTCAATTAAAATAATATACCATTAATCATAGAAAATTAGTATTTTAAAGTTATTACTGATCAACTTGCTGTTCGGTACATATCTCTAGTATCAACTAGCTTATAAGTGAACAATAGTTAAAAATGACTCTGCGAGTACATTGTTCATTAAATTAATTACCATGGAGTTAAGGATGTTTTTGGTTTACATTTTTTATTCCTGATTTGTAAATAATAATTACAAAATAATGTAAACTCAGTGAGTATAAAATTTTAATTTGCTTAAAGTGTAACTACGTTTTTTTTTATTGTGTTGTGAAGTGAGACTGCAGATTAGAGTGAAGCGTTTTATCGATTGTTTCAGTGACACGGAAAACACGTACGGACGGCCCAGAGTCTCGATTGGTCCCGCTTCCCTGTCTAGCCCAGCCAGTTGAGTCCAGAACACAAGTCTTAGCCTCTGAGTTATGAATCATTATATATCAGACATACTCTATTTATATACCAATCAACCAGACCACATCGTACCATAAAATAGGAAACAACATTTGTACAATATTTGACAAGTGAACTGAATATTGACCAATAGGAAATGTCCATTTAAAGTCCAAGGATACCATTAGACTTAACATGATAATTATTGGTATACTCCTCTGCATCCCTAACAGATTGATTTGTTGTTTATTGAGTAGTACAAACTTGTTTTACGTATATACTACTACGATATCACTAATTTACGATTGATTCAATTCCGAAGGAAAGTGTTAACAGTAATTTAAAATAATTAGCTTTTTTTGTAATCATTAAACACTAGACTGAATTAAATGAAGTCATAAAATAAGTCAGTTATTGTTAGTATAGGTTTATGAATAAGATGTTATGATTAAACCGACTGTTTATTGAGCTGAAAACTGACATTCATATTATTTTTATGATTGTGCTTACTTTTGAATAGAGGTAAATTGTTAGCATAATACTGTCAGTTAACCAGCTTTTTATATCGGTTGTCTTCTCTCTCTGTCTAGCCATCTTGCTAAAAGTACTCAACATTAACTGAATTAAGCTGTAGACGATTGAAGGCACTTATCATTCCTCAGGGTAATATGTTATCTTCACGGCCTTGTACAAACCCAGTCTAGTTACAAAACTGAATATCTATGGATATTCTGATGATCATACAGATAAAATATCTTTCTGCACTTTACTGGTTTGTTAATACATTTATACATCAATAAAAATTAGTCAAAATAGATATTTTTGCTAAATTTGGAAACGCTTGATTGGTTATGATGGGCTGTGAGCTACTTATATCCATATAAGTAGTATATAACGATGGTCGGGAATAGAATGTATCTCAGTAGAAGATCGAGAAGGAAACAACGGGAACGCAAATCAGTTGGTATGAAAATGCACGAACAGAAAAACATGGGACAATAGACTGAGACTTGCAAAAGGAACAGTTAGGTTTGAGATAATTGATTAATATTTTGCAAATTAACTATTCACTGTATGGTTCTCAGATTTTAATGAGATATTCTGTGATTTCGCTTACGGTTACTTCCGACTGCTCCCACCTGTTTTTTGTTCACAATGATGGAATTTCAAAATCGCCTATAGTTAATTTAATTCAAGTGGAATGATCATCAATGCATGTGTAACATATTAGATGAAATAATATCAGTCATTCATTTGGTCAATGGGAAGTGTTTTGATGATCTTGAATAATGGCGTCGTTGTACATTATGTCAAATACACACTGAATTACATTCTGTAAAGTTAATGCAGTATTTCACAAACAGCTGTTTTGTCTGTTGACTAAAGAAGATAAACGTTGGTCGTACATAAAATTACAAACACTCATAATAAATCTTTTCTTCTATACTCACTCAAAAAATAATGATCAAATTGATAAAACAATTACCCCTTTTGATAAATTAGGATAATGCAATGAGGCGAAGTTTTTATTCTCATGGCATTATTCAAACTAAGTTGTCTTTAAATGTTTATCATTTATAATACCCAGTCTTCAGTACAGTGTTTTCACTGATGATACAACCAAGTACACATACATAATAATAAACTAATAGAGAAAATGAAGATGCTTTTATGTTTACTGTTAAGCATGGAATTACTATTCTATTAAAATAACTATTCTTCTGTGACCACCTTCCATTTTCTCATTTTAAAAAAATAGGGACAATAGAATAAATCCAGAAGGTTCTGTATTGTTAAGTAAAGGCTTCTATGTGAACTCAACGTTAACTTGTTTACGAGTGAGTTTTTATAACTGAGCTATTTTATAGAATAACTGGTTCTTACCTCCAAACAAAAACTATTACAAGAATGTCTGATTAATTACTATCTTCATCTTTATGTACACTATTGCACAATCATTTATCACATTTCAGAAGTAGGTTGAAGAAATAAAAAGGGCGACCAAATTAAGAAATTGGATAAGTTCATGAAATTATTGACTGTCTGTTTGAGCCATGTTGCCAGATGTAGACTATCTGATAGGATTCTGCGCAATAATCATCGTCAGTTGTTGAAAACTTTGAGTGATATGGCTTAGATGAACTTAGTATTTATCTAATTACATATCTTGAGCCCCAGCATTCCTCCATAGATATCTTTATACTTTATCTTCTTGAACCATCATCCCCAATGGTAACTGACTAATTATCCATATAGTAGAGCATAACATAATTCTTTTTAAAGTATTTACTGATGGGTTTCTCTAGGGAAGACAATTGAAGCTTCATGATTAACTAATCCATGTTATAGAATGCAACATCTCAGAGATAAAGCATATTGTTTATGAATGACTATAAAGTTTAAAATGTTCGTAACAGTAAAATATAGAAAAATATAAGGCTAATAATCTCCAGTAGAAAAACTTGGAATTCTCAATTATTTATATTGAGAAATCCAAATAAGATCTCAATGAAGTAGTCAAATGACTGATTCAATTCCAAAAGATATCTACTTGAAGTACTTCTTTTTTAGTAGAGCTTTGTCAAAGATATTAGAGCAACAGATTTCACTGTTTGTTCAACCGAATAATAGATTAATTTTTGTAGCCTCACAGAACTTCAGATCAGCTTACTACTCGATAAGACGTGGCTGCGTTGGTTTATCAGCAAAGTGTAACTATAGCAAACAATGTCAGCTATAGGGTTATATAATGTTTTGTTCACTTATTTCATCAGATTTTTGGAGATCGGTTTTTTAATGTGGATTTGTAACGTGATTCACGTAATAGTGGTTGTTTATTTCAGTACTTAACGTTAATCGTAAATAAAATATCTAGAATAAAGTCATGACAAATAACATGATGACCAAAAATATCTTTCCAGTCTTTAATATGAACAAGAATGCAATGATTTTTGAGTTTTCAGGTATGGTTAATTATAAGAAAGGTACACTCTTTATCTAGTAAATTTATTCAATCAATAAAATGGTAGTAAAAATAAGGTCACATTAAAAAGGCGAACTGTCTTATTACTGGGTCAACCTGAAAACTTTATCGTACATAACTTTTTAACATAAAATTAAATACTATAAATGTGATAGCCTTCGTAAGTTTATACATATATATACAGTAATAAGATATGATTTTTAATTCTTTGGTGCTTCGAATTACAAATCGACAGTATTTACTTCCCTAGTATTTCGCTCCTGTAGCGTACACGTATTTTACAGCTGTTCGTGCACTTAATTATCCATTTTCATGGATCTCCTGTTATCACTTCGCTTTCAGAGGAAAATGAGATTATGATGACTTACAACGGCATACATTGAAGAAAAACAAAAACTGATAATTCAGGAGCTTTCATTATACATGTAGTTCTTTGTCGTGATCCAATTTTATGATGTACTTTGCGTTTGGCAGGTGCATTGTTGTACTGGGTCATGTGCTATTTAGCTCAGTCAATTCTAATTTATGATAACTTATTCTCAGAAGCTAATATGACACTGACATTCATTATAATCCATATCCCATTACACAATAGACTTTTCTTAGCCAGAAAATGTGTGCTACTACACAGCCATGTTCCATTACAAAATCAAAATCCACTAAGTGATATTTAATGACTGTGATAATACACTTGTGTTTTTACATCGAACAAATCTCTAGGATTAACTCAATTTATTTAATGGTTTACTTAGAGGGAAATTATATTTTGGAAATATCAGGGACCGAAATTAAAAACAACTCTCACTTGACAATCTGATCCGATTTTTGTTTATTTCCCTGAAGATGCTTGGATTGGACGTTAGCGTTATTTTTAATTTCAATCCCTGAGACTTATACATATGATTTCTTTTGAATGCCCTTTGTTCATTTAGTACCTAATATATTGTGAAACTGTTCGTTTAAATCTAGAAGAAAATTCCTGAGCAATGATTTTTTGTTTGTAATCTGCACAATTTAAAATTTCGAAAACAATCTAATTTTTCAGATGGCTAGAAATCCAATGCAAACTGCTGGTTGTTATGCTATTTTAACAGGAGTTCTAAAAAATCCAAACTGTGGATTGTTGGAACTTGATCTACAGGTAATTAAGTTTTGAATTTTCGTATAAATTCGTTATATTTCAATTTTCCTCCAATCTTTTCTTTCTTTAAAATACAGTGTTATTCTTAGGAAATATGTTTTTCCTCAATGCTACAACTCATCAAGTCGTCCAATACTGAGCTAAGTATTGTCTATTGATACAAATTTCCTGGTTGAAGTCTAGGAGACTATCCTAATTTATGGCTAAAGATTAAGTAATTTGCTTAGATATTTAATTTGAGAAAAACCATTTTACACTTTTTATCTTTCAAATTTACTCGTTCATTTTCAAATGAACTGTTTATATCAAATTCTTACTGTCACTGATATTATTATTTTGTATCAGATACTACTTCTATGAATTTTATTTAATGCTTTCGATGGTGGATAGTGAAATACAATAAATAAAATGTTATCATCTTAAAAGTCTCTGCATATTTAAAATGAAATAATGTAACAGCAATTTGGTACTCAAATTATAAATACTGTAATCTAAATTACATTATTGTTGAAGCAATAGTCAGATAAGATATGAAATAACTAATCGCTTAATTCGTTTTGTTAAAATATCGATTTATAATTCTCAATAAGCGGTCTGATTTGAATTATATTTACTATCTGCATGAATACTTCATATTTTGTTCATGTTTCAATGGGCTACATACGCGGCAAATAGAAATGTTATAATGATGCTAATTTTTACTTTGTAATTGGCAATTTGTAGAGAGATCATAGGTTTGAATTGTACATCAGATTAGTAGAATGAAGACAGTTCTCTATTTTTTTTCTTTAATCAGTGTTGCAACCTTATCAGTGATTGAAATGTAGCCCCTCACACACAGAAAGTATTTTCAGCATAATTTTCAGTAAAAGGAATAAAATACACTAACGGATTCCCAAAAAATAGGATTCAATCCAAATCAATACCTCCAAGGTTACCGTCCCTGTGATCTGTTTTTCTATGTGAATAACTGCACTTGTCCTAAAAGGAGTATTTTTTAAAATGCTTACCACAGTGATATTGAGTACAACAAAATAACTGAAAATCCCGTTCTTAGCTTTATTATCTTATGGGTAACCTACGAGACCTATATCTTTGAAAATAATCGCTATTCCAAATAACTTCTTATCATACACATTTAGTATATAATATCTAGCATTCCAGGATATTATGTTACGATTACGATAAATAGTACAAATTGTTTTATATACGGCTAGGTGCACAAGGTAGCACTAATGGATACGATATAATTAGACCTCAATACCAGATCAAGACATACGTGGACATATAATACTGACCAATGATTAAAAACGAGATAAACTGAGACAGAATGATCGTTTAGTTAAGCAGTGTAAAACCTAGGATACAATAGAGTGAAGTCAGTCTTCGATACATAACAATAGTCTATATACTTGGTACTTGTCAGTCGTCGATCGGTGGTCAAATATATCTTACTTTCATTTTTCATATATTACTTATTAAAGCGGAACACCCAACTGTTTTATTGTCTTTTGAGATTAATTTGTTTGAGGATTTGCATGACTAATCAGATATAATAAGCAGGGGCTAGTCAACTATTCTGTATAACTACACATCATTTTCTAGTTACCATTCTATTCCTTTTATAAATAAGTCCAAAATTGCATCATCAAAAATTCTTAAACGCAATCTTTCATATAACAGAGGTTGAATAAAGTAATTCATGAAATAGAAATTTATAATCACATTTATTTTTATCCTCTCACAATCTAGAAAGAAGCCCAGTAAATTGAGTGGCAACAAAATTTATTGAAATTCAAAATACAATTATGATTAGTTACTTAACTCTTTATCATTTATCGAATAGTTGTAGAAAACAATTCTTAAAATTGGATTTCATCACGAACCGATATCACATTAGGATGATGAGTTCCTATAACTCAAGCCAGAACCAATTGACGCCGAATTTCAGATTACCTGGATACAATACAGTCGTCACGGATGGCAATAGATGATGGTCAGGCTATTTCATAAATTGACTAAACATTTTGTTACCGACTCAGTGATATTTCATTTACCCAATAGCTGAGAGACCTGAAGGTTTTGTGTTCAGTCTCTAACGTCATCGTTCATAGTTGTACTAATAGGGGACCACGCAAGGCGATTGTCCAATATAGACTAGTCATCGATGATTATTCAGTGTATTATTACTATAAAAACAAGTGCATTTCTGTACTATAAACTGACAATTTTTGGAAAGTAATGTTTTATTATTGTATTAATTTATATCAAAAGATATTTATTTGGATTTCGACAGGATATTATAGTAAATCAAGATTTTCTTGATTTACAAGATTCAGCTCGAATTAAACTTCCGAATTTATGTGTAAGATATGGCCAGGCAACAACTGATAAAATTCGGGTACTGTCACCACGTTTTAAAAGATCTGAATATAGTCCAAAAGAAATATTGATCATAATGGGACGTTCAACAAAACAGAGTTTAGCTGATCTATTACGTCCTTTGGATATTGTTGGTAATAAAACTATTACAAGACAACTGTTCGTGAAAATTCTAAATGTATGTGTATAATTTATTCTGAAATATTCATAAAACTTAATGGGTAATATTTTGTTTGCAGTATGTTAGCTCATACATATGAAATTTAAATGATTCTTTAGATAGAATATTCACCACTCAAAGTACACTGGATGCGTGGAACCTTGGAGGTGAAAGCCGTTATTTTAGATGTAAAAACACTGAATAAATTTCTGACTACTATATTTAGTCTACTGACGCGAAACCTGACAGCCCACATAAACAACTGCGGTTGAATTTCTAATCTAACCTGAAAAGATTTGACCCGGGTAGTTTAATCGTGTTTGTATTAAGGCAGATAACGCAGAATAACGACAGGACTATGTAAAAAAAATCTATTGGAGTTGTAAACTGTAACAACAGAACTCTGACTCTATGGTACCAAGGTATCACGCTCGTCGCAAGATCGAAAATTACTCGGTTCGATTTTCTTAATGTTAACTGACCATATATATATATAGCCATCCTTAGTTTCAAAAACTTGTCTGACATTACTCATTATGTCTGAAAATTTTCTCTCTCAATAATTTCATTTATTTCCTATTTGTTTAAGGAATTTGATCAAAAACCAATTGATTGCAATCAATGTAGTTTTGAATAGAGCAAAAACAAGGAAGTGAGCAGAATAACATGAATTTGTTATATTTCGTTAGATTGTCGTCAACTTCTTACAACCCAAAAACATAAAATCCAAAATTATTATAAATCTTACACACTAATAACAGTAAAAATGGATATGTATCATTATGATGGCGTAGTGAGAGTGCAGATATATAATAAGTGTTGTAGATGTATGAGAAAAGATTCTTTATCTTCAGATATAGTAAAATAATTAATTGATTATGTAATGAAGTAGTTGAATATAAGTTAATAACAATTAAGAATAACATGAGTTGAGACCAGTCAGCCAAAAAACAAATAATATGGCTATAAATTTGAAATAAGTGATGCAATTAAAATTGGAGAGAAGTTGAAAAAAATGACGATAAAATCACCATTGGTAAGGATTGATTTGTAACTGTGTCCTTTTGGATAAATAATTTTGGCTTTATTCGTTTAATGGATATGGCTTAGACACATTTGAAAAGAGAGGCATTTAACTATCGACCGATAATGCGTTGAACTGAATCATCCTCCCTCAGTTGTATGGTAATGTCGAGATAATGGAACTTACCATCCTTCTCCTGTTCTATGGTAAACTGGATATTTTGATGAGCGTCGTTGAAAAGGTTTAGCAGGTGGTTTGCCTGTTGCTGATCATGCACACTGCTGAGGAGTTTCACAATAGGACGAAACGGCCGTCCAGTGCTTCCAGGTTTTCCATGATCTCAACTGTTGAGATTACTAAAATCTCCACAAAACCCCTACTGATACTAATAAGATTATCGTCAACAAACCTCGTATAATAAGCCATTATATCATCCGCGCCTTTATGCTTGTTCTTTCAAGGTTGGTCATGAATATATCTGCTAGGACAAAACCAAGTGGTCTTCCCATTTTTATCCCATCAGTTTGACGACAGATGATGTTATCAGATTGAAACAGGATATCTTTTGGGCACATAATTAGTGCTGTTAGAGATAAGAGGTCAGACAGCTCGCGAAATATGCCTATGGTTTTCGAAAGTGGTATTTTGGCAGGCAGAGATTTTAAATCAAACCAAACTGTCAACTTAACATCGAAAATTTGTCTTTGTTTGAACCTTCAGTTAAATTATCAATGGTATTTTAGATTTATCTTATTTCACCAATTATACAATACAGTATGACTCATAATTTATCACTTTTGATAGAATATTAATCTTTGTAAGTAAATGTACACACTTGTGTTTTATACAGTTTATTGTGTAGTTGAATATTGATTAGATGTCTGGAAGTTAATTCACCTGTTCATAACTTCCCACAGCTTTCATTATTGATCATATAGTCAATGCTGTCTTGAAATATTAGTAGAATATTATGGATGTAAATGACCTAATGATATATAGTTTCCATTTATTCTGAGAGAAATGAAATGACAACTTGAAGATAGTAAGAAGAAAACAGAACTTAAGGGGAACAAATGATAGTAGGTTAACATAAGGTGAAGATTTCGCTTGTTAAAACTTAAGCAATTAACAATAAATAACTTCAATGATTTGTTTCACCATTTCGTGTAGACCTTCTACAAGATTATCAAATAAACAAAGAATCAAAAACAAGTTCATATTAAAAGATGGTTCCATTATGTCTATATATTGGCTTATCTTGTCTACAGTGAAAATTCGCATTATTCGGTGCGAAATCTCCAGGCTGCCCAGATTTTATTGCTTAATGATAACCATTAACTGATGTCGATATCTCTTGAAATTGTAGCGAGTAACGTCATTCAGCCATCTCAAGGCTGAGATTATTGTCCATCAGTATTTATGAATGATGAGATTTTGTCAAGTGACTGAAGTTAAGAATTTAAGCCGTTGGATTCTAGTTTATTCGTTTTTAAGTTAAATCGCTCTCTGTTAGACCTGAAACTCCTGGGCCCGAATGCTGACATACTTGTAAGTCGCCACTGATAAGAAGTTTTATACTGTATCGACAAAGTTACTAAGCTCGCCCTGGTTTTAAGCTTTTTTCCAAATCGACATCAATTAATGACATGAAACAACTTTAAACGTCATTTATATTTATTGCTTATCTATGTATTCAAAACCTAGCCGCTGTAAAACTTCTCATTTAAAACTAAATGAAAGTTCAACTAAATCATACCTGATCAACCATGTAAAAAATATTACAATAATATATTTAAACAAACTGACAATTAAAAACTAATATTCGTTTATTATATGATAATATACCAGTCAAATACATGTATAATTTGACAATAATCTAAGTACAATAATGTCTTTACAATGTTAAGTAGTTATTATGATCTTTTGAAATTATGAAAAGTACTTACTTATTACTAAATTTGATTAATCAATACCAAAAGTTAATCTTATACAATTTACAATCTAACTATACCGTAATTTCCAGATTGTATTTTGATTCACTTCTTAATAGAAATGTTTCATTATTAGAAGTAATAAATCTAAATTAATTTTAAAATGAATTTCAGAAAGCTAATCATTTTGTATTGTATTATTTAAACAGATTTACATGACGGTAAGTTATGACATTTAAAAAAAATAATAATAATATTAATCATATTTTATGGATACGATCATAATTTATAAAGAAACTCATGAAATTCATCGAATGTTGAGAGGTTATTTTAAAGATAACCTATTGAGAAAATTCTTTTTTAAGGGAATCAAACTTTTTTTTGGTAATTACTATGATTATGTCAAGGATGATGTAAGGTAAGAAAGCTTATCAACCTTCTATATTGGCGAGAACAATAAACGGGTATAGATTTTGAGATTACCAACAGTCAACTTACCGTTCGGATTATTGCTAATCAATTCAATCCAATCAAACTACTTGTGTATACGCTTTAAACTTTATGAAAGTTATCAATGATCAGCTTGATTTTTCAAAACATTTCATGAATGTTCATTACAATGGAAACAGGAAACAAGCTTATTGTGATAAATGAGTTTTTAAGGGGAACAGAAGAAATTGACACTTATAGGTTACTCAATGTACAAAGTTACAATTACTAAAAACAAAGTTAAAAATGTAGTTTTATTTCCGTTGTCAATCGATAGAAATAAATAAGTCTTTTTATGATGGCAGAATCAAATGAATGCATTTCGGAGTAATCACACAAAACATTGTTTCGACACTTCAATCAATTAGCTCATGGAATAAATATAGTAGGACTAAAAATCAATAATCTACAATTTTCCGGATTCAATAATTAGCATATTTCATCTAACAAGCCATCAAGTTATGATTGTTATCACTTTCGCCCAACGTATATGACATTTATTATTATTCACAGGGATTTAGACGTTTCTCCTGTTGATAATGAAGTATTGAATTTGAACATTGGATCTTGTGTTGAATAAATATTTTCAGTAATATTGGCTAATAGATTAATTTCCTAGCTATCAATACATCTACCTCAAAATTAACTATTCTGTCAGTATAATGTTATTTTGATTGTATTTAATACATTCTGTAGTAAATAATAGGCCTTATCCATTCATATTGTCATAATCGTAAACGCACATTTCAATTACACAATATAAAACTATGAGCAAAGTATTTACTAATTTTAGTTATGAGTGGACTGGCAGCTTTACAGAAAACATTTTGGAGTATATCTTAGGGTGATCAAACTGAAATATGTTGTCACTGACCTTTAAAATGATACATATAGAATAAAACAGACTCAGCTAGATAATCTTAATTTAGCATTGCTTAAAATGACCTACGATGATGCAGATAATCACTTTTCTTCCGTAGAGTTCAAAATACTGAACTCGTTTCTTTCAATTTCTTTGCATTTTTCTCATTATGTACTAATATTTTAATGATCCTACTTATTTCGTCTTTACTCATGTCAACTTTCACCGTAACAATGTATACTGTAAAAATAAGCACACATGATATTACCAAATTTGCTAATCTTAATAAATCATACTGTGGAACATATTTAATATTAAAAATTCTTTAAAGTGAACCTATATGATCATTACCTGTGTTCAATAAAAGATCAATATTTCATGCAGTAAAACGAAAGGATTAATCATGGTTCAAATGAGTGAATTAAATGAATAACAAGATGTGATACTCCTACTTTTAAAAAAAACAATCTGCTGTAGTCATATATTCGAGCAATTATTACAAGTTGTTTATTGCACATTGGTGAGCTGTTATCAGACGGTGTTTCGTTATTATTAACTACAGACAGGAAAAAATGCTAGTAACACATCGGCAACGAAGTTGATGACAGGATAAATATTCATCACATCGATAACAGTTGATGTTACTTTAACATGTGAAAGGAAGGTACCAGGTCAATTACGAAAAAGAATGGCCTGTATATCCAGGTGAACCACTGTTTTTCATTTTGTATAATATCTGGTGGCGATATAAGATGGAATGTATACCTACTTGACTAGTTTTTTAAGGTTAATAATAAACAGACAATTTGTATAAATTGAAAATCTCACTTTTTGAAAAACTACATATAATCGGAATATTTACATCTTATAGAGGCTTGGAATACAATTTACTGAAGAACAAATGAAAGTATTAATGCAAGAATTAGATCCAAAGAATCTAGAAGAGGTTAACTTTACGTAAGTGAAAAACTACTTATTTGAAGAAATAAATAAGTATTTGAATTATTTAAAAGTAGATGTTTTATGATGTAAATATGACGGGAAAATATCGATTGCAAGGCACGAAATTCTGGTTACTTTGATGTTGTAAGGAGATGACAACGTAAAAAATAGGGTGATTGTCAAATCTAGTTTATTAGAAATTAAATGCATTTAGTATACTCAAGGGAAATTCTATTAATTCTGAATTAAGGTTAGAAAAAATTTATGATCAATGAGGTTATTTTCAAGATATGATAAATAAATCTTTTAGCGTGCTCTAAACTGACAACCTGGGAGCAGCCATACATGTGTGCATGTCAGCCTCAACATTACATTCCACACGTTTACCAGGAAACGATTATTTGAAGCTGCTCATCGATTTCCCATCACTAATATTCATTTTTGCAGTCAAATAAAATACATTTTCCAGAAATAAATATTTGTGGCCTGCATTTACCATAGATTGTCATACCCTTAAAAACCAAAGTACATCTGCTCTGTATTAGCGAGAGGCTTCTCAGTAGTAACACACCAGATCTAGCTGGTCATCGAACACAAGAACTATAGGTCTCATGGTATGTGGTTAACGAATAGTCTACTAGGTTAATTTTTAATGGTCTACATTACCAACTTCAGTCGTTTCTCGATATACCATAACATCAAATTTAATCAATAACAACCGTTTCATTCCCGACATGAGAGAAATCTTAGATATTGCTTTCCGATAAAACTTCATGAACTCATCTACAAGTCACTAGTAAGTATATGATTATATTCTTTCCAAGCTTTCGTGAGAATGAGTTCTGTTTCCAGGTGGCAATCTGTTATCCTGGGATGTTCAAATTAAATGTTTTACCCACTAAATCCTCTTATTTTTCATTCATTGTCTTTATACAATGAGTGTTGCTTTATTATCTCAGAAAGAAACAACGAAAAACCGTAGGAATATTTTAAACTAAATACAATAAGTGTGTATTTGTCTATATTATGGGGTAAAATTTTATTCAAATATTAAGACAATTGATAAGCCTAAATAAAAGTGCTTCTTGTATATATTTCGTCAATGCTGATGCAGTTTAAAACAACGACCACTAGTTATAAACGTACTACACACTCCTTATTATGAATAACATTCTTAATGTTATGGTAACCAGAGTAAAATGGAGGAAGCTGCGCTGTCGAATGCAATCAAATTAATACAAAAAGTCTTTAACTTAGCTGAACTCTCACATCTAAATCTGAATCTTACAAGTCAGAGTTTGAATAATTACGGAAAAACAAATCGAAAAGCATCTCAATAACTAACAAACTTACTGTTAATTTAATAACAGGTTATCTTGTCTTTTTTCTACTCAAGATGTCTTTGTTTTTTTGTTTACCGTTGCGGATTGTTTCTAATCAATTTAACTGAAGCACAATTATTAGTCTGTCGTGTCTTGTGAAATAAAGTGAAGTTTTGTTGTACTAAGGTTAAGTGTAATTTCCAAGCAACTCATCTCACACCTGAAGTTAAAACCCCGATAAATCGCTGAAATAGAAACGGTCGTATCGCAAACTTGTGTGAAGAGATTAAAGGGAGTGGTATGTAGAGAGATCAATTATGAATTGGCGAACTATTCGCTAAACCTGTTTATCTTATTATTTTTCTTTGTTATTATTATCATTATCGTTTCAGAGATTTTGAATTATAAAGATATCTTCTTCGAAAAATCTCAGTCTGATTTCTGAAAGCTATACAGAACTCCAAAAATTATTTAGACAACAAACAAAAAACTCTGAAGATATTTTTATTTGTTCTCATTTTATATGCCCTTGATTTTTTTTGAACTAAAAATATATAAATAAGGTAATAAAAAATACTTTATTGACTAACTGATATAATTTTGTGCAAAACAACAATCGAGGGAAAATTGCTAGACATTTAAATAAGTAGTATTAGTAGTTGTTGTAACAGTGGAACACAATAAATTTTACAAATCACAAGTATACTGAGATGCATCAATAGTGAAAGAGTATTTTATATAATAAACTAGTAGGTAGCTTGCATTGCCGGTACGAAAGGCAGTTAATTAGTTAAAAAGCTAACTGTTCACTGAATATTCTTAACCATTTTTACAGTAGTTACAATATTATGTGTATCAGGATAAGAAGCACGCTCCAGATTTTGAGCATATGGCATAGGAATATCTGCGCCAGTCACTCGTAAAACTGGAGCATCTAAATAGTTGAAAGTATCCGCTAAAAAAATTCATAAAATATAAAGGCAAAATGTTTAGTTCGTAATATTTTAAATATAAACTATATATATAATGGTAACAAAATATTGGAGCAACAAGTTATAAATTAAATTGTAATGACTGCTTGTGCATACAGCCTCCAACATTGTTCTATCATCTTATAGATTGAGATTAAAGCCTAATAATTTGGATTATTTGACCATAGACTGGTAGGAAAGCTAGCACCATTCACAAAAACAGGTGACTGATTCTGATACCCCTCACGAATGATTTCTTACATCTAACTTTGTTTAGTGGAGCGTCAGTTAAAATTATAAACAAGTCAATTCAAAGTATAAATCTTACTGAGTTATTAAGTAATTGTTTAATGAAAATGTCACAAGTGAATTAAATATCCCTGAACCAACAATATTCAAAGTCTAAATATTAGTAAGAAATTTGTAATACGATAATTGGCTGAAATATTCAAAAGCAGTCGTAAGCAAATTTGCCATAACGAATAAAATGATATAACTGAAGCTTTGCCATTCCATTTAATTAAATGATCATGACAATAACTTCTGAGGTCATGAAACAGTGAATTTACTAACTCAACGAATGCAACTCATTTTTATTAAGTACATACTAAGAATTACAATTTAGTTATGTAAAAACTAATGATACTGGTACTCTATTTTCGAAATTGAATCAATCAGATAGAGCAGTGTTTGCATCTGTAACTTAATTGGATAAAATCTGAGTTGTCTTCTTAATCATGAAGTCATTAATCTAACAAAAAGCTTCAATTATTCAAACATCAAATAGAAAAGAATAAATATTTTTATTATCTTACAGTAGGTTGATGATTTTCTCAGACTTACTCTCAATTTTGATTATGGTGAATGTTTACGGTGCACTTTATTGCAAAATTTAATATAAAATCCGAAAACGTGATTTAAAAGAAACCTAGTATCCTGAAGTTTTCAGAAAGGATATGAATGGAATAATATATTTACAATGGGTACTAAACTTACTTTCCATGACGCGAGCACATATTTCAGCACCAATACCACATACAGGCCAACCATTTTCTACGGTTACTAAATAATGTGTCTTTTTAACGGATTGAAATATTGTTTCTTCATCCATTGGCCGCAAGGAACGCAAATTAATTACCTAAAATAAGGAAAAAAAGAATAGAATATGTCCGATATATTAAAGTCTACCTTACAGTGTCAAGAAAATAAAAGGACAACTCAAAAACACATGAACCAGATTGTATTAATTGACCTATAAGCAAAATATACTATGCAGTGACTGGCCAGTTAAACTTGGACAGTAGTCCAAACTTATCGTCCACTGGTTGGAAATTAGTTCTAAATTATGTAGTCACAGCCCCACATATAACCTGTTCAAATATGATGAGAGTTGGAGTATTCAAGATGACAGAAACTAGTGGCCGGAAACAAACTGAAATGACTTAAAATCGACCACAATATTACAGATAAATACGTTCTGTACCTTCTTATGACTTTTGGACATCTTAATAACTACCATTAATTGGACCTAAAACCTATCTGTCATGATCTGTATTTCAAAATTATAAACTGTCTGGTTCATCTGAAAAGACTAGAAAAAAGAAGAACGATATAAAAGTTTGAATCACGGAATTATATAAGTGAGTGGTTGAGGAAAAACTCATTGAAAATTATTCTACACACGGATTACCAAAGAAAAACGATGAAACATTTCTTGCATACCTCGGCACTGATACCTAGTTTTGATAATTCTTCAGCAGCGGCAAGGCAAGTACCCACACCTAAACTGTAACTAACGAGAGTGACATCTTTCCCTATAAATTAAAATACAAAAAACGACCAGTAAGTATGTAGAACGTTGAATACACGATTCATAACATTCGCTTTTCTCTCTTTACATTTCAAATTACCATGCATAATTCTTATCTACAATACTTTAACAAATGCGTGACAAAACTGTTAGAAATCTATTGCACAAACATCTATTATGCATCGTATATCAACTCTGTTTGTCACGCTACTATCGAAATTTTTTTAACAAAACCAATTGTTTTGAAAGACAAATGACGTTTCTCCTACAAACATTTATAAAAAGGACATATTTTAAAACAAAAACGTGGACATTTATGAAAACTTTTAAGATATGAGAGAACAGCTTCACAAATAGAGGATTTTGATCAAATTTAGCAATGAGGTTAATTCCAAAACAAAATTCTAACACACCAAAATAAACTTAAATGGGTATTTGAGTTACACGGCAAAGTAAGAAATTATCCTTAAAGTTTAAGGAGAACAAAAGTTACTACATGTATAGTCACCTTAAATTTACGATTCCCTAAACATTCTAAACCTCAAAAGCCTGATCCAACATAAGCTTTGTCGTCTCTGGGCTATTGTGAATATTTCTTTCCAAAACTTCCTACTGCCATGTGGAGGACTTTTCTTCTGCAAATATTTTTAACTGTGATCAACTTTTGGACCACGCACATATTTAATTAATTAGAGACAGTAAAGAAAGTATCTGATAATCCAACTTCGACTAAATTCTCTCATTCTAAAAATGTAAAAAACGAGTGAAGGAAACATACTGCACGTAAACACCATAAGCAATACAATTCTATAATATCATTTTAAGTGTCAAAGATATTAGTATTTATACAACCAAGATTTGCGAGGAAGTGACGTATACGGTAGTTACTATTAATGAATGTTATTTATGTACAGGTTTAGTTTTTCCCCCATACGCAAAGTGTTGGAAAACAATAGATTTCCTCTACCATAAAGGTGGAATCAATAAAATTTCATAACCAACAACGGATATTACTGATTAACGGCTCTAAATATTGCTTCCTAATAAATCCCATCTACGATACACAGAAACACCTAGCCTGACAAAGACATCAAAAATTATGTGCTCCATAGCTGAGTCATTATCTAGCCGCTTAATACTACTGTTTTTTTATATTATAGGATGCATAAATTCACATATCAGAATCAGAAAAAGATAAGTGAAAAGCCATAATTAGTAAATCGAAACTTATATATGATCAAGCGATAGACTTGTCATTGAAGTATTTGCTTTATAAACAGCATATACGAGTTCGGACTCAGGACTAACTGCTTCGGTTAGAGTAGCGAATCACTATTGAAAGCCCCTCACAGAAAGTTTTTCTAAAATCTATATCCATGGAACTATGCTTGATCGCGGGGTTGCATCAATTATTTTTAATAGCCACATCCTTTCCTTGTCAGCTTAATATATCCAATGCCTGTAAATAGCGTATTTCAATAACAAACTCTTCACATTATTGTGAAAAGAATAATAGATTTTTTTTAGATCACATCTGTTATTGATGGACAGAAAATAATTTATGCTTTTCGTCATAACCGTATTATAAATATCACGAGAAATGAGTACAGGATGGCTTTACGCTTTAATTTTGAATTACTTTGGTTGAAGATATGAGTTGGCGAGAAGTATTTAATCGCGAGTTACTGTAAAGTACTGAGTGAGTAATATAGAGATGGAGCATAAAGATCTTGGTAATTAGTCATCTATAGTTGTTAACTTATGCACACTGAGGTGCTTAAGACATACGTTACACAAGTTACGCAACCAATAAACGAAATATAATCATTAGTAAGATTGAACTATAAAAATCAAAGGGTGACAAGAATGAAATAAGAAATTAGTTTTGAGATTACTGGTAGTTGTTATGAATTGGGATCCAAAGTCGAAGTGCTGAACAACTGACGATAATGACATGCGTAAATTTATTCTTGATACTGCATTAAATCTTAGGAACCGTATAACACTACATGTATTTACTCCATATTGCACTCCTGTTTTTCCTATTTGCATTCATATATTTTTCCCTCTCTTGATGCCAAATATTTCTTTTACTTCAAAATGTGGTAGCTTTAAAAAAGTGTGGGGTTAAACACTTCTCTTTCTTGTCCTGGTTTACTTTGTTTGTTTATAAAGCAACATCACATTAAATTTTACGTTTTTGTAAGGTGGTTAAAGACGAAAATGTAGGACATAAGTAAAGTTGTAAGAAAAACAATGGGCGAATGAAAACTACTAGAAAAGTTGAAATACAAAGTAATGGAGTTGTATAATAGATATACAACTAACACATTTTAAAGTCATATATTAGCAATTAGTAAATACTCATGCACCAACAGTGAGAATCTAATGCTGAATCAAAGAATAAGGACGGAAAAAGAAAAAGAAAGAGGCTCACCTTCCCTTTCAACTTTAGCTTGACCTATAGGAAGCAAGAAGTCTGAAGACAATGCTTCGTCTGAAACATCAAATGACTGTCCATATAATAATTCGCTCTCCAAATGAACCACTGATATATGAGGAAATAAATGTCAGAATAATAATGGAATTATATCAATCTAGTACTTCAGTAAAAATAAAATCGAAATAAACTTCAAGCAAATTGTTATTAATGAACATTGATAGGATAAAGATTGTGAAATATGCCCGTGTAGATTCATTCGCAATTTATTTCCAACAAGATCAAACGTTGATTTACTTAACTCACTTCTAGAGAATCCTAAAAACATTCCCTATGATCTGCAAGCAACGAAATATTTCTTGAGTAACAGAGATTGGTCTGACTAATGTAGTTCATAAGATCACCAGACAAGGGCTAGGAGCCGTGAATCTGAGTACAAAACCCTATACTTGATAAATAAACTGCATTATTGAAGAACAACTTTTTAACCTTTTAATTCAACTAGCCGACCGAAAGGACCATTACACTACCTCTGGACCACAAGTACGGTTGGCAATGCCCCCAAATGCCCTGGTACAGCCGAGAGTGGGGAGAGTCCGCTCTCCCTCTCGAAATGCTCTCACATGGCCACGCGTATATAACCTCTGCCAGGGAAGCCCTATTCACTGCCTTCTACCTGAGGGGGTGTTGTTTACGAAAATGAGAGGACGAAAAGCGAATGTCCGGCGCTTTAACCGGATTTCAAACCAATGGTGCATATGGGCTCCAGTATCCTGCTGGAACAAATGGCGTATGAACCAATTGTTGGTCACTGGCTACTATGGGACTGCATCTCCTTACGATGCTCCACTGCCTTGTGGATCAGACCCTCAGGTCGAAGGCTCGGGGAGTGGCCCCCTAAGAAAACCACCTGCTTCGGTTTGGGCACCCGGGCAGTATCACAGCCCTCACATATATCGAATGAGATTTGTGTGGCGCATATGTATTTGGTGCCTTTTTGTGCCAATATCTATGTGTTGAAATAAATAAATTCTGATCTGAACACACTTATATATAGATATATTCCCGCTCAACTACCTATGCTATAATGTTTGAGCTAGCTAGACTTTAGCAGTAAACAGTAGATTGTTTGTACCAGGTAAAAACAGAACTTACGAACGATATATATATATATATATATATATATATATATATATATATATATATAACTTACCTGGATCCGGATCACGTATGGCCGATTTCAGGAGACCTCGACAATCTTCACAATTGTAGGGAGCCAGAACTTTAAGACCAGGGCAACTAGCGTACCACGCACCGTAATCCTGACTATGCTGGGCGGCGACGCCAGCAGAGCATCCATTCGGCCCTCTGAAAACAATTGGGACTGACACCTAGAAAACATAAGAAACAGAAATGATATAATGACTTGGATTGTTATTTTTTCAATGACGTGATTAGTTTTGTTTCGTAGGCAACGTAACTGAAAGCAATATTGTGAAACAGCACAGTAATTTATTCGAAAATGAAAGCTCAGGAATGAGATGATAGCAACTTCGAAATTCCATAGGCTCTCCACAAAACCACACAAAGAAATTCAAAACTAAAAAAGTTATTCACATTAGATTAATGTTCATAAATTATCTCATTCTTTTAGAAACCAAATATTTCCATTATGATAACTGTTAAGCACAATATAAATAAGCACTTTTTTAGGTAATTTGTAACCAGGTTTTAAAGCTACTGTTCTTTAAAACCGATAACTTTAATAAGCAGTCTAAAGTAGAAGTTTATTGATATGCCTAACGAAACAAAACGAGAAACTTCTTTGATCAAAGACTAATATTAACCAAAGGATGATTTACGACAGAAGCCAAATCAGTGAGCTGTTATTTAGTGCCTGAATGTCGATTCACTGTGGTATTTGAAGGATCCGACCGTTGTTGTAACCTTGACGTGGTGGTCAGGCTTGAATCAGTCGAGCTATACTGGCTGGAACAGTCGTTTCTCAAGGTCCTACTATGCAAGACAGGTCGGTTGAAGAGCGGTAAGACTAAAAGCAGGTAACACAAGGTCTGAGGGCGAAGTCGTACTGCTGAATGTACAGAGGTGTGACAGCAGTAACGTGTTTCCTTCAGACAACCAGCATGACAGCGATGCTGCCTTCCCAAAAGGAGGGGTGGGGTTAGGAAAGGTCGACCCTAAAAATGTACACATCGCCTTATCCCACGCATATCCATCTCCGACGGGAAGGTCTCAACAAGTACGGAACTAACAGGAAAGTTACTCATAAAAAGGTCATGTGTTACCGACTTCAAGCATTTGTACTTTGGGCACTGAGGTCACGCTTTCAGGTCACTAGAACCACCTCTAATCCAATCTCATTTTCAGGTGACTCCAGGAGAACCCTTCCACGGTGTGGGCGACCGGGAAGTGATAACCGCCCTCATACTTCTAACAGCACTCAAAACCACTGTATTCATAATCAACTTCCCTCTTCAGGCTGGCTTCAGACCTGCTCATAGCTGCATCGACTAAATACTCACCATTCATCAGATTCGAGAACACAGGCATACTTATCGATATCCAACAATGGTGGTCTTTCTTGACTTAAAAGCAGCATTTGACTCCGTAGACCGTGAGATTCTGTGGCAGTGCCTGTCATTGAAAGGCGTACCTCAGAAGTACATAAACCTTGTGAAGGCTCTTTACTCGAGCACCACCAGTCGAGTCAGAGCTTATTGCGAACTGTCATCTGCTTTTGCAACCTCAAGTGGTTTCCGTCAAGGCTGTCCACTTTCTCCATTTTTGTTTAACTTCATCATAAACCTACTGATGGAAATAACGTTCTCGTTTACTGAGTTTTCGGGCATTGATCTACCAGGAGGTCTACTTATCGACCTAGAATACCCAGATGACATAGTCCTGTTTGGTGAAGACGCTGACGAAATGCAGAGTCTTCTGGTAGCACTGAGCAACAATGCCAGAATGTTTGGAATGCGCTTCTCTCCCTCTAAGTGCAAGTTGTTGCTTCAGGACTGGTCTGCATCAACACCTGAACTAAGGATAGGGAATGAAGTGGTCGAACGCGTTGACAACTTCACTTACCTTGGAAGTATGATCAACCATAATGGGTCGGTGTCTGATAAAATTTCAGCACGGATTCAAAAAGCTCGTTTGGCTTTTGCCAACTTGCGTCACCCATGGCGAAGGCGAGATTTTCGTCTATCAATAAAAGGATGAGTATACTGCGCGGAAGTTCGTTCTTTTCTAATTTACGTCTGCGAAGCGTGGCCATTAAGAGTAGAAGATACCCCTAAGATACTAGTATTTGATCACAGATGCCTTAGAAATATTGCTTTCATCTGCTGGGATAATCGAGTACGTAATCATGAGGTTAGACGCAAGGTATAAGGGAATTATAGTAAATCAGTTGATGAGGTTTTAAATCTTCATCGACTGAGATAGTTGGGCCACGTGTTGCGTACACCTGAAAACGACGCGCAATGCTGACTAGTGATGGGGATGGTTGGAAGGAAGTTAGGGGCGACCGAACCAAAACGTGTCATCAGGGCTTGAAGTTACAAACTTCTGATCTGAGTCATGCTGGTAGATGAAGACTACTTGGTTGGAGTCCGCGTGACTATCGTAACCAATGATCGGAGACTCTGGGTGGCATGGCTCAGAATCGATCACAATGGCGTCGGTCTATACACTCTCTGTTTTCCCTTAAACTATGAGATCAAAATCGCTTCATATCTTTCTTTCTTTCTGTACTGTGTCCTGATATGCAATCTTTCTTTTGTATATTACCACCACTGAATTAACTACTATGAATCCGGTGTTCATCTTGTTGTCTTAATGAGGTATGGCAACTTGGACCGATGCATATGTATGCCTGATCCTACGTTGTAGCTGACTGACTGAAATTTGAATGAAACAATGATTCCTTTGTACTTCAGTGCTCGCTGACTACGGATTCCAAATACAATAGTTTCACTCGTACTCAACTACTTCTAACTGCCTTAAATTGAGCTATTTCGGGAATTCTTAGTACATTAATTCAAATACTTCTAATTATTATATTTACCCATACAAAATTATGAGTGCCGTCCGTCTAATCTCTTATATGAATTGAGTAGTGTGTTGTTTAGAAGTTGGGAGCTTATCTAAAAGCCATCAGATGTTTGGAGCTTTCTAACTAATTTGACTAGTGTACAGTACCCCAAGAAGTCAGTACTCCATCTAATATAACTTGATGATCCAAACATGATCACCACATCAAGGTCAAAGCCACTATGGAGTTACTGATTACAATATTCAACAACAGAACCGGTAACTCTGATTTCCTGTGTTATTCGTAGAGTTCTGAGTAACTTTCTGGATGTAGAATAAATTTAATCAGATTGTACTCTTAAATACCGTGTTACGGTATTATGTCAGATTGTTTTAACTGACAGTTTACTTAATAAATCTGATGATCACTTGAAGTATGAGGAATAAGTTACTGTACACCGGACAGAATATGTTCCGAATTGTATGATTTGATTTCCTAATAACATTGAATTGTGAAGAGCGCTGTGAGGCATGGTACAGCTTGTTTGGTTGACGAATACCACGAAAATATCCACACAAAACAATTTAACAAGATCCATGACTACTCAACTTGAGGGAAATTAAAATATGTACATAAAGTCCCAAATATTTACACTCCAATAAACTTAATGAGTCAGGTATTCGCGAAAAATGAATTACAGGCAAAAAATATCCGTATGGTGTCCCACATATGACTAGTAGTAATATGCTCATAAAAAGTACAGTAGAGAAATTGTCGTGGTTCGATTTAAAAGTAGAATAAACAAATATTGGTCTTTTTAAAGCAGTTTTACCATGTCAAAAGTTGCCATTCTCTACCTGGGTAATCAAACTTTTAGTTAAAGTTATAAGATTCAGAGACTTTTAAACCCATGACTAAACAGATTGAGTACATTAGCATTGGATAATTGAAAAGTAGCAATTACTAATATCAGTTACTATTGCACATATATAGGATTTTTTATTAAGCACTCAAAACGCAATCTTTTTTCCTTAATGAACAGTTGATTATTGATCCAAGTGAACACAATAAGGTAGTAAACGAAAAAAGATCTGAGACTGAAAATCAAAGAGGAATAACGAATGTACTAATGTTGCAAATTACAGAAGTAATTTATTAAGCCATTCATTAAGCGAACTGTTTATCAAAAATAAATAAACGTGTAGCCCAGCCTCACAATAAAAGCTCAAACGCTTGAAGCACTTAGTTAAACACAAAAAAGTTAGACATGACAGTTGAGGAGAAAACACAAAACTGTTTTACTCACTAGTCCAGCGGACATGTACGATGATTTTGCAGCAGAATTGATTATTTGGTCTATAGCCTGCATAGCGAAATTAAAAGTCATGAATTCACATATAGGCTTCAGGCCAGCCATAGCTGCTCCAACAGCAATTCCAGCAAACCCCATCTAAAAATTACAAGTGAAATAAGTGCCCTAGGTAAAACTCTATACCTCTGTTATCGGTGTATCCATGACACGACTATCTCCAAACATCTTCCAAAGACCTTTCGTAACCTGGCAAACTAAACTTTCGATGCCATGATATCATACTTTGTAGGCACCGTCATATTCAGCAACTTCCTCGCCTAGAATAATAACATCTTTATCCCGTTCCAGTTCTTCACGCATAGCAGAATTGAGGGCATCCCTAACAGTCATTTTAGTGCCAAAGACAGAGCTAGATGTCTTAAGTGACCGACTACATAGCTGTGGTCTGAAACTCTGGTGAGTTTAGTAGTGAACAGTGGGAAGACAAACCTTTGCGAACAGAAAAAAGCGTTGCGAAACAGACATGTAAAACAATGGTTGTAGTTGGCGCCAGTGAGTGTGTGTACCCAAGCGACTATATAATTGGGTCATCCAGTTGGAGCCATATTTGCTTTAAAAGTTTTCTAGGTCATTAGGAAAATAACAGATCACTCATTCTGCTTTCGAGTTAGAAGTCTGATATCTTCTACAAGTGAGTTGTATGTTTCTTGTTTCTCCTTAAATGAATTAATGAAACGAAAAATTACCATCCTAAACTTCAGTCATTCAAAATTGTTCAAATGTTTGTGGACGGAATATAAGAAGCTTTCGCTAAACAAGCTTCCGTGTCTAGTAGTAGTGTATCACCAATACCTCCAGGCAGAAATTTAAGTGTATTAACGATAACAGAAAAAAAGAAATTGCTAAATCATAGTAAGATATTATCCTTAGTCCTTAAAAATAGGTCGAGTTTCCTCTTAATGGAATTCTGGGAAGTCACTTAAAATAGCTCAGCCGGCAGCGAATTTCAGCATTTGACAACTATTAAGGAGATATTGTGTCTTCAGTCCGTTCTGCTATGTTTTGTCGCTAAATTCTGGGTGTTACCCCTTAGGCTTGTGTTGGAGCTAAACTAAAAGAGGGTTTTTAAAGGGATGTTCAGAAGTGTCAAGCATACTGTAAACCATTAGGTCACCTCTAAGATGCCTATACTCTAATGAGTAAAGGTTAAGTGATTGGAGGCGCTCTTCGTAAGGCTTGAATTTGAGTCAACGGACCGATTTCGTGGCTCGCAGTTGGATATGCTCCAGAGTGTCCTTATCCTTTTGAAGTGAAGTAGGAAATACTATATTTCCATGCTTTAAATGGGAACGAATAAAACTGCTGAAGATTATGTGGGAAGTTCTTCCATCGAACTGGCCAAAAATGAGCTTCAATGTTACCAGTGCAAGGTTTGCTCGGAAGTTACTTTTATCACAGTTAGCATAAGATTTTAAATCGTAGGGCACCAGGACTCCTAAATCCTTTCCAACTTGGGATACTACTAGAGAGGAGTTTCCTAAGTTGTAACTGTAGTCTGCTTCTTGTCTCAGATGGACTACTTAACACTTTGAAGTGTTAAAGGTAAGTCCGTTATCGTCTGCCCAACTTTGAAGTCGAGTCAAATCCTCCTGAAGTGCCTGTATATCGTCTTGGTTGCTTATCTCTCTCCAGAGTTTCACATCATCGGCAAAAAGTAATAGTTGTGACGTTACCTGTTAAGGAAGATCATTTATGTAGATCAAGAAGAGAAGAGATCCTAGTACTGAGCCCTGGGGGACTCCACTAGGACATTCCATAGCCTGAGATAAAGTGAAACTAACCCTGTCCATCTGATCTATAATAAAAGGTGAAGAGTTGTGTTAAAATCAGTACCTCGAACTCCATATGTTCCACGCATCCTGTATTAAATACCAGGACACCCTACAAGTAACCGCCTGGTGTCTCCGTAGCTCTTGTTAAAAATAAGCATTTACGTCAATTTGCTCACTGAAACTAGACCTAACAGTCGAAACGCCCTTTTAAAACTTCTATATGGCAAATCGCTGGACCACATGGCAAAGTGGTTGTATTATCAAAGAGTTGAGTTGTTGATGAACAACAATTGAGGCCTATTTCTGTGTGGAAATTTTCTGTTTTTGAAGTCTAACAGAATAAATTTGAATTGAACCACTTCTAGCAAACAGAATCACAATTAATTAACTTGGCGACTTAATCAGTCGCGTATGAGTCATTTTTAAGTTTAGACGAAACCATAGCGCATGACTAAACGAATTTCCAATTTAACGAGACCCAAAGAAGATTATTTGCCCAGAGTTCAGAACTCAAGCTGGTGATGAGGTGACACTAAACGTCGAATTTACAACTGGAAACCTTTGATAGCTGTTACTGTCTGTTTTAGTACATTATTATAGTGAACGTTCGGTATTTATGAATATATTGATGCTGTTCGAACTCTGTTTCGGGGATATCAATACATTTTACTTTGTTTATATTTCATGGTAAATCCTCAGCTCACAAATCTTAACCATTTTACACCAATATATGATGACGAAAGTATATTTCCGACAAAACAGGTACAAACCATTTTTACAAGGGTGATTAATATGATACAGTGAGGTTTTCACTAAATGCTCAAAGATAAGGTGGATACCCAACAGGCTTGTTAAAATGCAACATCAGTAAATCAGAAATGGTTAGCTTGCGTGTGTTCAATGGAACTTACCTGCCAAATATTTGTGTAATGAAACTAGTTAGTAAGTATTCAGTTGTTATAAAGTAGCGAATGGAAAGCGTTTTCTATAATCTGTGACCCTGAAAAATGCGTTTGTATGGTCTATGTATCAGGTGTGGAAAGGAGCTTTGTGGGTGTACACTAAAAATGAGGTACTGTAAAGAAAAAAAGAAAAGAGAAGAACTAGGTGATTAGATATAAACCTCAACAATGCTTCACTGTTTGTAGAAGAGCAGAAAAAGTTGATGATGTCACAGGTATTCAGTGTTTGACAACGCTTCTACCAGTAACACCTTCTAATATATTTCGTTCCCACCCAGAGAAATCAAAAGACAGAGTCAAGGAGATCGGAAGAGTATATTTGGCGATGATCAATATATCGGAATTCTCTGATCTAATCTGGCTAGCGATTGCGGTTGATGTTGAGCACGGCGTTACCACACGTGATCTGGTGCGGATGCCTGACCGAGCGCCTTCAGCTAGATGAGTCCACTAAAACATATGGTCAGCATCCAATGTCGAAAACTTACAGAGCTATTTATTTTGGGGATTTATTTACCGCTACAGATCACTCCCCCCTAGTGGGGCAGTGACGACCCTAAGACGTGGCCAGCCAGAAGTTTAAACCCAACGAGTTTGTCGTTGGTAAACACTCTTCTGATAGCTTACTAAGTGCAGCAGCGTCTGGTCGTCTTTCCTTACTATATGGGACCGAGGTACAACATAGTAAAAAAAGAAAGAGTTACAACGAAAATTTCGACTCCTCGTTAACTGCATCGTTCTTTTCCAGTCGTCCTGGAAAAGAAAAAAGAAAGTGTAAGTGCATGTCGAAATACACTCGTATGTGCGTAAAAACACAATGTCGGCGAAAAAATGGAAAATATACTCAAGCACACGTAATAGCGTTAAAAAGTGTTTTTTTTGTTTTGTTTTTTTTTTAAGTAAAAAAATATAAATATACAAGCATATTAAAAGTTTTTTTAAAAAAAATTATATATCGTAAAAAGAAAGATCGAGATAATATTAAATGTCGAGTAGTGCTTTACGTGCAGTAGTCGTTTAAATGTTCTGGAAATCTTACTCTTCTTCCAGAACGCGTCGTTTTAAGTTTATTTTCAGATACATTCGGAGTATCATCGCTAGTGTTGGTTGTTGGATGAGTCGTTATAAGTGTCGGAGTCGTGTCGTTCGATTGTAACGAAGGAAAATCGACGTAGATAGGATTTCCTTCTAAATACGCTGCTTTGAGGCGATCGATGCTGATGCTATCGTTTGTTCCGTTCTTATCGACTATATAGTACTTCGGTTCGCGTTGAAGAACTTTGAAAGGTCCTTCCTATGCTGATTCGAATGGTCATCGATGCGAGTCTCGACGAACGAAAACGTGTGTACTATATCGTAAGTCAGGTTGGACGAAAACATCAGTTGATTGAGGTCGAGTGGAAGCAGGTTTAAATGAACGCATTGCGTTTGTAAGCCTGTTCGTGTAGGAGGTTAGATCCATGTTCATTGAAGAGGATGAAGGATCCACGAATTCTCCTGGAAGTCGAAGTGTCGTTCCATAAACGAGTTGAGACGCAGTGTATCCAATGTCAGCTTTCACTGCATTGCGGATACCTAGTAAGACGAGTGGAAGAGCGTCGGTCCACTTTGAAACGTTTGCAGCTGATAGTGAAGCTTTTAGTTGTCGGTGAAAACGTTCTACCAACCCGTTTGCTTGTGGGTGGTAGGCAGTCGTTCTGAAGCGAGTGGTTCCTAAAAGTGTGGTCAGACGACGGAAAAGATCAGATTCAAACTGACGTCCGCGGTCTGTAGTGATGGTTGAAGGGCAGCCGAAGTTTGCTACCCATCGTTCGACGAAGGTGCGGGCCACTGTTTCAGCAGTGATGTCCTTGATAGGTACTGCTTCTGGCCATCGAGTGAAACGGTCTACGCAGGTTAAAAGATAAGAGTATCCATTTGAATCTGGTAAAGGTCCTACCAAATCCAGATGAACATGGTCGAAACGAGCATCGGGAGTTTTAAATGAGCCTAAGGGACATTTATTGTGTCTGATAACCTTAGATTTTTGGCAGCTTACACAGGAGCGTGCCCACTCCCTTACGTCTTTATTCATTCCAGGCCAGCAAAATCGTTCTGCTATAAGCTTGATGGTTGCACAAACACCTGGATGAGAAAAGTTGTGCAATGTGTTGAAGACATTGCGTCGGTAATGTTTCGGCACGATTGGGCGATCCCTACCTGTAGATGTGTCACAAAGTAGAGTTTCCTTACCTGTTCCCATCTGTTTGATGCGTAGTTTAAGTGTTGTGGACGATAACTCGTGCTGAAGATCACTGTCTTCTTTTTGAAGCTCGGCGAGTTTAAGAAGGTCGATTCCTTGGAAACTGTTCAAGGAAGTTATGCGAGATAAAGCGTCTGCAACTACATTGTTTGCTCCAGAGATGTGTTGAATATCTGAAGTAAACTGCGAAATGTAGTCCAGTTGTCGAGACTCGCGGGGAGAGTACTTGTCAGAAGGAGAGCTTAACGAGAAAGTGAGCGGTTTATGGTCCGTGAAAAGAGTGAATTCACGGCCTTCGATATAGTGTTGGAAATTTCGTCCAGCACAATACATAGCTAGGAGTTCCCTACCGAATGTGTTGTACCTCGATTCGGTGTCTAGCAACCTTCTAGAGAAAAATACCAAGGGTTGCCAGGAGTTGTTAACCCATTGTTGTAAGACTCCTCCGATTGCCGAGTCGGATGCGTCTACTGCGATGCTAATGGGTGCTCGGGTGTCCTGGTGTGCAAGCATTGTTGCTTTAGCGATCAGTTCCTTAACTGTGGAGAATGCTTTTCGTGCGGTGTCGTCTAAATTGATGGATTTCACATTTCCACGAAGTTGGTCGGTCAGAGGTTTCATAAGTAATGCGCATTTCGGTATGAAACGTCTATAGAAACTTACAAGGCCGTTAAACGTGCGTAATTGCTTGACGGTGGTCGGTTCTAGGTAATCCAGAATGGCCGCCACTTTGGTTCTAAGGGTCGGATACCTTGAGCATCGATAGTGTGTCCTAGGAAGTCTAATGAGTCGGTTCCGATTTGGCATTTCTGAACGTTTACAGTAATGCCATGTTTTTGTAATCGTTCGAAAACAAGATCCAGATGCTTGAGATGTGTTTCTCTGTCCGGACTTG
Source organism: Schistosoma haematobium (assembly GCF_000699445.3). Classification (NCBI taxonomy): domain Eukaryota; kingdom Metazoa; phylum Platyhelminthes; class Trematoda; order Strigeidida; family Schistosomatidae; genus Schistosoma; species Schistosoma haematobium. Next base: position 33,141,851 of record NC_067198.1, on the reverse strand, counting down.
CGATTAGACAGTCGTCAACATACGCGTGTACGAAGTTGAGACCTCGTAAAACGTCGTCTATGAATCTTTGGAATGTTTGAGCAGCATTCCTTAGACCGAAAGGCATTCGCAAAAATTCATAGAGTCCGAAGGGAGTTATGATAGCTGTTTTCGGTATGTCGTCAGTAGCCATAGGGATTTGGTTATATGCTTTAACCAAGTCGATTTTCGAAAAGACAGTTGTACCTTTCAAGGTAGCTGTCAAATCGTGAATGTGAGGCAACGGGTAACGATCGGGAATGGTTTGGGCATTCAATCGCCGATAGTCACCAGTTGGACGCCAATCGTTGCTGTCCTTTTTAGGGACCATGTGCAACGGAGATGCATATGGGCTACTTGACGGTCGTATGATTCCTAAGTCTATCATATGGTCGAATTCGTTTTTCGCTAACCTTAGCTTTTCGGGAGCTAGTCGTCGTGCTTTAGAGAATACAGGTGGTCCTGTAGTCGTGATGTGATGTGTAACGTTGATGGTTACACACGGTAGTTTCGGTTGAGTTTGCTGAATCCCAGGATACTTATCGAGTGGCGGTTGATAAAGTGGGTCTATCGTATGTTTAATTGTGACTGGGGATACTCTACAACCAGTAAAAGAAGTTACGCAAACGGACAAATTAGTGTTTCCGTCTACTAGCCTCCGTTTGCGCGTGTCGATGATCAGATTATTGTGTTGTAGAAGATCCATACCAATGATTGGCATAGAAACATCAGCAACAACGAAGATCCAGTGAATGGGTTTGCGTAAACCCACGTTAAGGTAAACGTACCTTTTGCCATACGTAGCGATCGGTTTTCCGTTTGCCGCCTGTAAGTTTAGGGTCGATTCGTGTAGTCGGTCGTTAGGATTTGCTGAGAGAACGCTAACTTCTGCGCCAGTGTCGACGAGGTAGCGAACTCTCGTTGTCACATCTGTGACGAATAACAGACGGCTTTGTTCGCCGGCTACGGTTGCCGTTAACGCGTGCCGGCTTGGAAGTTTCCCCAGTTGTCTTTCGAGTCAGTCAGTTTCGTGTTGGGAAAATTGCAGGGTTTTCTGCAATTTCTGGAAAACTTTCCATACTGGTTATGATACCAGCACCAGTCGGGGTTATCTGTCTCTCGTGGTCTAGAGACAGATCGCTTACGAGAAATGCTTCTACGTGGAGTGCGCGATCTCTTACGGTCGGCACGAAGACTAAGATAACGCGTGAGTGTGTGACATAAGTCGGTTATATCATTCTGAGTCGTGTGAGGCTTTTCTTTGACTGAAAATACCTCGGTAGTAGGTTTCGTAATTTCTAGAATGCGGTCGGCAGATGCAGCTAGCTCGTCTAAGGCGTTGTTCTGGAACGAGACCAGAACCGCTTGCACCTGTTGGGGAAGTTTTGACAAGAAGAGTTGTTTGAATAGACCTTCGTCGAAAGTTCTTGGGCCTATTACCTCTCTCATCCGTTGCAACATGTCCGTCGCAGAACCGTGTTGCAGGTCGATGTTATTGAAGAGTTGATCTAACCTTTGTCGATCGGTTAGGTCTCCTCGTTTAAGAATCGAGCGTTTTAAGATTTCGTAAGGATCGGAAACATCACTAGTAAACATACTAGGTGTTACGTACCTGTTGAATTCGCGCAGTAGTGCCTTGACTACTGCGAGGAATTGTGCACGTGTGTCGATCACGCCGTGCTCGGAGAAGTCGGCTTCTGCGTAGCAAAACCAGGCTTCGATGTTGTCGGGCCAGAAAGGCATCAGTTGAAACGAAGGCGGGGACAAAGTCTTAAGCTTGAGTACTTTAGGTGTCTGTTCAGTCATGATGAAGTATGAAGTACGATAATGAACGAGGGGAAAATATATATATATCCAAGAAAAAACACGAAAAAAAATCACAATGTTTAAAAAAAAAATAAAAAATAAGGCAATGATATATAAAAAATCCCAAAAAGGAACAGACTCACAGTTGCAATTAGGTGTACCAGATCACGTTGGTCTCACCAATGATGATGTCACAGGTATTCAGTGTTTGACAACGCTTCTACCAGTAACACCTTCTAATATATTTCGTTCCCACCCAGAGAAATCAAAAGACAGAGTCAAGGAGATCGGAAGAGTATATTTGGCGATGACCAATATATCGGAATTCTCTGATCTAATCTGGCTAGCGATTGCGGTTGATGTTGAGCACGGCGTTACCACACGTGATCTGGTGCGGATGCCTGACCGAGCGCCTTCAGCTAGATGAGTCCACTAAAACATATGGTCAGCATCCAATGTCGAAAACTTACAGAGCTATTTATTTTGGGGATTTATTTACCGCTACAGATCACTCCCCCCTAGTGGGGCAGTGACGACCCTAAGACGTGGCCAGCCAGAAGTTTAAACCCAACGAGTTTGTCGTTGGTAAACACTCTTCTGATAGCTTACTAAGTGCAGCAGCGTCTGGTCGTCTTTCCTTACTATATGGGACCGAGGTACAACATAGTAAAAAAAGAAAGAGTTACAACGAAAATTTCGACTCCTCGTTAACTGCATCGTTCTTTTCCAAAGTCATAGACAGACAGTATATAAAACTAATACTAGCGTTTCTCGCAAAAATGAGTCCTAATTCGATAGTTTTCAAATAAGGGAATATAGTGATAAAGGGCAGTCCATTGTAATGTGTATCAGGATGGACTGTACTATGACGTAAAAGCTGAAATTGTAAGCTGAAGGGCCACTCTTTAAAGTCGTAGGCTCAACAAGGCGAGTATAGCTTGTAGTAACACTAATAACTTTATTGCTTCTAATATTCTTTTGTTCTCAATCATTAAATCACATCCGTTAAGTTGCAGACGTTCAGAGCAAAATTAAGCACGGTATAAGGGATCTTGATAGAATGACAAACCCGCTGTAGTATTTGAAACATGAATTTCAAGAGGAACAAGCGCAAGACAGCGACCTTAGCATCACCGATTGGTTGATCATCCTCTATTATAGGGCTCCGAAAAACATATAAGCTGTCAAGATACACAAACATGGGTGGATTGAAATTACCACCCTCACCATAAGCATTCGCAGGTCAGTATTTCCACTACCCCTCTTTCGTGATGTTAGGCTAATTTAAGCTGATTATAATAAAATAAACTATATCCTACTCGAGGCCCCACGTTTCGCATCATAATTGAAGACAGTATTTGCAATGATAATAACAATATATTCTCGGATAACAATATGTTGCATGAGGCATATCAATTTACAGGCAAGATAAAGCTGATACAAATGTCACAGACACTGATTTATTAGGTTACTCAGCCATGTTAATACATTATACAAGCTCCATGATACATGTTTATCAGACTGTTATGAGTTATGACCTATGTGTTTGGTATCGGTGCTGTACCGTAAGCTGCTACGATATTGAGTATGGACTTCGAAACATATTTAGATCATTTTGGAAAGAGCAACGGTGGACAAATGTTTTTTTCGATGTAGGCGAAAAGTGGTGGAATACAGTAGTCTTTGTTGTTATGAGGATATCATTATTCTGCCATATTATTGTGATTAAAACCCATTTTTCTGTTCATTTCGGTTAGACACGCAATTCTTGTCGACAGGTTTGTGAGTTTCACTTGATGACTACGATCCCCTCAATAATTGTTATTTTTACGTTTAGAAACGGATAGAGTTTAAATCCAAGTTGTCCTTGTTCTGATTATGACTTTCATGGAGACTCTGAGGTCGGAAGTATCGCGTTTACAGTTTTAGTGGAACATCTGTATAACAAATTATATCCTACGAATTTTCGACCAGTAACTCATCAGAAATTCATACGTTGGGTGCCTTTAAATGTCTACGGAGAATCATAAGACTTGTCAACTTACTGAATTGTTTCTCCACTATTCAAAAACTCATAGTGATTACCAGTTTGGAGGAAACGGTTACCGAGTGGCTCCCTTGTTATAGTTATAATTAGCTGCAGTACGCTTAGCTCAGACGCAAAGAGAAACTGAGTTGGAAAAATTACGTTTAAAGGGGGGGAGGATATTAAATTCAAGATGTGGTTGACAAGATGATGATGTACGAGTTTACATCTGCCCACGTGCAGTCGTTGCTCTTCATGGAAAGGACTGGACAACATTGATATCTAAAGATTTAGATCTACCAAAGAGAGAGATCATAAGGTTTGATAGTAATTCAATGAACTATTGAAGTTTCATATGAAATTTTGAAGACTGCTTCGATGGAAGTGTTTGAATTCGATCTCGGCTAAACTAGTTGGTTTAGTATTGTGATGGTGATACTGAGGCTACTTAAATTCATTGTGCATTGCTCGAACTAGAAGAAGGCTATCGTAAGGCTGTAGAGCTTATCGAGGAGGCATTTGATCAGAAAAACATCGTAGCTCATGCATTTGGTGATACGATGCTGAACATCTGTGGTATTAAGTGAAGAGATCTAGATAATATAAGAAGACTATCTCATGAGATACAGATTTTTGAGCTAACACTCGCGCAGATGAACCATATATATGTTCTGAACTCTACAAAAACTATCGAGAGTATGTTCTTGAAACTCACATCATACTTACAAAGAGGATGGGTGAAAGTTGCATGTAGAATTCCCAAGACGGGCAGATAGTCTTTCTTCAAGGACCTTTACGAATCTGTGAAGCAGCGGTCAGATATTGCTAATACCAGATGCGGATTACTTGTCAATGAAGGTCCTTCTAATCTCACCCAAACGCAATCGGCCGTTGTTATTAAAAGAAACATTGTAAGATCCATTTTGAATGTTTTGTGCGTGAAATTCATTCCATGTATGCACTTGCAGCTTGTTCCTATTAATTCCTTTAATTGTACACTTAGTTAGTCTTTTTGATTCCATTTAAGTTGTCGATATTTGTATTTTATTATAGTTTCTATTTTTATTACGCCTTTACTAAGTTTACGTGTTTTTTCCTGAATTGCATTTATGTTGTTTTACTTGATATTTAATCTTGGCGGCGGCCATATTGGTTTGGTCCCTTTTTTGTTTGTGTTGCTTGTATTGACTGCAGTTATGCATTTTTGATGGTGAATTAAGGCACTTTTCCAGAATTGGAAACACTGTGTTATAAAGCAACCAAATATTATATTTTGAACCAGTCTGCACGTGGACTATCCGGACAGGATGGAATAACGTTTACTTGTTGTGACTGGTAATTGTCTCACATCCTTCATCAACTTCCTTATTTACTGTAATTTAGACTTGATTAACTGAACAATTATTGGTTGGATATCTGGGTGGTCATATTTGTTTAGATAACAATGTACATTTAGATTTATGGTGAATTTTAGAACCGTCATTTTACTCAATCACTTTGTTTTGGTTTCAAATGGGCAAGGGTGCGTATCCAACTCACCTAGACAGCTATTCTTCAGTCCAAACCTTAGTTTGGATCTTATGACATTGATTCATACTATAAGGCGAAAGTGTCTTTCGCTAACACGAGAGGGTCTGATATCGCTCCATACGTAATACCAAGCACTCTTGGTTTGTAATATTTATTGTGTACCGAAAATCTCCACTTAGACCAACATGGAAGGTTTATACATAGGTATATTAATGAAGGGAGAGTTTGTGCTAAAGAAGTTGTGTAATCTCTGTCTGAAGACAGATCACATAGCGAGAAAGTGTCGAGCACTGCGGTCATTTACCTTTAAATGTTGTGGCTGGAGACACCAAAACGTTTTACACAAGAAGCGGGAAGAGCAAAGAGACTGTAACAGTAATATCCACATCAATGTTCAACTCTGTACTGAGGAAAGTGCTAAGCATGTACAGTGAGAAGTAGCACTTGTAATAGTGCCTGTATTGGTGAAAAAATGTAGAAAAGGCTGACCAGACTTGTGCATTCCTGGGTAGCACCTTGGACGCTTCGCTTGATACATAAAATCTAGCTACAAGGATGAATTTAGAGGGAGAACTGCAGACACTCGTTGAAAACTCTAGATACCGAGTCCGCATTACGTTGTAAAGAGGTTTGACTGAGGGTTTACTTTTTAGATTCTTCTTTATCACTCAGGATTTCAAAGGCATGGGCTGTCAGGAGATCACACGTGTTACGTAGGACAGTGCCAATGACATCCCAAATTATATCGTAGTCTTATTTGCACGATGTGACCAGGCCAAGAGTTGACAATGAAGATGCCAACGTACCTATTGGGTGCAATGTGCCTGAGGCACATAAGATAACGGAGAAGAGAGTTGCAAAATCCAACAGACCATGTACCATAAGAACTTTAGGGTGGACGTTTTTTGTACCTTACAGGGGGACTACGAAGTATGTGGGTATCATAGATGATCTATCATCTAAACATGAGCTAGAAGCTTGATTAGACCAATTATATAGAATGAAGTTTAAAGAAGACCCGAATCGCTGTTTTCCCGTGTTGGTCGAAGATAGTAAATCCATGGACACTTAGTCCAAATCTATACAGTTATTAAATGTGCATTATAAAAGAGCTCTAATCCGGCGTCATCAACAAAGCCTACCTAATAATATAAAACTGGCGATGAGTAGATAACATTTCTCCATAAACCAGCTCACACGTGACCTAAGTCTGTGTAAGCGATATGTTAATGTGATGACACAGAATGCCGAACGGAACTACGCCGAAAAGGCTTCAGAGAACTCCATAAGTTTCAGGTTTGGTATCTAACGCACCACCCTGTCTTCCATCTGAAAAAAACCTAATAAGCTAAGAATCGTGCTCGGCTGTGAGATGCGATACACCGGTACGTCCCTAAATAAAAACTTCTGTTATGGATCGGGCTTAGTCAATAGTATGGCAGACGTCTTCACCAAATTTCGGCGATAACCAGTAGGTCTCACGGCAGGTACTGAAGCTATGTTTTATCAAGTGATTGTCCCACCACAGAATCGTGATCCCCTAGATTTTTATGGTGGCCGCAGAGCTACTTAAAAACTGAGCCAGGTACCTACAGGCATAATGTGTAACAGCTTAGGTTGATTGGTTAAGAGTTGAACTCAGAAAACTAATTGCATTTCAAAACAACAGAGTTCAGGTATTCATTCACTTCCTGATTTTGTATAGGCATTATACTTCCTAATATCTTACATTGAATGTTGAAAAGCTTTGTTTGTCTGAACAGGCAATCCCACGCTCCACTGTGGCTGCGCGAAGATTTAAATAGAGACCTACTCACTACTGGTCTGCTTTCTTCTATCAAAAGAACAAGGGTTACATATAAGGCACGAAAAATTTACATTTGTTTGGGGCGACCTTCTCATCAAGTTGCGCAACGTTTTCTCTACAAAGAACTACATCAGATATCGAGATCAGGTTTCCCGGATGTATTATACAGACTGCAAAGAAACCGTACTAAGTTAACTATTTATTAACCAGTATTGATACGTTAGAAGAGGCTAAATTAGTATATTCTCAGTTGACGAAGATCATACATTTAGAGGGTTTTAATATGACAGGTTGGCCAGCAACAATATTACATTAATCAAGTTTATTCCAGAGGAAGATAGGATAGGAAGAAACGTAGAGATTGTTTATCTGTAGAAAGAAACGATAGGACATTGGAAATAGAGTGGAATGTTCGAACGTATGAGATCCGCTCGAGTGCGAAAATTTGATGCGACCCCTACAACGTGAGCCATTTTTTCATACGTAGCTTCTATATCAGACTTAGTTGGGTTTACAGCTCCAGATATCTTTCCAGCTCAATATGTTTGGCAATTTACTTGCTAGCAAAATCTGGCGTGGGATGCAGAGCTTCCCAGTCACTGCTTCACAATATGAGACTGTTGAGACGCCAAGGTGAACTGTCACTTCCCAGATGTCTCGGAATGGAATCGTACAAACAGCAGGTTACTCAGATTCATTGCTTTGCCGATGCCTTAGAATTTGTATATCTCAGAGATACGTAAACAATGGACTAGTAACGATCCACGAATTGTTTAAAGCAGGTCAATGGAGATATGTTAAAATTAAACAGAACCCGGCAGATCATGCTTTGCATAGATTATCGTCATATAATGGCATTAAACTAAATGAGTAGTTTCACGGACCGAACATTTTATGGCAGAACGAACGTGACTGGCTAAATTCAAGCGAAAAGGAAAACCCTGTATTAGCTCATTTGTACACAGCATAGCTAGGCGAAATACCCTTGGAGAATCATTTAGACCGATTTTGGATCAATTCAGTGAATGTAAGACCGGGTCCAAAATGTTGAGAATATTCGCTCTATGCAGATGTTTCGTTCATAATATGAGGACGAAATTAGATGGAAGACCGTTAACTCTGGGTAGATTGAGGTTGGAAGTTATTGCCAATGAGAAGCAGGATTTAAATAACTTTGCTGAAGTTATCTCACTCTTCATAGATCTAAAGACATGAAGGAGCATACATCATAATGATGAGCACAGCAATACATCTAAATCTCAAGAAAGGCCGAGGAGAGGCGTAGATGTATCTGTTAAGAATGAGGAAATGACACTGCCCTTAATCTCTGCCGGTGAGGGAAATAAAAGTAGCTTTTCATGTGGGAACATGATAACGAATCATGATCCATTGATAATAAATAACGTCATTCGAGTAAGGAGACGACTCCAATTATCGTGCTTGCCCTTCGAAAGCAAATATCCGCTTGTACTTTCTAGTAATTATTTTGTTTCTGACTCGATCACAATGCACTATCATATACAGAACGCGCATTCATTACACAGAAAGTTCTTGATCCTTAGAGTCCAGGCTAGTATCCGAAGAGTCGTGAGGCGCTGCTTCCCGTTGAGAAGACTCAACACTACGCCATGCGCACACATTATGGTTTTATGCTACCCAAATGTCTCCTGAACACTTACGTACCAATATCAAATTCTGTTGGTACATAATATTTTGTGCCATTTTACGAGTCGTTGAAAAAACGCTAGGACTGTTTGTTACTTCCCTGTCTATTAAAGCATTTCATATCCAAATAGCCCACACCTTGGATAGTGACAAAAATGTTTTCGCTCTCTCGAAGCTCGGTGCTAAGTTAGGCTACCTAAAATATATGTTTAGCATCAACTGTTCAAACTTCAGAGGAGATGACGCGAGTCTTAGACAGATTGTTTGTAGTTGGGACCACAATAATATATCGAATTCGCTTTTGAAAATAAGTTGTGAATGCCACTTTAAACTTCAGTTAGCTGGCCACCGAGATGGTATGTGGGAACGCGTCATTAAGTCAATGAGAAGAATCTTGCGATCACCAATTTTTCAGAAGGTATTGACAGATGATACTCTGGAGGCATCTTTATTAGAGGCTGAAGAAATATCCAAAAATCTGTCACTCGTAAAGCTAGTTAATGACTGTGGTAATTTGGATGTATTCACACCAAATAATTCGTTTTTAGTACATAAATGTGTATCTTTCGATGAACCTCAGGTGCGTACAACATTCCTATATAATAGAAGGTGGGAGCAAGAGTAACAACTAGCAAGCTTATTCTGTAGTAGATGAATGAAGGAGCACCGACTAACTCATCAGGCGAGATCCAGATGGTTGGACATGAGAATAAATTTACAGACAGGAGATCTGTCGTTATTAAATAATACTGGCTTGCAGAGTGATCTTTGGTTGAAAGCTATAATTAGATAGGTCAGTTATGGTCCAGATGGATGAGTTATAACAGTTCGGCAGATAATGGTTTGTAGTCTTTGTTTGTCTTAGTGCTTTCAAGAAGAGGCACCAATAAAATTTTTGCAGTACATGTTAGATGCGTCTTACGCAGATTTGCATAAGTATTGGGTTGATGATGGGATATCTGTCAAATTCCATTGCTAAGTGATACACAGACCGATTAAAATTTAAATAATTTGTTGAAGACTGTGGTAGTGTAGTATTCCCGGGGTATACTACCTGCATATAACATAAGGTCCCCTGATACATGAGTGGCTAGCTTCTAATGTGGAGTGGTGCGAAAATACGGATGATTACAAAAGGATTGCACCACACACTTATATTGTGACTAGTCCTTGTTACCGATTCATTTTGTAGTACACATTCTACTGGTCGGTCAGGGTAAATCAGTTGTTCAACTTGTAAATTTACGGCTTTTTTATACCAATTGGATCAATTTACATTTTAGAAACAGATCAGGCCTGTTGGCTATATACATAGCAACCTGTCTTTATAATAGCCCTGCTATTACCGTATGAGACAGCATGAGGACTTATCCAAGGAATTCATTTGTACGAAAATTAAAAGTAACACAACCTATCTATTGACGATCCTTGTTCAATGGAACTCCCACATAAAAACAAGTCTTGCGTGGAGCCAGTTGTCATAAAACCTGTCAAAATAAGTGATAATTGGAAAAAGTCATGTTGTTCTGAATTGCCTAGGTTCTTACTGACCGCTATTACTTCTGTTTGACCACTGCCCAAAAAACATTGTATTTCGTAGCGTTTTTTGCGAAAACCGAATATCTGCTTCAGTTAGTATACAATAATTAAAAGTGTGTAGTTAATGTACCCAGATCTTTTGCTAGTTAATAAAGTAAACAGTTCTTTTGAGTAATATGTATAATACTTCAAAACTGTATTCAAAACTTAGTCTTTTCATTTTTATAAGACAAAATAATAAGGTTTTTCGTCATTATGATATATTATCATTCCTGTCGAAATAAATTCATTCTTTACAATTGATTGATCACTGGGTGTTGATCAATATCATGTATGTCTGGTCCTACTCAATGCAGATTGAATCCTATCAACAAAGTTGCAATGTGGCCACCATTCTAGGTGACACAACATTGCATGCACCATGTTGAGATAAAATGGTGGTTGTAGGTAGTCAACAGGAAACCCTGACATGATTCTTTTTCTGTGTATGTCACAAATAAATCAAGAATATGAAATAATTTATTCCTTAAATTGATTATTGGAATAATTTTGTGTTTTATTGAAATGGTTAACACAAATATATTTTTTTCATTTTATAACTCTGGACTGTATAAGCAATGAAATTTTCTTAACAGATCTAAATAACGTGGATCATATCGAAAATAGACTCTGACAGCAATGACAATTTTAATTCATCAAAATAAATTCAAAATTTCAAATATTTCATTAGTTAAAAAATAATATTGAACCAGAATATGAAAGGGGTTCGTAGAAGATTCATGGGTTACCACAATTCCAGAACTGATTATTCTTTATATTCCATATTAGAAAAAGTATTTTAGGGTTTGGTTGATTTCAGAGAAAGACAAGTATAGATGATGCAATCATAATTATTCATCGTTAGATTCATAAATAAGTATGGGGGTTGTGGAGATTGAGATCATGAACCGATTGATGTTAGATCACCGTTGAAAACCTGGTCACGCAATTTTGTGGATTGGTTGATGTTAAACACTAACACCATTGGATACCTGCTCAATGGTCCAGTAGGTTAAGCGTTCGCACGCGAAACTGAAGGCTTTGGGTCCAAATCCCGCGGGAGGGACCGTGGATGTACACTGCTAAGTAGTCCCACAATAGAACGAAACGGATGTCTAGTGGTCTAACATCCATCGGTTCATGATCTCAATCATAAATGTCAGAATTCAGTATAATACCTCAGACTCAAATAAATTCATGAAAAGATCAAGTTAATCGAATTTTTGTGCCTAAACATAAAACAGTTGTTAACTTTCAATCTATTTTATATCAACATCCCATTTATGTTAATTGTAAATATTGTTTCCACTTTTCTAGTTTAGAATTTGATATACAATTTAAGTAAAATAGACATAATATTCATACCACAGATTTCATATCATTATATTATACTGAATTTATTAGATTCAATTCACTAAATTAACTTTACACGGTTAACTACATTTTTTCTAGTTTTTTTTGTTGAAAAATTATTTGTCTACACTTTTACGATTACAAAATTCCTTTTTTTTTCTAATGTGTGAATCCATGTAAATTTATTGTATATTGATTTTCATTCCTATTTTTTTATATTAAAATGAACCAATGGTAAGTGTCATTGTCTTATTCTAGAGAAAAATGTTTCCTTTTTATTTGTTGTTGTTTTCTTTCTTTTTTTTCATTTTTCTTTTTACTAAGCGATCTAACCAAAATAGGAAACGAAATATCAGTAATATATAAATCATTCAATTTTTTGAATTAAATGAAAGTAGCTTAACTTTGAATCCTTTAAACTAAATAAGTTTGAAAAAGAAAAGAAATATGGATTGATTGTTTCGTAGTTTGATAGAAATGTTGTAGATTTTATGGCTTAGTGATTTAATTATCCGGTATTATTCTATTAACTTTAAAGGTTTCTTTCTATTTATGTTGTTTGATAATTTACACATAGTATACAGATTGTTTTTACAATGTATCAGCTTTTTTATATCATAAATTCATATAAGATTGTATAATTTTACTTAGAAATGAAAAAAAGTATCCTGTGAATGAATACCAAAACACAGTATTTTTACAAAAAGTATTGTGAGTTTTATTGAGTCACTTGAAAAGAAAATGAACAACAACCGAACTAGAATGTACAATCTCTACATTTCTAGCAATGTTAATAGGACTCGAGTTGTGTTGTTTATTATATTAAAGTGAGTACTTTATGTTTGACAGTAGTATCTGTGACACCGAAAACTTATGACTCAAGACAATGTCTACAGTATCTTAGAATATATTGTCCTATATTGGTTGATATAAATGATTGTGTATATAGGATCAAATAGAAAAAATTTGAACCTTGGATAGAGGTATCACAAGCAAAAGCAAAAAAGTTTACAACCATGTGACTCAACAAATCAAAAGACATTTTGAAACATGGCCAATATTTCAACCAGTGACAAAAAATGATAAATAGTAATATGGTCGAGGATTCCGTAGATGACAAAATTATCAAAGTAATTTTTAAGTCAGAGACTATATTTATTTGCAACAACAAATTATTTTGTGCTCTAATTGACTGAGGAATTTAATGAACAGATTCCGCAGATGACCTAGCCCTCTTAACCCATACACACCAACAATTGCAGATAAAGACAACTAGTGTAGCAGCAGCCTCTTCATCAGTAGGCCTCAACATACAAAATGAAGAAAGCTAGATCCTCAAATACAACACGGAGAACATCAACCCAATCACACCTGATAGAGAGGCTATGGAAGATGTGGAATCCTTCACGTACCTGGTAACATCATCGATGAACAAGGAGGCTTTAATGCAGACGTAAAGGCGAGGATTGGTAAAGCAATAACAGCATTCCTCAAGTTGAAGAACATATGGAAGTTAAGACAACTGTCAGTCAACATCAAACTCAGAATCTTTAATACGAACGCCAAAACAGTTTTACTAAAAATTGTAGAACTAACACAGCCATTATCAAAATGGTACAAGTATTTATAAACAATTGTGTACATAAGATGCTGAATGTCCGTTGGCCGGATACTGTCAGCAGCAACCTAACGTGAAAGAGAACGAATCAACGTTCATATGAAAAGGAGAAGATGCTGAAGATGGATAGGATATACATTACGGAAATCATCAAATTGCATTACGAGACAAGTGTTAATTTGGAATCCTAAAGTCCCGTAACTTTTCAACAATCAAGATATATATCTCCTACTAAGATTAATTATTTCATTTTCTTTTTTATTATAATAAATTTTGAACGATATTTAAAAATTTACTGCTTAGCGTTTCAATTACAAAATATTTTCATAAGAACAAAAGATCAAAGAACTTTATCGTTAAGATATTCGTTCACAAAATGTATCTGTATTATTATTCACATAGATAATGTAATGATTAAGACAGTCGAATCTTCAAAGAGGTAATATCAAATCAATCTTTGTATTTTATATCAAATAGTAATTAAAATTTCATATTCATTTTTCAAGAGATATAAAAGAAACCTCATTAGAATTACTGTTGTAACGTGTGGATTGCAGATTATGGATGAATGGAGCAGCGTTTTATCGATCGATCCAGTGACACGTAAAACACGTACGGACGACCTAGAGTTCCGATTGGCCCTGCTTCGCTGTCTAACCCAGCCAGTTGAGTCCAGAATACAAGTCTCAGCCTCGGATATATGAATCGTTATATTTCAAACATGCTCTGTTTATATACCAACCAAACAGACCACATCGTACCATAAAAATAGAAAACAACATCTGTACAATATTTAACGAGTGAAATAAATAATGGCCAATAGGGAATGTGCATTTAAAGTCCAAGGACATCATTAGACTTAACATGATAATGATTGGTATATTCCTCTGCATCCCTAACAATTACATAATAATGAAGTGGATAAGTTTTCCTCCTATCCATCTGATAAACTTCTAATCAATGGATCACATAAAAATCCTGCGGAAGATGTATGATTGAAAGGACGTTTAATCACCACCATTTGAAGGAACTCGAAGAATAGACGTACAACCGGGATACTTCCAACTACACTATTTCAACATAAACACAACGCGTCTAGCACTTTAAGAGTGTCTCTAAACACCAAAAGTGGATTCCGAAATAAAATATAAATACTTCCAACTCTCATTGCGATTTTCTTCAATTCGCTGATAAGTGCAATGAGTACACGTTATCTATATTCATATAATTCATGCTCCATTTACCTGTAGAAAGTCATTAAAAGCATGTTCGAATTCCTCTCAATGAAGAACCTCTGACCGAACAATAGTTGTCGAAAAAGAAATTATAAGTCGACGGGAGCTGTATTTTAAATAATTGATACAATAGTATCACTATTAGTCATCAGTAAGATTTTATTTAGGTACAGAATAATAAAATAGTAAGCAATAATAGAAGTGAACCAATAATAAGAATATTTGAAAATCATTCATTAAGCACAGATGCAAATGTACTAGCAAAGCGAGGCGGGACACCATTTGTGGGACCAGTTCGTGGTATTCAAATAGTGAATTCCCACAGCCCTTCAAGGTTGTGTAAACTAAGAAGAGGTCATTTTAACCAGGGAGTAGTTTCCAACTTATACTGTAAAGACATATCACCACCAGTCACGAATGTTTTATATCTTTATGCGGAGACATAAATATAAGTCCAATATGTTTTACGCCTAGACAGTAGGAGATCGTTCTTGGTTACAGAAGGATATTGGGGTTCAGTACAGCCTACTACGTTGCGGATTTAGGAACAAAACGATTGAACTTTTCTAATATGATCCGTTTTCTTCTAAATTAACAACAATTAATTATGCTCAACACATCAAACCTCGACGGCTAAGACAGAAAGAAGATGGGATTAAGGGTAACCTAATAATTGTAGTATAACAAGCAACTCAAGAGAAATTCGTACCAAAGTTGTTACTGTAGTGGCAGAACATGACCTTCGAGCATGTAGCAATCCAGCAAACTAAAAAAACATGGGGACCAATCGGAGGACAAAGGTCATGCGGAAAATCGAATTAGTAAAGAGTATGCGAGTGGTTATCGTTCCAGAAGAGATCCTGGCCCGAATTGAATCTGACTATTCTTGCGACCGACTGAGCAGGTTCCCAATCTTTTTCTTCTGAAAACGAGCAGAGACAAACTAGGGACTAAAGGAGGAAGTAAACGACGTGAGCAGTGTGCTTCAATACCTAAAATGGCGAGACTCTAATTTATGGACGAGCCAATCAGGTTTACGGCACCAACTTCAGTGCTTAATGCTAACGTACGATCGGTTCACAGGGAATTTTGTACAAAACGTGATGATTGAGCGGTTATAATAAATAAAATGGCGAGACTATAATTTGTGGACGGATCAATCAGGTATAAGATAATAGATCTCGGATTTTGGCGCGAAAGCCTTCCATCCATTTGGCTAAATAAATTTCTGGCATTATAGCTGATGTCAGTTTGTGATGAAAACCCCATATATAATTCCTAACTAAGGCAAATTACGACAATTATTGCGAACTGGATAATAAAAGCACCAGTAACACTGGCTGCAGCCAGGTACTACAATTTATACGGATGTTTAGAGAGCGTGCACTCAACAACCGGAGGCCGACTATTCTGTAGCTGTATGGATGATTTCCTCCACTGCATGTATTACCACGTACAAGGAGTGTATCCACTTTATTTCCTTGGTTTTGCATAACATATTTTTACTCTATACTGACTGTTTGTTGATTGGCTAATATTTCTCAAGGTCACTTAAAGATTCGTTCAAAGATCGTCCATAAATTGGAGTCTCGCCCCTAAAATACCAAGACGCTATTAAGCCAAATAGTTGGATGAATTCCGCACTAAATTTCAAGACCTGTTATCTTATACCTGATTGATTCGTCCATAAATTTTAGTCGCGCCGGAAATTCTTATGGCTTTTGCTCCTATCATACAAGCAGTCTAGAATCCACATCATCATACAGTAAGTTTGAGTAGTTGAACACATGAAAGGGACCTGTACTCCTTAGGTTTAGATCTATTACTGTCTTTTCACTCTTTTGAGTTAAAATGAATTAATCACGAAAAAAATCCATAAATATGACTAAGAAACGTGAAACTGAATGCTACTTGTACAAAAATCCCTTCTAACAAAATAACTCAAAGATTAAAAGAAAGAAGATGATTATTCGTTCACACTTATGGCTCCTGCAGCTGAGTTTCTGTGAGGTGAATTATGTTTGACATTTACAGCAAGGTCAAGAGAACTTAATAACACTACAACCAGTCACTTCCGAGTGACTTGGCGTTAAACCGATTCTGTAACGATTTAAATGGCTGACCAGTTAGATTGTCGATAGCTCTAGGATTTTTGGTTTCGTTCTCCATTTTCGCTCTTGTTACTCAAGTTACTAATGTAGCGAACGTAAACTCAGGCGGGGAAAACCAGTTTATTGATTAATACAAAATTACAGTGATTCGGTAAAATATGAAAACCATACATTAAATACACCATTCGCACTGCTTCTTTGGGTTGTTTTCCGCATGCTCCACTATTCCTCTAATTCTGTTGTTACTTCGATTACTCTCCGATTTCCTCCCTGTTATCTTCATTTCAATCTTCTGCTGCCAAGCATTCCACTTCCAATTGTTGTTGCATACTAATTATGTCTTTCAGCGTAAGTAGCATACACCACATTTTTACCAACTCTAATAAGTGAGTAAGCAAAGAACACTGAGAACAAACTGATAGCTCCAACTGATAAACACATCAAACCCATGCAAAAATTTAAGAGGTTGGAGATAAACAAGTCCGACCCGACTTACCACTTATGGTTTCCAAGTTTGAAACTTGGAAATATGAGATATCCCAACAACTATGATCTCCCGGACGAATAATAGTACTGCACTGAATACTATCACAGGTTATATGTGCTTACAGGTAGATAGACTGATTTCAGCATTTGAAGTTAGTCAGAACCTTCGATTAGTAAGCATTTAAATCATTCAACGTACTTTTCCCTTGTTAGCACTTGACCTACAATGAAATCTTGGTGTCATGTGATCTGCCAGAACAGCTAGGCATATCGCCGTTTTTGGCATAAAGGTTTTCATTCAGGTATGGACCATTTTTCTTAAAAGCTCATTACACACCGGAATTTACAGCCCAGTAAACCCAAATTTTATGTGTTAAAGTTGATACACACGTATTATATGAGTGAAACACACTGAACAATCTTTTTTGCTCGACAAAGTTTAGTACTCAAAAATAAAAGTAGTGTCACATGGTCGAGTATTTATAACTCATGAGATAATTTACTTATAAAATTAACTTACAGGTGTACAAAATAATCCAAATGAACGGGTTCAGTATTATTTCTATCTGGAATTATTTATATACGGGAAAATAAAATAAGACACTAGGAGGGATTTATAGTCTTTGTGTTAAGCGTTTTAACTGCGTTAATTAACATTTTGATTTCTAAAGTTTCCCGGCGAAGTTCTTCTGATACTGTTTGCCACTGATTTCCTTCGATATTTTCGGTGGTTCTAAGAAGGCTGCTGGGAAGAGAGTTACGAATAGATGATTTATCTGTTTTTTTGCGCAACAGTATTTGTTTTTCCAATTTGTCACGACGGTTCTTGAGATTCGATAACCATTGCCTAAGGCCTTTGTGTAGACGATCACGAATTACGATAACTTCACTACGCATTGCGATTTCAGCTTTAGTAGGACCTTCGCCTAAAGCTAAACACAGAAGTAATTATAACCATATCAGTGGAAATCAGTAATGAACACTTACAGGATAATACACGTTAAAAATAACTGAAATGGAAAAGTTTTAGTTTTGAAGATATTTCACCACTATATATTAAAGGTTGCAATAGATGGGACAAACTGATCTAAATGAACTATCATTTCGACTCATTAACTTCCATTTATTTAAACAGAAAATCAGGTAGTAAGCCACTCATTCGGAGTTCAGAGGAATTTTACAGACGAGCCAAACAACCATGATAGTAGATGTGGGGTTTTTACATGAGCAGGTATCGTATACTAAAGCGCTTGCGCATTACTCTACTTTAAGCTTTAATCAAATGAGATGAGTGACTTTTCACGGGTCAATTTGTGATCCAACTAAAAAACAATAGACTGCATAGGTCAGTTAGCCCGATTACTGAAAAAAATTTTACTGGCTAGAAAAACCTGTAACCCAAAGATCATACTATGCTTCAGTCACCTTATAATTTCACATAATACCGTACAAGGTAATACTTCAATTAGCAATGCTGGTTAACGAAGGAGCAGACTGCAGACGGAGTGGAATTAAGCCATAAAGTCACTGGCTCCTAGTGTGAGCTATATTGGTAGGCTCCGAGTATCTAGTTGGAGGTAGTACGATAGTTGCAGTTCATAATTAGGGACCTCACGAGACGAGGTTGAAAATCGGTCTCATTAGTCCAGATACCAGACCATGAATCCTAATAGTATCCCACTACTACGTAACGTCACATCATTTTTTAATTACAAACACGTTCCTCGATATCTAGCATTTTATGATATTTCAAATCTCGTTATTTGATTTGTTGAGTCAACGTTGCTGTGTTGGTGAAATATAGCAACTTGAACTGATGCATACCTATAGAAGATCCGATGTTGCTTAAAACTGACTGACTTGATCAGGATACCTGGTAATCGCTACATTCAGTTTTTATAGTGTTAAATAGGCGTAAGCTTCAGCAACACATTCTTACATTTTGTTTTAAAATTTATAAGAATGTAACAGGAAGTTAAAGAACTATTTACTTACCGGCTAAACGGGTTGCTAAGTTAGCCATACGTTTATCCAACATACTTTGACGCTCGGCGATTACAGAGTGACGTTTTGCTAAGTCCTCAGCTTTAGATTGTAAAGTTTGACGTTCAGATGTTAGCTTCATTGCTTCGGAATGTTGAGCTGAAATTATATCTTGTAACTGTCTAGAGTGATGTTCAATCATTGAGCGAGCTTTCATTAGACGATCTAGAGGTCCTTTGCGCAGTATATCAGAGACCTAAAACAAATCAAACTACATAAGGTTACTTATTTCCAGTCATTCAAAGTTTCGAAGTATGATAGCATATTTACGATTGCATTAAAAGTTATGATGACCATTTTGACTAGTGAGAAGTTAGAAATTTTAAAGGCCTGCAATCAAACAATCAGTTCGGAATAATAACCAATTTGTGCATTAGGTATGTGCAGCGGTGTGAAGGCTAACGATACTAATCAGTTTCTTAAGCCAAAGTAGGCAGAGTAGGCTTCGAACAAAAGTGGTAAGCACCGATCTAGACTATGATGTTCTGATTTGATCATTATATATGAAACTAACAACCAGACAAAATGAAGTCAGAAACATTTCACGAGTAAGTAGTTATAGTTTCAATATCGGTGCAACTACAACCAGTAACAATTAATATTCAGGAACTGAATTATAAGATTCAAACATTACCTTAATAAAAAATTGAACCAACTGTTGCTGGGTAAGATCGGGTTGTAAATTTAAACCGGTTATCATCGGAAAATGTGAATTGTCTCCCGATAACACTTGTTTTATTTGAGATGTGAAATGTGAACGGAGAGTTGAATCACAGGAATCATAATGATCAGTAGTTCTGAGATATAAAAAGGCAAAAGAATTTATCAACTTACATTGTACATCACACATATGACGAGGATGAAACAAGTTCAAAAAATGAATAAAAATAACTCTTAAATTATGCACTTGATTAAGGGGAAGTGACTGTCGACTGACAGCGCAGAGAAGTCCCACACAAAAACAAGACGAATCACTAGTGCTACCTGGTTTTTAATAATGTACTAAACTTATTTCACATAACGATGAAAACAAGTTTAAAAAAGTACACATCATAGTAATGTTACATACACGATAGTACCTGAGAGAATGGAACGGAGACCTAATGGTTAAAACATTTGGCTTTTAAAAAGTAAATTGTACAATCAGACGCCACTACACCTTTAATCTTATCAGCTGGGTAGTAACAATGGTCCTCATAAGAACAGTGGGACTACTCAAAGTCGAATACATAAAAATGTACGTGATAAATGCGAGTCTAGAGAATGATGAAGAATATCTTTCAGTCAACGTATTTATGAGAGTTAGAGTGGAGTGCGGCATACATGTAAGTTATTAAACAAGAACAAGTTTCTATACTAAGATTAGTATCAGCGTAGAGCTAATATTTTGACCTAGACCTGTTTCTATTAATAATTGCATGAATATTCAAACCGATTTTAAATAATGCTTTTTGAAGATACTTCATCGTGATGTACAACCACCTTTTGACTACTTAGATTGACATTTGAATCTTATGATTATTTGTATTTATATGTAAGTGTTTCGTTACTTTGTGTTCTATTGTTCGAAAATCCAAGTTAACCAAGAGTCGTTAAAATATACGAATCTTTAATTTTCCTTCTGAAGGCTAACTATACAAACCAGAATCATACCAAAGTATCTAATCTATTCATTTTTAAGGCAAAATCTGTAATTGTTGGGTCAATAGTTCCGGATGTTAATTACCAGATACACGATTGTACTTCAATCAAGGCAATAATCGAACAACGATGTTCAACTTCATTATTTACGACATGAATAAAAATCAGACTGTACAAAACGGATTTACTGTACTTATGCAAAAAAAAAAAAAATCAAAGAAAAACAATTTTGTTCAGTTTCAGTCAACTTTTATATATTTCTGAATGAGATGAGGGTAGATCTTTATTCAGAAACCAGGAAAATGTTGGGAACGCTTTGCTGAATCAGATTTCAATAGAAACTTCCGAGACAGTCCTTGAAAAGTGACAGATTACATTTCATATCCTAAGTGAATAATTACCGATTTTGTTACGAATTTTAGTTGATATCCAGAAGCTTCCAGGATATCACGATCACACATAAACTTATAAATATCCTCGTTTTTTTGTACCTGAAATAACCTTGGGAGTGAAGCCACTTCTCATACTTTTCCTCCTTTTGTTTCCTGATCAAATGTTAGAGATTTATGGAAAACTAGGAAGGAGTTAGAAGTCGATATCAAATGTTCGAGCATTAGACTTGTCAAACGGTTTCCTATTACTACATTTGCTGTAAACTATAGAAATAAATAAATCATATTGCAAAGACAAGTTTGACCAGCTATAAAACTTTACAAATTCTTATCATAGTTATTTTTATCAAGACTTATATTCAATGCAGTTATCATATGAGTATGAAGATAGATAAATTTAATAACCTTGAATCTAACCCAGTATAACGTTGTTTCATAGCATAACTTTCAGGTTTCCGTGTTAGACTGATGAAATGTACCAAACATGAATAATCAGTTATACCGGCAGTTGAATCAATTGGTTGGATAGGTGCACGAATAAACAAAAGTGTGACACCTTTAGTTGATCGACAATCAGCTAATGTGGTTGTAGTTTTAGATTTCGGTCGACTTTTTGACAGGAAATTACATGATAGTTCAATGAAACCAGCTAGTCTAAACTTTCCCTCCATATCTTCATTCATCCCATCAGGGGTAGAGATGGTAATTTGGCCACAGACAAGGTGTTTCACACATGACTGCCAATCCCGAATCTCTGAAATAAAAAAATTCAAAAATTTCCGACGAAAATAAACCATCAGAGAATGACCAATTTATGGTCAAGTCATAATCATGAAAAAAAAACTTGGCATCTCTACATAGTGATACATTTAATTTCTAGTAAATGAAGATCTACCAGTAAGTAATGAATTTCAATCAGATTGTGGGTTTGTGTGACACTATATCACTAGATGTTTATTTCATCTGCAAACCGACAATATTTGAAAATTTCAATGAACACCGGAAACCATTATACAGCTTTTTTCGTCTTCTTCAATGATAGTCTATAATAAAATTTTCTGAAACTAAGGTAAGTAAATTCTCAGTATTATGATCAGCTTGCTGTAGTTAATTTAAAGTTTACTAACTGATGTTTTTTTTCAAATTCATTTAATTAGTAAAACATACTCGATTTATGATTTCATAGACAAGTATTTGTTCATTTTGAAGTATGACATATGAATAAATTAGTTCAAGTAAAAACAGACAGATATATCTGATTTTAACAACATTATAGAGTGAAAGTAAGCATAATGTTATATTCAAAAGAATGTTGGAATCGAAAAAAAGCAGACCAAAAGTTGATAACTCCATCGACTACTTCCATGTCCCCAGCTAATTAGTCTAATATAGTTTTAAACCATCTAGAAATACACGTTGGTGCGGTGGCTAGTGTTAAATACTGTAGGCTGAATTAATTAATATTTCTTTATCATAAAAAATTATTATATTTAATAAGCATTTAACAATGTGTGATAATTACCTTCAATAAGAGATTTATTAGAATCATTTAACAGTTGACTGTTAAATTCACTACACCATAGTGAAAGATTTTCAATCCATGATAGACTAACAAGATGAATGCCCATATGATGAATTACATAATATCCTTGATGTGAATATTTCAAGCCAAAAATTCTATTTTTAACAAAATCTGAACCATCTATCGAATAACTATTATATTCAATATTGTCCAAAAAATTTAGATTAGCTGGTTCTAATGACAACGATGGAGATTCAAAATGATTGTAATCAGAATAATTTGAAGAATGAAGTATACTACCGTTTGGATGACACTGTTGCACAGTTGTTCTATTACTAGACATTAGATTAAGATCCACAATATCAACGAGACAGAGTAAAACTGGAGGGGTTGTAGTTTGATTTTCTGAAAGAATAAAAAAGGATGTTTTATTTTTGTTTTAATAAAGATTAAAGATTTGGTAAGTTAGAGAAAACATATTAAAGTGACAATAATGATTATGAAATAAATTTCTCGAAAATTTCCACAATATAAAAGTAAATTAATCCAAATCGTGTTTAGAAAAACATCCAGGTATCGATCTATGTACCTGTTGTTTACGTCACATTAGCACAGAGAGAGGAAATTAACAAAGATGATAATTAAAAGATACAAAATAAAGTTTCTAATAATAGTAAAACTAAATATGTAGATGTTATAATTTCTCTTATTACGACCCAGCTATTTCTATTGCTTAGTATTCTTGGACACCAGATTCACTTGACAAGTCCCTAAATCAGAACCTAATTGAGGAGGAACGGAATTATATCCCAAATAACAAGGATAGATGGAAGTAAGAAGCACTATAAGAAAAGCGTTAGTATATTTACAGTTTCTACATGAGAAGATTCTAGAGTCTTCTACAAGTATCTGTTAGCGCTGATTGGATAAGAAATAGCCGATCAACATGCACCAACACAATCTTGCACGGAACATGCTTTAACCCAATCTATATTCCGCTAACAATAGAGAATATGAATTGAAAATGTATGGAATAATATTAAGACTAAATATTTAGAGCAAGACAACGATTGAATGCAATTATGGAACGGTGACCGATTTTGGGTCGTTATCATGTAACGTCAGTGATCACAGAATACTATGATTTCACCGTCTACGTTGTTACTGACTGACTGATGATTTCACCGATCAGGAAATCTGGATTAGTAGTTAAAGCATCCAGTTTTCTGACAAAAGATTACAGGTCAGAACACAGTTTCACATAATTCGGTTCAGGTAATGTTACGCTAGCCCTCGTACAAACAATGCAGCTGAAAGCCGGGGTAAGAAAACCTGTACTTGATAACTTGTTACAAGAAGAGACAGTTAATAGTCATATCAAGTGGTGATTTCCCTTTACAACTAATGAATCCAAGTTACAAAAACGTAGTAACCTTAATTTAGATTCAATGGCTAAACAGTAATCCACAAATTGAAATATGTCTACATCCTTGATTTGAGTCCAAATATAGTAAGAAGCATACCCAAGTCATGAGTCTCATACATCTAAAAAAACGCCTAACAATATGGAGATCACGAGGAAAATTCTATAAAAAACCTAAAATTGGTCACTACGAATAGGAAAAAATTCCATAACGACATTTTGACTAATGTAGCTTGAAACTTAAAATCATGTAGTTCAAAATTATCACTAATCCAGTGAATGAACTTATTGCCTATTTTATTCAGTAATTATGTACCATTAATTAACTTTTGCCTCTATTTAATTGGATTTTCGTGAATTTCTGGTTTTTATATCTGATATTTTTCGCTTAGTCATTAGCAATTAGAGTTCAGAACCAATTCAGTAGCTTGCTAAGTTCTAAATTATTTTATTCAATTACGATAGTAAATAATTTCAGTTATTTACACAAAGATATGTGCTAAAAGATTGAAAGTATGGGCTATAGGTACATTATCATCAGTTCACAACAACAACATAAAAACTATGAAAAGTAGTTCTAAGTGTTCGACTAATTCAGTAGTAGGATTTTTAGTTCATGAATACGGTTCATTTCGACTACTATATCCACAAATGAATTAGTTATAACTGGATAAATCGACTTTTTCTTTACAAATCATTGAAGTTGAATTTAATCAAGCAAAAACAATTCTTGAAGATATGCTCACGAAAAAGTATGTTCACTTTACTGTCTAGTGACTAAGAGAAAGGTATTGAATTCAAAAGTGATAATGAAACGTTTAACTGTATGTAAATTCAAAGTGAAAGTATATTAAGACAGTCAACAATTTCACAACCAGTCCACCAACATAACGAAATCTTTAAAAATAAACTCACTGTTTTTATTCTGTCCAGGTATATTGGCTCGCAGAACAATACCATTATGCAAACGACCAATTTTATCAGCTAACACTAATATATCAGGAGGTTTTTCAAATGAAAACATTTCTGAACTGTCAATAGGACGAATACAATGAATAGCACAGAATTCATCTCCATAATTATCAATTGATGGTGGGAAAATGTGCAAAACATTACATTTTAGTTGATTCATTTTACGAACGGACAAGCATCCACATACTTGAATAACATCACCTATATAAATCAATGAAAACTTATTGTTATTAATTGTTTACATTATTTTGAATATACAATTTCGTTTATTTTTTCCTCAATGTTTATCAAGATATACTCAAAGAGAATCTTCGTGAATATTTTTGTTGTTATTATTACTATTACCATTAAAAATAAGACTAATTATAGAAAAACCGAGTGAATAGCGGTTAAAGATTCAGTAACTTAGTGACTATTGCTCAGTAAAAATAACCTTTATGTTTTAATGGGTACTCTTCCACTGTGAATAAATTGATATGCAGAAAAAAACTATACTACACAGAAAATTGCCAAAAATACATTGGTTCTGAAGAAGAATATACAGATTTACCAAGGGTGATATTTTTATTTGCATGTTATACTAAACATTATAAGGGCAGTTTTCGAGACATTCTAATTAGATTGAAAACTATGTCAAAACGTTTTGGTTAGAGTGAAAAGATAACATTGTTAAAATGTACAATTTTGACTGAACAAAATAACACTTGTGACTTCAGGCAATATCGAGGCAATCCATAAAGGATGCACATATGCCGATAAGGGACTAATCATTTGCAGTCTTAAACATAAGGGGGGGGTCAAGCAACTAATACATGACAAATTAGACTAAACATATTTTATAATAACAGGGAAAAATCAATGTAAAAACTCAAGAAGGGATTTGAATAAAATAGGAAAAACACTTTGTCGTTGATGTCCGCATAACATCTACAATCGTTTATGTATGTGAACATAAATATTGGTACAGAGGGGTACCAAATAAATATGCACCACACAATGACAATGAGACTGTGAAGAGATAGAGAATGTAAAGTGTGTATAAGAAAAAGGACAACAATGAACAGAAATTAGTGTATGAGAGTGAAATAATAATAATAGGAGAGGCAGTTCAGTTAGCAAAAATACAACCATAAAGAATCCTTTCAGTTAAAAATGTTACGTTCATTTTTTATGAAGTAAAATAAAGTTATAGCAGGATCGCCACTGGCTTCTACCATGAGCCATGTCTGATAACGTCTCAAGACACTATGTTGCATCATCTCCTGGACTCTAACCAGGGAGTCATGATGAACCAACAGAAGCGGGTCCTGTACAGCTATCTTTCATACCACGACACCATGTCATACACTGACCACCTATCCGCTTTTCACTTATCAACCCTGACTATCTTTATATGAGCGTATGTATGTGTACATCTTATCCTACTCATCACATGTCTGTAGCTTATTTTTGTGTGACTACAGATATTGATTAAAGCCTCATTAAATTGAGTTGGCTCACGTGCCTTCTCCACTGCGCATCATTTCGTTTCGCTTCGTTCCTTTGATCGTCAGCCTGGATCAATGATTGTTGTCAAAATATATATTCTTGCTATCCTCGTATATTACTATCAAATTAACTCGCGTTAGTGAATAACGGAATTAAAATAAGTCAAATATCAAAAAGGATTTCGAATGCGTATATTTTGTACAATTATTGATCCAGGCTGGTGATTGAAGGAACGAGGCGAGACGAAATGATGCGCGTTGGAGAAGGCATGTGAGCCAACTCAATTTAATCAAGCGTTAATCGATTTTTCGTAGTCACACAAAAGTAAGCTACAAACATATGATGAGTAGGATAAGATGTACACACACATACGCTCATATAAAGATAGTCAGGGTTGATAAGTGGACAATTAACAGGGTCAAAACGTGACTCAAGAAGAATGGATGAATTGGCCTATACAGAAGCTAAAATAAGTTATTTGGGCTTAACATAGTAACCGATACTAAAGTATACGTGGTTTCAGAAAGACTTTTTCAGCATTCGTAGTCGGTGGTAGCATTCAACTTTCGACCAGTCAGTGACTCGAGATCCTTTAGATAGGACAGGATTCCTTTGACAATGTCTTGAGTGCATAAAGTGGTCCCGGACCAATCCATATTTGTTCTAGGTCTTATTTTGACAATGATTAAGTGACTGGCATGATAATTTGAAAAGTACTGAACATCTGAGCAAGGCTCGTAAATGATCTAAGTAAAGTTTAGTTAGGACAGTACATCCCGTTTTGTTCCGAAACACTACATTGGGTTGATGGATGAATCTAAAAACATAATGGCTACTAAAGGTATCATCAAATTTTACGCCCAATGTTTGGTAAACCGATAAGTTTGTGAACGTTTAGTATCAAGCTTTTCATAAATTAGTAACACAAACTGCCTTTTGAAACAGAAGCGGACAAGTCGCGAATATATACTCGAAAGGTGATATTTATTTAAAACTATCGAGCCCTACTTTCAACAACTGAAAAGTCGGAATACGACGAACATGAGTGGGGAAAACGTGATATGAACCGACAAAACAGTAAACCTTCTTACCTGTTTCGTAAAGAAGGAACAAACAGCAATCTTGTAACTGAGCTTCCGATAAACCGCGTTTTGATATAAATAGTGCGGAACCGAAATCAAAGTCGACACACTTGCTGCCTAAAGCAAAACTGAGATTCATTTTCGTATTGGACACTGATGAACTGTTATCATCGTTTTCATTGCAAGAACTCTCATCCGAATCATTCATATCCTGGTAGGTAGCATCAAGAGCGCTATGAGTAAATACTGAAAGATCTGCTTCAAGCCATAAATTGAATCGAATGCTTTGATTTTCTGAGGACTTTACACAATGAATGTAATATATAAAGGAATTTTCGGTTACAATAACCAATGTTCTGTTAGATTTTGGATGCCACCGCACCTTTACTATAACGTCATTTAATTTTGATTTGGAGGAAAGGTCTCTAAGATCAATAGCACAGTATATTGGACGAACAATTTGGTCCTAGAAAAATAGTAAAATAATGAGGGTGGGATACTTCTATTTTAAATGCTATAGACATGCTTTCCGTGGTAAAAGTTTAGTTTGACATGATAGATAAATATTCTACTCGGGAATCTTATAGAACTTGAGCACACAAACGACATAGACTTGTCAGATGTTGAAAGAGCTTTCCATTAGAAAAATCAAGTGACTGGAAGAAGGCTCCTAGAGTTTAGTGTTATTTATTGATTTTTAATTGTTCTACAGACGATATTAGTTCGTGAAAAAAAAACTAACCTATGTCTGAAAACTGCTTTGCGCGCTCGGAGCACAAATTACTAAGTAATAAGAAGTGTAACTTCTAAGTCATAGTATAGCTAGTGACCTGAAGGTGAAAAATGAATTCCTATCAATAATTCCGCAACAAAGCATGAATAAACCGTGTTGATTGATAAAAGGGAGTTGTTTTCGTAAATAAACGATGAGAAGTGCTACTAGTTAGCAAGAACTGGTCGGAAAATGTATTATGTATAAATTTGCATATTATTGGTTTAGAAAACAATCCCAAGTTAATAAGGTGATGTGATTTACATCAACCAGAGCGTAGAAATTTGCTACTTATATAATTCCTAATGAGTCGTACACATAAGCAGGCAGAAATACATATAGATTTTATATCTCCATCTGCAACAGTTGTAATGAGTACCAGAATGATAAGAGTTACAGCTCTTTAAACCACCGACTGACTGCATTTTGAGAAAGATTGACATGAACTTATCCTATTTTGAAGAGGAACATTTGCCATACAGTTAAATTTTTTATTTGTAATGGCAACAGCAGGTCTGTTCAGTGTTCTAGTATGGAAATTCAATTGCTCAGATTTCTAACTTTGGTTACGATAGTGATAACCGAGGTTTCCAGTCATCCCAAGTCGACTAACGT
The DNA here is from genome assembly GCF_000699445.3 of Schistosoma haematobium. Classification (NCBI taxonomy): domain Eukaryota; kingdom Metazoa; phylum Platyhelminthes; class Trematoda; order Strigeidida; family Schistosomatidae; genus Schistosoma; species Schistosoma haematobium. Next base: position 33,112,668 of record NC_067198.1, on the reverse strand, counting down.
AATTCGCATCAATAGGCATACGTTCAAGACCTGGATGGAATATTTACCCTCAAACATTGGCGTTAATAAATGTTATTCAAAAGAACAAGATCACACCATCTCTTAACTTGACATTACTCAAATGCTTACAGGGAACGGAGTTTAAGAGAGATGCAATGATACAAAACAACGGAAGCAACTGATAATCCAGGTCATTACAGTATCTTGTGAAATATTTGACCGGACAAGTCAGTATTTTATTTTAACACATAGATATTGGTACAAGGAGGCACCAAATACATATGCGCTACACAAATCTTGTTTGATATGTGTGAGGGCTGTGATACTTCCCGGGTGCCCAAACAGAAGCAGGTGGTTTTCTTAGTAGGCCACTCCCGGAGCCTTCGGCCTGAAGGTCTGACCCACAAGACAGTGGAGCGTCGTAAGGATATGCAGTCCCATGGTAGCCGGCGACCGATGATTGGTTTATACGCCATTTATTCTTTGAGGATACTGGAGCCCATGTGCACCATTGGTTTGGAATCAAGGTTTTCCAACTCCCCTAGGTGGACCCTCCATGTCCACCAACCCGATTAAAGCGCCAGACAATAATTGAAAACAATTACTTGATCTGCAGGTCATCATCTAGGTAGACACTTACGACTAAACTAATCAACTATTAATGAGGAAAATCAAGTTCAGTAAGTTGGTAATATAATGTTGAACTACTTGACCGAAAGTTTTAGTTTCATTTATCTTCCATTGAATATAGCAGTTAGGTATTATAGTTCGCTACTGAAGAGACTACTTGATTTTTAACTCGGATGTTAAATTAGAGTGTGATCAACTTAATACGTCTATCATATTTTGGTTTCGTGATTTCTACCAAATGTAGTCGGTAATATAGGTTGTTGAATAGCTATGGCAAAATCAATCTGAACAGACAAAGGAGGGGATGACGAGGAGTCCGGAACATAAGCGGAAAACAAGCTTCAAAAGATACAGTTTAGCGGGCTTCCTATTTTACTACTTTCTGCGTGGCGAATATAATGCTTCATTTAAAATCCACCGTTTATGTTCCCCCCTTACTCGAAAACAATGTAACTAGTGGGAACCAAGTACGAATGATTCTACACGCAGGAAAAAGTACTCAAACTTGAAGAAAAATTACCTGACAAAATTCTTTTGCGCCGAACTGTGCATCCACAACAAACACACAGGTTTCAGATATGAGTGCTAAAAACTGTCCACATTGAGAACATAACAACGAGCTCATGCCAGGTGATGGTGGAGGAGTTAGGAGTACGGGTAGCTTTGGGTAAGATAAATCGTTTGTAACGCCACAGTCTTTTATAACAAGGACAAATAATTGGTTGATACGCTCATTTAAGAAAAATATTCTCAAATGTTCTATTTTTTGTATTATCAGAATACACTACTTACTAGAACAAGCTCCACTTTTGCAATACTGCGATACACAGGTAATCGTTTTTTCTAAAGCTGATTTGTAGTTACAATAAACTGACATGTCCAACAATGGCAAGATATCCTTAAGAACAGTAGTCAGAGCCATTTTCGTAACTGGCGCTTTATGTTTTCCTTGACGAAACTTTCAAATCTAATATCTTTGTTGCGAGCTGGCATAAACCGATTGTTTTCTTTGAGCTCGATTTTTGTTGTTTCGATACGGTTCCAGGTGTTTGGTAATATTCAGTAAATTGTAGTCTAACCACTCGACTGTACCTGGATTCCACTGCTCGCTACCATGTATTTTTGCTTGTAATGCTTGTGAAGTAAGGCAATATCGAGGCAATATGCACAGTATGTAAATATGCAAATAAGAGAATGATCAGTTGCAGCTTTTAAAGTCAATGGGAAGATTCAAACAAACAAAACCAAGTGGATGTAAACCTCACCCCATCGCAGTAGCTAAATGGAAAACGCGATGGCGTTTGAAGCAAACGGTACTGGGTTCTTTTGCCATTTCTCTTCCCAACACTTACCCCTCCCTCCTTGCTGTTAACAGATACTGAGGTATTAGCAACAGTCATTAATTTCCTTAGTGTATAAGATCGATTTGTGGCTATCATAGTCGCGTGTTTGATTGAATTTGTGTTTGACGATTTGAATATACTGGTTGAGATTGTTACGGCTGTTTCCAACAAAGTCTTACGCTTCCTCATTTATTAGTTCTGTTGATGTGGCTTCTCCACACCGTGAGAAAACGCATCAGACTCAACGACCAGAGTGACTTAACACAAATCTATAGTACTGCCTAGATGCTCTTGCATCACAGCAACAGTGAACTCAGTCACCACAGAAACCATAATCAAATGGTGAGTCTCTGTCCTAAACGAGCGACGAGCAATCGATATGTCTTTTTTTGTTGTTCCTCCTTAGTAGTCAGTGTTACGGGCAGTTAAGGGTTTTCTTTTCTCGCACTACGTTTTTGCTTACTAGACTGACTTGGAGTAGAAACCTGTAAGAGTTTGATCCTGGTTACTTAGCGATTCAGTTTTGGTGTTTCACTGGGGTGGTTCGTGTTTGTACTTGATCCTCTGAAGCTCTTTATCTGGAGTTGTATTGAGCCTTCTTATAATCTTATTGTTAGGAACTGTGATATAATAATCGACCTGTTATTAACTTTTGATTTGATACCTTTGTCTCTGCCAGTTGTTCTTCTAAGTATAGTGAAACTGCTATTCGAAATGCTATTACCATGAATGCCGCTTCATAGAAAATTAAAGAATTAGTCGAGACGAAAAGTCGAAATAAGTGAATATATGCCACACGTGAATGAACTTGAAGGACATTTAAAACTCTAACGTCACGTTCGCCCCATCCTAGAAACAACTGCGCGTTTATCCAGTAACTTCTCCGCAAGCTATGTGTTTGGAAGTGAACAGTCGTATGCATGTCACAGTTGAACCAACCACGAAGAAAGCAGCTGATTGAGACAGTCCCAAATTGCTTCGGAAGACTGCTATTCTAGTAATATATTCCAACGTTTTACTCTTCACACACCCTTTATCACCAGGGGATGACGATGAGGAAGATATAGAGGCATTTCATTGTAAAGATATCTCATAACGGTATTCCGATACTGAACCTTACAAGATAATACTTATCAACATCTATTTTAGACGTCCATGTTACTAGCGACAGGAGAAATTTACAGAAAGTCTCAATAAGGAGGCAGTCGCAACGCACTTGGGGATGGAGTTGAGTCACCATATTCTGGCTGGATCTTGGCACAGAACATCTAACCCGGTGCAACCATAGTCCTGAATGAAGTGAAACAGCCACCTAAAAAATCAGGTAATTTAACACGTTTTACAAAACAGGAACACCAAGACCCTAGAGGAAAAGTGATTTTCTAGGATCAGAGTAGCCACGCTGATTCACGACATGACGAGAGATTACCCTACAGGAGGCTAGTACTGTCACCAGGTCGGTGGTGACTAAAAACTTTGGCGGTTACTTTGACAAGCAGCTAGATTGGGCATACTAATAATACAAACCAATCACCTCCGTATGCTCACCATAAGTGTGGGCACAATTTGCGGGACTCAAATGTTGGTGCTTTAAGAACTGACAGAGTTATGGCCCGATAACCCACTGGGTTATGAGAAAACCGATTTAACTTCTCCATACACTCTAATGATTTACACTGGTGAGGCGAACCCGAATTCCCACAGACTAGCTTTACTCTTAATATTTTTGAACGTAATAGAAAGTTTGGTCAACAGCCAAATCAAGAAATACGTTGACGTGTGTAGTATATTCACATAGACTCAGCTTGAGCTCATAAACGCCAGGTTATGTGTACCTATCGCCTTGGCTTTTATGCGAAATTTTAAAGGCCTATTGATAAAGGAAAGTAACGGTACATTCACTGTGTCTGATTTTGTCAAAATATTGAATGTTGTTAAAAATAACTTCCTAGTCATAAAGTTGGTTCAGATTAGTCTCATTAACTCGTTCATGTCTGATCTTCGAAGTTAGTTGAAAGGCTGAGTGTTCTACTTCAAAGTCGACAGTATGTGGATAATCTGAAGGGTGCCAGAATATCTAACACTGCAAACGACCATCCCTTGTTCTTTCCTCCAGATTTATAGTTTCCTTTCAAAACAACCTGTTTGATCACCTCACACCCATATAAATTATCTGAGACTTGGGAGGCATCAAAATGTCGGGTCATAAGTTTACCGTGAATTCAGATATCAGTAGGATGGTAGGCAATTAAAAATGCTAAATCGTATACAACCACACCTCCAAATTGTTGTCAACACCTTACTTCATCTTTTAATAATACTTTTTCAATAAAGCGTGGTCTGAGCTTATTGTCGGATAGAAAACCACACATGTGTACTAGACATAGTTTGTTTTATGCCTCACGTTGTTCGCGTAGATTTAGGTTTTCCGACGCCCAAACTGATCTTCAATCAGTTCAGTTTGTACGTTAGGCCACATATCGACAACCACCAGTCTTCGTGAATACAGATGGTAATTTTTCCAGGAAACTCCTAAGTCAGGCAACAGAAGGGGTTGTTGAGCTATGGGATAGTATTACATGAGAGGCTCCATAGGTTAGGAGTTTCATCTCCAAACTATAGGGACAAGCCTTGTTACAGACCTCAACATAGTCAGCTACTCAAAGCATACCAAACAGTCATTATAACAGACAGTTTCCTTTATGGTCCTAAACTAAGAATATGTAGGATCTCCAACTCGACCCAAACAACGTTGCTGCATATCGCGCCTATATATATATATATATATATATAACAGGCGTTTATATCTTTTTATCCATTATTTTTGTGGTAAGTGATAATAATTCAGTTTCATCAACAACATACAACAAGGTTTCAGAGATAGAATGCTACCTCAGTAAATTTACTAAAAGATCGAATTGATGAGTCAGAAAACTTTTACAACAAAACTTTTGGAAATCTATCAGTTAAACACCGTTTTCGTGAAACTGCTTAATACGTTCATAGATGCTGTAGGAATGAACATTCAAATCAAGCTTAAAGTCATGTTGCGACTAATTCAGTAAAAGTCGCAGGCATTTTAGTCCCCAAATCCCTGACGTCGATAAACATATCGACCGTACTACCAAACAGTGAATAAGGTATAACGCTTAGTGTAGCGGAAAATACCTCCAGAGCATTTCGTGGGACAATATTCTTATTTGTTCTGTTTCTTCTCCCTGTTGTGTATTTTAACCTTTGTTTAGATCGCTTCTAGACACACATTGGGTCTTTCAGTCTTCCTAGTCTGAGTTTTTATTATGTGACTTTGGTTAAAGACTTACCCCTTGTTACTTAATTTTTCTGTTACATGTTACCGGACAATAAGGTCGCGTTCGACTGAACTTAAGGTCATGATGTGATTTAATGCGTGACCTTTAACCTTTGACTGTCTGCCAAGATGGATTGCTGGAATTCTTGAAGATAGATATCTGATGCAGTCTTTTTGGGAACATATTTACTGATTCTCAGGTGTTGAACTCCTGTGTATTACCTATTTTTTAATATTTAGCACTCTGATTTGCGTTAGAGAAACCCTTGACTAAATACTACAGGCCGTACCGTTTGAGGTACTTTGTATTTTTGATATAATTTGTTCTCTGCCTTATATTAGAACCGTTCAAATTGAGCACAGAGTTTGTGTTTTGATGTAATTTAATAAGAGTAACTCGAAAACGCCTTGTACGCTATACAAAAATGTATTCTAGTCTAATAGAATACATTTTGGTTCGTTAGTTCTTCATTCAAGCAGAATATTGGCATTTCGATCGTTAGACTTGGGCTATGTTACAAAAATTACTTTCTCGTTCTACGGATTTTAAACGGTAACAGTACTGTTGAATATATATCATGGTTATGACCCTGAGCAATTTCCTAGTTAATCGTAAAGCAAAATAACAGTGGAATAATAGCTTCGTTAACTCACCTTAACTGTCTAACAAATCTTCATGACAAATGTAAGTGGATGAAATTATATACTAAGATGTCTGTTGGTTTACTAAGTACTGTTATAATCCTGTAGGGTTATCGTCACCGAGCGATGCCAGCTTTATTACTCTTTTGATTTCGAATTTATGGGATTTGATGTTGAAAGTGAGAGTTGAGAGTCAGAGTCGGAGAATAATACCTATATCTAGTAACCAACCTTGGATATGTGTTGAATCGCATTAAATGCATTAACAAATACACTGTACAAAGGGCAGACATTTCTCGCAATTTAGCTACTGCACCATCTTGCATTTAATGTTTGGCTAACCAACATATGTGTTTTATAAATTTCAGGCATTTTGAGAATATAACTTTGGAAATTTTTACTTGGTTTTTAATGACATACAACTCATTCATCACTGTGCTTTCAGTGAAACAAAATTGATTTGAAGCTATCTCAACTTTAAGTAGCTGACATTTCAGAATTAATTGCAGAAGGTATAACGAACACTGTTAATTCACCGAAAAAGGAGATGGTTAGCATTCTGTGTGGTTTAAGAGATTTTTCGTGTTGTTATCTTCGTGAGCACTTTAAGCAATTTTAATTGCACGACTAAAACATCGTTGTGGTAGACTCACTGTCTACTCTCTGGTTGAGGATGGAATTCAATGTGACAACTGCAATAAGTAATATCAAAGCATGTGGACCAGACTCACACTGACAGCATATAACGTTTGCTGCAAGCCACTATCACGTTGGATGTTCAAGGCATGCTGCTATAAAGCGTTTCTGCTGGCTCTTGAGCTGCTAAACACTGCTAGAGAGGTGACTTCAGTCCAACAACCTGCAGCAGATTAGCAGCTATCAAAATTCAGTGAAGCGACGAGCATCATCATGAGTCCAGCTGTAGATCTGAATGAAGCCATCAAGGTGGACCACCATAACGTAGTGGATGACAAACAGATATTAGGCATAGTTACAAGGAAAAAAATCACAAAAATAAAAAAAATTACAGAGAGTTCCGAAATATGTGCGTTGAAGGTCTCAACTACAGAACACCATTTCAACTTTGTAGAAGATTTGATCAAGAAACAAAATAAAGTCAATGATTGGCTCACAGTTAAGTGGGTCTTCCGTAAAGGAACCAAAGGCTAGGTTTGAAACGGTCTAGAGCACATTTATTCCTCAAGAAGCAAGCTACTGCTGGAAACAGTATCAGGAGTTAGCATTTATATACGTCACAAAACAGGACAAAAATTGGACTCTAAAGGTAAGTAGGCTAGTCGCCTCTAGAAGTTACTTTTGGTTCCGCTTGGTGGAGAAACCAAATACTAGGAAATCCACGAAAACTAACTGGATCTTGAATATATGTCCGTGAGAATCATGATCTGATTGATCATATTAAGAGACAGTCGTTGGAGACAGAAACAAATGAGCACTACCGGAACCGTCGAAAAAACCTTCTACTTGAGGGTTTTCACATTGTAAAGTTCAGTGCAAAACGATGGCTAAACCATTCCGGGTAGTACGAGACAGCATTCCGCAGAACTAAAGGTATTATATACATGTTCTGTCAGCCTAGTAAATATATTCACGGAGCTCAAAAACGTGACTGATACAGAAAACCTTAATGTTATTCCCATCTTAGAAACATGACTAACGTCAAAAGTTTATACGAGTTCAGCTGACTGGCTTCTTACTTTATTGAGCTTACAGACCCAACCGTAGAGGTGGTGGAGCTATCCTGTACTTAATAAACAATTTAACCATACGCGCTGTAAAGGCTATGTCACACGACTCGGAGAAATGTGAGCTAACGTGGTGCCATTTGAAGTGCAAATGGCATGCCGCAGTCCAGGATCATCAAATGATGACCTCCTCCTAAATAAACTTAAATACTGGTTAAACAGGTGTAAAAGTCTTGTAGTAGTTAACTTCGATACAACTTAGAAGTAGGGTTACCAGAAACATCAAATGAACACAAATCGTCAGAAACCACAATTGACCCGATTTCATTCCAACACATATGGGATCCCACCAGATATAACTTTCGAAATTCCTCGTCTGTCTTAGACTTGGTCTTCACACACGGTGATGATGTCATTCAAATGGTGATCCTACCATATATAAGGAGAAGTAATCATGCAGTCATCTTATTCCAGTTCATGGGCGATATGGTATTTCAGGCAGTTTTACCGGCCCGTGCTTACATACAGAAGGCAGACATGAAGGCATTCAGCTCTGCAGCCTCGGTATGGATCTATTTCCAGCAATTTTACGATTGAGGAACTCAACCATTTGTACTCTGGACAGTCCCAAAAAGGTGGTGTACAGCCACTTCTGGATAGACTGGGATATCACATGTTTATTAACACAAAATAATAGATGTTGGAATGTCGCTATCAGCCTTGACAGAGCAAACACGAAGGAATGTCACAGTGTATATGCACAACTCACGCAGCTCATGGAAAATACGAAAATCAGTTGGTACAGCCTGTAATGAATCATAAATTCGAATCTGAATCTGGAAGGGAAGGTCAGATACAAACTCATGGATTTTCAGACATTTTTACTTCAACTTCAAGAATAGGACGATTATAAACTTTCGAAACCTGATATATTTGTATTTATTCATGCTAGTTACCCTTTCAAGGCTCTCCAGAAGAACTAGCCAACCTATGGTTTTCGGAAAGTGTGGAAGCAGTAACTAAATTTAGGTATGCACTGAAAAGCAACTAAAAGAGCAATTTGTGTTATGAAGAAAAAGTGTGACGGTTTTCAAACATCAACAGACTATGTAAATATCAGAATACCTGAAAAACATGTAGTCCTACACACTCGATTCTGCTCACGGATAATTTAAATTTCTAAAGCCCACCGTTAATCTTGAAGTTGAAGTTTGACAACGCTCTAACCAGTAACACCTACTATGAATCGTACACGCCTAGTGAAATCAAAAGTCAGAAGCAAGGAGGTACGAAGATATATATGATAGACTATCAAGATATCGAGAATCGACTGGTCTAGACTGGCTAGTGATTGCAGGAAAAGTTGAGCACGACATTCAGTTTCCACTCGTGATCTGGTGCGGATGCGTGACCGAGCGCCTTCAGCTAGGTGAGTCCATTAAAACTAATGTGATCGCTATCAAATATCGAAGACCGATAGAGCTATTGATTTTGGGGATTTATTTACCGCTACAAAGTCAAGGCCGTTGGGGACGACCGTCTGATATTGGAGTCGTTTGTCGTTCAACCCGCTATTTCGGTAAGCTTTACCATGATATTCTACACCACCAAGTTAATTTTTGAGTTTCAATCGTTCATCACGCATCAAAATTAGTGTTTTTACTTCAACTCAATCTGTTTCATTTAAAGTATTAGGGGTCGCGTCTTATTTCGAAATTTATACTTAAAATTTACCGCACCCCACATCCCTTGGACTATACCATGGGGGCCGAAAAACTCTCCACCATGGCTCAATAAGGAGGGGGACTGGTGAGACAAAGTCTCAGTATCGAAAAGCTCAGAATACCTGTGTTCCGACCCTACGTAAGTCTATAAAGTTGTACGAAGAAAAGAATTGTTAAGGAATCCATAGAATGTCCTAGACGCTTGTATTCCTATATAAACCAAAGGACAAAAAGAAGGGAAAGTATTCCTGCACTATGAGGAGATAGTACCGCCGCATCATTAGTGCAGGACGACTTTAGTAAGGCTCAATTGTTTTCAAACTACTTTAGCAATGTATATACCATAAAACCACCCTTCCCGTCAGCGCATACAAATCCTCCCACACATACACTGGATAGCGTGACCATTTAAAACCCCGATGTCTTCAGTCTGCTAAATAAACTTGACATAGGTAAATCCACGGGACCAAATGGATTGCATCCTAGGCTACTAAAGGAATTACCTAACTGCGTTGCGAACCCTTTAAGTATATGCTTTAGTCTATCCGTAACGCAGGGTCGTTTACTGAGAGACAGGAAGAACGCCATAGTAATTCCTGTTTTCAAAACAGGTACGAGACATAAACCTGAGAATTGCCGACCAGTTAGCCTAACTAGTGTGGTTGTTAAAATCTTGAAAAAGATTATTCAAAGGGAGCTGTTTAGGTACCTCGATGAAAACCGGATCCTTTCGGAGAAGCAGCATGGTTTCAGAATATGTTATTCTTGTCTCACTAACTTGTTAGTCGCTCGTGAAAGCTGGTGCGCTCTTAAGGACTAAAAGTTACCTGTAGATGTAGCCTACATTGATTTCAGCAAAGCTTTTGACAAAGTTCCACACAACCGGCTGTTATAGAAGCTAAGAAGTGTCGGATTGGAGGCAATCTATTGATTTGAATAAAAGACTTCCTAGTTGGGTGCCAACAAAGAGTACGGGTGAACTCAAAGTTATCTAGCTGGGGCACTATGCTTAATGGAGTGCCCCAGGGTACATTTTTTTGGGCCAGTGCTATTCCTCTTGTATCTAAATGATCTTTCTCGTCTCCTATCATCATTGGTCTTGCTATATTTTGACGATGTCAAGATATAGAGAACGATACGATGTAAGGGTGATAGCTTAAAACTCCAAAATGACCTGAAGAAATTATCTGAATGGTCTCAAACCTGGCAGTTGCCGATAAATGCTTCCAAGTGTGTTGTGATGTATATATACATTGTTCGCACGTCCTAAACTTGAGTACTCCATACAAGCGGCTAGCCCGTGCTTTAAAAAAGACAGTAAGCTTTTGGAAAAGGTTCAGAGAACAGCAACTAAGCTGATTCCCGGAATAGCAAAGTTCCCGTATGATGCTCGACTGGTCAAGCTAAACCTATTCCCGTTGTCATATCGCAGAACTAGAGGCGACTTCATTACAGTTTTCAAATTGCTTAGTGATAAATTTGCACCTGATATGCCCTCATTTTTCTTGTCTTCCAAAACAGAGAATTTACGAGGGCACTCCAGAAATGTTCACAAGCCCAGAACAAAGTACTTGTCAGTTGACCGTCGACTTTCCCATCGAGTCATCAAGTGGAATTCATTACCTCAGCACGTGGTTGAGGCTCTTTGAAAAGAATGTTGGATCAACTGAGAGACCACCATTGCCAGTACTAACACAGGCCATCAAGCCTCCTGTCCTTTCCAAACTGAAACTGAAACTTTTGCATCTGTAATCATATTGGGTACAATAGTTTTTCTGGTTATCGATCTCTATGAGCCAAACGGTTCATTTGTGCTTTCTAACCCAACTTTGCGTGTCAGTTTTAGCCTCTGGGTGGTTTTTTCCAAGTTATTTGAAAGTTTTCGAATGATGACATGATAGTGTGCAAAAGAAATTGTTAACACTCGAGTTTTCTTAACTGGAGGAGTGGTGTGGGGTATGATGAGTGCAAAGGACGATACTGAGAACTTTTTACAAATCTAGCACTTGAAAATTTTAGGTGTAGTTGTCCTGAATGCGTGTGATTGTGCCAGCAGTGTTGCTCGGATCCAATAAGTGCGTTATCTGTTTAAAGAATGAATTTTTCCATGTTTTAAAACATTAGATTTCTGGTGCGTTTATCAAAATAGAAGCTAGATCTAAAACCATTTAACGCTTCTAGCGTTATTTAAGTTTGCGAAATACCTTTTCACACGCCTTTTACTTCAGTCTACACTAGTTTAAATTTATTTGTTGGTTCGTGTCTGTATATTCATATTCTCCGTTTTCCCATGTATTTCCCAGAGTTTGGTTTGCCAACGTTTTTGACGTTTCATTTCTTTAACTATCACTTTAAAGTTACATTTCTGGTACATTTTCATATTCACTGTAGTACCATTATAATTTCCGAATTTTTGTGATTATCTGTTTTATCCATATGCTGTTTATAATCATCGTCTAACGTTATCGATGGGGTCGAAACTGTCTCTTTGTTCAAGATGGTATGCTGTGTGACAAGTACAGATGGTCCCACAAAATGTGTAGCAATCTATCACCGACTGCGCATAAGCATTCCTGCAGACCGCCTTCACTACCGTTATGTAGAGAATGCTGCATAAAGACTGATCTCTCTGATGAAGTCTTTGAGGTCCTAACTCTGACGAATAAGTTGCCAAGTGGCGATACCCACTCAGTGAGTCTGACATTGAACAAATAGGAAACTAAAAGTTTAATTGCTGTTTACAGGTTAAGACAACTCGAGTGTTAACAATTTCTTTTGCACACTATCATGTTATCATTCGAAAACTTTCAAATAACTTGGAAAAAACCACCCAGAGGCTAAAACTGACACGCAAAGTTGGGTTAGAAAGCACAAATGAACCGTTTGGCTCATAGAGATCGATAACCAGAAAAACTATTGTACCCAATATGATTACAGATGCAAAAACGCGACTCCTAATACTTTAACTGAAACAGATTGAGTTAAATTAAAAACACTAATTTTGACTCGTGATGAACGATCGAAACTCGAAAATTAACGTGGTGGGGAAGAATATCATGATAATTGTTCAATGCTAGGAATTCCATCATGTTAAATAACTGAAAATTGCCTTTGGGAAGTATTGTCACTTTGTAATGATTGTTCATAATTTGGAAATGTCACAGTCACAGTAGCCCTTTGTTATGCAGTTATAGCGACCAGCAACTTATAGTTCCTGACCGTCGATTAAATAGTGTGAAGTTTCATATGCATATGGTCCTGAGATTAATTATAGCTATTTGTCATATACTTCGTCCTTGCGGTAGATAAGCACACCAGCTTTTATATGAAGCGCGAAATTACCATAGACCAGTCATAAAATATCAGTGTCACATGAAATAGCAGTTAGCTATATCGTTTCCCTCTAAAGTCTAAGATTGTAGGACTTATGAATTTTTAAAATGGTTTCTCATTGGCTGTTCTACTCTACTTTTGTTGGACCATAAAGCTGAAAAGTACTAGTGTTTTTGTTGATATTAGCCCGACTGGCTCATCATAACAAACAAAACTTTATCAAGGTAATAGTACGGATTTTAACCCAGGGATCTTTCATTGGTTTCTACACAAACCTCTAGTGCTCGTTAAACTTAATGAAGCAAGCCCATAATTTACATCACAAAGAGAACATGCAGGAAGTTAGCAATCCAAGTAAAATCACAAAAGTGAGAAAACTGCCCGAGTTTTCACGGAGCGAGCCGTATAGAATTTAAAATCTGGAAGGTTCTTCGATTAAGACCATCAGTTACATCTTAAATTTGGAATGTCCATATAATTATTATTTTACATTTATTGTAGTGTTCCATAATTGAACGAAATACAAAGTCAAAGAATTTCATTATTAGATCAGTCCCAACATAGTTCATTTTTCAAACAAGAACGAGCTTACTAAGCCTACCAGATTCAGGATATATATGTATCCAGTGTATTTGTGTCCATATTCCGTCACTCAGATTTAGGCTGTACATATGTAACTCCCCATAATGTCAGTCATCATAGTTGGAGGTGGTATCATGGGTGTTTCTACCGCTTATTATCTATCAAAAAGGAAGGTCGACACACTAATAATTGAAAAAGAGCAACTTGGATCTGCAGCATCTGGGCGAGCTGGGGGATTCCTTGCTAAGGACTGGTGTTCTCACAATGAAATGGATGTTTTAGCCCAGAACGGTTTTGATTTGCACATGAAATTAGCAGATGAGTTCGGTAGTGCATGTGATTATAGACGTGTTAATACGTATTCTATATCATTATCTCCTGGGAAATCTTCCGGTTCTTCAAATTCACCATCTTGGGTCAATGCGAAAGTAAAAAATTGTTCACTGATAGGCGACTCTACAACTACTGCACAGGTTTGTTTTGTATTTTCTTGTTTGTTGGTAAGAGTACTTCCAAGGGCCCTGTAAAAATAAACTCTTAAACACTAAACTGATTTAGTTTTAAACCACTAATGTTCATTTACTTTTATTGGTATCCGTTTTTTACTGTAGATGTTTCACATGTGTTATTTTTTTGCGTACCGTAAAGGTTTAATGTAACAGGATTAAATTTTAAACTAAAAATAACAGCTGAAATCCAGTTGAACTATTCCTCAGAGTATTTTACTCATCGTCCTCAACACCAGTTCTGAATACAGACCACGGTGCCATCTTTTTCCTCAATAGTCGTACTAAAGGCTTGGCTTTTAATACCTGTTCATTTGATAAGTCTAAAGAGCTATATCCCACTACTTATCACCTCCGACTTTTCTACTTCCTTTGTTTTAACGGTCGACTATTGCTTGCGATCATTGTGTAGGGTTTCTGTCTGTTTATTTCATTGCGTTTGTATCTTATTTTCCGAGCAACTGTTATTTCAATTGAAACTTCTAAAATCCACTGTTTTTTCCTAACCTTATGTCTATGTTGCTGATAGATATAGCCTTTGTATTTATAGCTTTTTGGACTTTATGCCAAATTATTCCGATTGTGACTGTTCCCCCTGACTTTTTTCTCAATGTTTGGATAATTCTCCCCTAAATAACTCGATTCATCTTTCAGCCGAAGTATAAATGATCCTCAGGTTTTGATTTTCTTACATTTAAATAAATGAAGGCAAATTCGTGCTCCCAGTTGAGCACGATCAAAGTGTAGACATTTGACTCACATGAAGAATTATTTTACCATAGAACCATCCCAACAACGACTGGTATTGATACTATTTAGTGGTGTCTATGATTGATTTAATTTCAAAGATCGTCCAGTCAAACACTGTTTATCGTTGATTACTGAGTTCATTTTAGTTTTTCTTTATAAGATTTCAGGGACTAAGCTAAACAACTGGTTTATTGTAATGAAAATTTAGAGTTGAGTAATATTCATATAATCCATCACATCTACAAATGCAATCCTAAATCTGAGATAAAGTAAACGAATAAAGTTCTGGATTAAAAGCTTTTATTAGCAATTCTATTAGTTAAGCAAATTTCTGTTTTTATTTTAAAAGACACTTTGTGCATAGAGAACTTTCAAAAACTGGTAATTGCTATCTTTTTTGTAACTTCACGTTAATATTATGGATCTTTCTCTCGTTTGGTAAAATCATCAGTGATTTTATGTCAAAGATTTTGACTTGGAGGGATTTTGTTCAGATTAGTAGGTTGTTTTCGCCACAGATTGATCTCAGTTAATGTACTACTGAAAACCATGGGACTGTTGAACAGTGCGGGTTCACAGCGACATGAGTCGAACTTAGGACCTCTGTTTTTCACAGCTAATGCTCGACTATGAAAAGCACTGGGTAGGCGTCCTATAGTACAATTATGATTTCAACCATTTTGTGATATAGTGTAACAACCATTCAATAGCATTGATGACAACTATTACATTCCCTATGTGTTTAACTTTAGTAGACATGCCCTATGTATAGTCACCTATTAAAGTCAAGATTACATTTTTATTTCATCATTTTGAGTTTTGTCATGTAAAAATAAAAAACTGAGAGTATTATTTATTTTATTACATTACTCCTATTAGGTACATCCCAAAAAACTCACAGATGAATTATTTCGGCGTGCTCAATATTTAACAAATCAGGGAACAAAATTGAAAATTGCCCGTGTTATAGGACTAGAATTTTCAACATCGAATACATCGGCTCCCAAAGTTAGTGGTGTTCGAGTAATAGAATCATCTACTTCAAATTCTGAAGTTATCCCTGCCAGTTTAGTTATACTTACTACAGGACCATGGTCAAAGGAAGCTGTTAGTTGGTTACCATCAGGATGTTTAAATCCTAATAAATTTCATGGAAGGCGAGCTCATAGTATCATATTGAAACCAAAAATAGAGAAGTCTCCAATAGATGCTAAGTGTTTGTTCATGGATTATCAAAATTCTGAGTTCTCTTGTTCACCTGAAGTTTATCCAAGACCTGATAATACAGTCTATGTATGTGGTCTTGGTGATGGAGCAGTGAGTTTAATCATTGTGTTTTTGGTTTATAAACTGTTATTGTTATATTCATACACATAGTCGTGACCAAAAACCTAGGATCGAATAAAGATTGGAGAAAGTCTATTGGATTCGTTTTTCGTCTTCTCAATATTGATTACTCCTAAGGAACTCAACTTTCACTCCCACCAATTTCAAAAAACAGGCCTACTAGATTAAATAAGATTTCCATGTTTTTTTGTAAATATCTGTTTTCAATTTCAATGTCATCAAATAAAATGTATGCAAAATTTTGAGCTTTCGTGGACCTCAGGTTCAAAGCCAAGATTTCCCAGTCCTTGCAAGTTAACTCATTTATTTTCATCAACAGACGCCATTCACACAAATCTATGTTTGTGAACATCTCCATTGTCATAGTATACATTTCGATTGGTTTCCCATATTTGAATATGACTAGTGATAATTTCATAAAATTTCTAAACTTCATTATTATTCCTTCTAGCCTGTGCCGTCTTCAAAGGACCAAGTTGAAATTGAATCTTGGCGTTGTAATCGTTTAAAAGAAATAGTTACTAGTGTAGTCCCATCATTAAAAGATGCTGAGATGATAACAGAATCTGCTTGTTATTTACCGCTAGTGAGTGATGGCTATCCTGTTATTGGTCAAATTCCTGGTTTATCCAATGTTTATATTGTCACGGGTAATTCTTGTTGGGGAATTCTTACTGGACCTATATCTGGACGCCTTTTAACAGCTGTCATTTTAAAAAATAACCCTAATTTAATACAGAGCACAAATTCAAACGTTACCGACCAAATGGAGCTGGATGAAAAAAAGCCCAAGATGATTTATTACAACAACCCGGTATTGAGTTGTTTAATCCAGCAAGACTGATAAAATAAATAACTTGATTTTTTATATTTTTTAAAAACAGAATCTGTTTTTTTCGTTTTATTTTTTTTATCTCAAGTGGAGTTTCACATTAATCTGACTGGTGTTTTCGTCTGATTCAACCAGTACAACTCACTTGTCATGACTAAAACTTCTCTTTTTGAACCAGATTGTGACAAAAAATACACATATCTAAGTATTGTTGCCTAATATACTACCATTTATTTATTACTATTATGTGTTCCTTTGAAGCAGTAGTACCGGGTCACTCACCAGGAACCGAAGTAGCTGTAGCGGGATTAGGACCTGCAACCAAATAACTGGGGACTAAGTACTGTAATTGTTAAGTGACCCTTTCCACTAGTTGACTGGAAAAAACCAGTTTTAGGATGCTCTGGATGTACATTCCAAGTTGACTGGTCTTCATCAGAATCGCCCTT
Organism: Schistosoma haematobium; assembly: GCF_000699445.3. Taxonomy (NCBI): domain Eukaryota; kingdom Metazoa; phylum Platyhelminthes; class Trematoda; order Strigeidida; family Schistosomatidae; genus Schistosoma; species Schistosoma haematobium. Next base: position 33,095,517 of record NC_067198.1, on the reverse strand, counting down.
AGCACAACGTAAAGATTTCTTTCTTATTTTTGTGTCAAGGTTAATTTACATTAGCACGAAAAGCTACTTATTTGAAATTGTTTTTGGCAAGTAATTAGTATAAAAATGTTTAGACACAATAGTAAAAGCGATAAAATTAAGTAGTGCATAGTACGCTTCGATATCTAACAGTTTAATGAAGCCTATTGCATTACAAATTTCTGTCATAAGGTGAGTATAAATGTATATATTGGACAAACCATCCTGAATAACATAGTGTTTTATACAAAAGTACTTTCCAAAGTACATTGTGAATTCGTTTCAGATCTACTCAAGGCATTGCTAATGTAGATGATAAGTACATACGATCGAGTTGTATCTGTATTCCTAAATAGTTCAGTTCATTTGAAGGAGAAGTAACTGGACTTTTTTACAGCTAATTGTAACCTTCAAAAATGTTCAATTGAAAATATAACAATAGGTTACCATTACATTGATAATGTTGCACTGCATAATCAACTACAAACCCTTATTTGCCGACTTAGTTTTATCTGATGTTTAGTTATACAGTTTTAGCTGAGTGGATGAATATTACAGTGTATCAGTTCACGGTGTATATACACAAATCCACTTGTTCAGCAAAGAAAGTATATGGTCTGTTTTTTGATGCTAGTGACCATTTTTTACTTAAGGCTCAAATTTATCCGTAATTACATTAAATGCAAATTTGTTATCAATACGAAGGAAGTCGTTGGAAGATTGTCTTATGTTGTACTTCGGAAATACATAATTTTGCATAGGTGAACATGTAATAAGCTTACTGGTTTTGTAAGTTATAGTATAAAGGATACCTTTAAAGGAGAGAGTTCGACATCTGAAGATTAATGATAGTGACATTTATTTTTAAAATTGATTTCTTGTAGATTTACTCTTATGTCCAATAAGTAATTACAGTCTAAGTAGTAGTCATACTGAGTAGTGTCACTTTATGATTTGTCATTGGTAGAAATCAATAATTCGTTGTATTAAGTTTTCTTCGGCCTAGTGTTCTTGGATACTTTTTTCACTCAACTGATTTTCGAATGGAAACACGATTTAGACGGAAGTATAAATATTTCAGAGCGGATAGCAAGTTATGTTAATATAATGAGAAAGTATCACTGTATGAAAATTTTACACTGAAAATTTCTATAGTCTTCTCAGCTCATTCACTAACGCTGATCGATTGAAGATGAACCAGTCAGCGAGTTCCAAAGTGGTCTTATTCGAAATATGCTTTAATCAGGTCCTGTTGACGTGCTTAAAAGAAAATGCAACCGTGCAGAACAGTAAATCAGATTCGAATACTGTCCGATCAACTGATCATTTGATACCCCTGATGAACTGAATTCATAGAAGTAACCTGTGATTTCAATTTGTGAACTTTTACTTCTATTCGATAACTCTCAGAAACTTGAAGTCTCCATAACTGTTGCAGAACACCTTGGTCATAACTGTCGAATAGAGATAGCATTGTTGATTGATTTGGGGAGATCGACAAGCACATCTGTTATATCCTGACGAAGAATTAATGAATGGTAGTTGCTCGAACTTATTTATGGACTATTACTACGTATATTCATATTGGATAGCTATTAAATAGATTATATTCATATTACCTTTATCATAAACTTTCATTTGACCTATTGGCTACTGCTATACCATTTACTATTCCCAAGTTATTCTCGATCTCTTAGTCACAGCCTCTAACATTCACACCTACCTTTCGGTTTGCTCTTGTATAATTGTTATTTTCTATTTTGTGGTATGATATGATTTGATTAGCTTATATGTAAACCCAGTATGTCTGAAATATATGATTTATGCAGTAGAAGCTGTATTCTGGACTCAAACAGGTCGTGCTAGGCGGAAGGACTAATCAGGACTCAGAGTTGACTCTTGACTGCTCGTACTGGTTGACGTGTCATTGTTTTGGTACAGTATCAAGATTGTATAAGTCGTGTTCTGATTGGCAATCTTATCATGTGATAGTTAACTGGGCAAAATTTATAACAACATCTCTTTTTAATCTGAAGAACCGCATCATTTAAACTAACGACATCTGAAAAATCCTTTTGTAGAATGGCAAATAAATTCCAAATTAATGGTTTAATGTACTTTTTTCAAAATCATTTTTAAGTTAATTTAGTAATTGTATTGAATTATTGTAGTGCGGAATAATCTAGTTTGATACTTTTTGTCTCAATCCAAAGTTTACCATTGACCTGAATCAACACCATTGTTTATATTCTTTGTCCGATTTTGAAACTTCCTAATCACCGAAGGTTTTCACAACTTCGAACTGTGGGTGATGGTTCTTGTTTAACTGGAATATCACTTGCCTCTACAACTTGGTTCATTCATTCGCTTAGTCGTATGCACTATTAACCGGTCACTGATTTATCTGAAATATCTGGTAACCGACTATAGCTAGCTTAACATGTTTGTGCTTCTTTTGGATACTTGTGATTAAAAAGTTTGTGTTAATAATCATAGTTTTTGTTTTCAAATGAATAGCTACATAACTTTCTACTAAAAGGATTATTATGTTGAAGGAAAAAACAAACGTATACGATTTATTTAATTCACAGACAATTATCTTAAGATTATATGGAAACATTTTCAGTAGATCCCCAGGAAACTTTGGTATCCCATGTACAGTAATTCATGTGAAAAGTGTAACCCAACTATGAAAGTGATTGGATCGATATCAGGTCTGAGAATGTTAGGATCAGGTAAAAACAAGTAATTATTTGCATCAAAGTTTAGCTCCTAATGTTGATTGAAATCCAAAATATTCCGATACATCTGTACTCGAGATGTACTGCTTTAAACTACACCCTACAAATGTTCAGTCAGCGCACCTAGTAATTACAATAATATTTATTATTCACATAGATCCCAGGTGACTGGTGCTATTCAGCTTTGAAATTTGGGTTGTAGTAAATAGGTCCCATTCGGATATTTGATTTATAGCTTTTCCTCTTAAGGAAAATAGATAGTTGGTTTATCTACCTACATAGAGTGGGTCTTTTCGATGCCAACAAATTTCCTCCTTCATAGTTCGTTTGTCATCTGTTTTACACAAAAGTAGACTGATCTCTGTTGAAAAATAAATATAATTTCGATCTCCTATAAACAGTCTTTTTCTTAACTTACTACTTAATAAAATGTTTAAGTACTAGAAGTGATTTATAAAGAAGTTTTTTTCAATGAGAGTCTAGTTAATTATCCTATTATTCTCGTTTTTATTTAATTAAAATCGAATATTACTTTAATCTATCTTATAAAATGATTTAGACAAATCCAATTCATATAAATGAGCTGATATTGAAGAAGTATAGGCAAATCGCCACATAAAAAATATACAGTTTGGTTTATTACTTTAGCCCAAATGATGTTATGTACAACTTATTTATTTTTTCTCTTATTTCCCCTGTTATTACTTCTACTGTATGTGTTGTGAAAGAATGAATACTGATGATGTTGTTTTTGGGACAAATTTATGGGTTATTATTGATATTTTCATTGCATAGTTAATAGATAAATATGTTATTGTATTTCTACATTCTCCTGATTGTAAGCTGCCACTGGATCGATTAACTGCTGTTGTATCCTTTGCTATTTCCTAATTATGTTTACTTAATCATTCACCTCCTCCGATATCTTCCACTTTCGGTGTAGTTATTCCTATGTTGTAATTTCATCATCATATACATTTGCGATCAGAAAATTACTCTACGTTATTGTGAGTTGATTGGCATAAGATATACTATTGAACTATTGCTTGTTGTATTGTATTATCAAACAGAAGACACGGTTGAAAGAAGTGTTCAAACTCTAGACCAATAGAAGTTAGGATTATTCTCCGCTTCAAACTCTAGGTTTACCTTGCTAGTGCGAACGAATAATTGGTTGAACTTTGGACGGTAGCGATAATCAAAAATGGTATACACAGAGGTGGAGAAAATTTACAGGATGTACGTTGACGAAAAATTATCTAGATATCTATCAACCTGCATTCATGACATTGTACATTCTTCTTAACTTTTCCCGTACTATACTATTTATTCTATACCATTCATACTGTACTGTCTATATTATTTATATTATACCATTTATTCTGTGCATTGCGGTACTTGCCTAGTTAGAATGTGACAGCTATTTTATTTTTGTGTACATCGACAGTTGAGGAAAAAATAAGATGTATGATTATCCTCTAATAAGTCATATTTATTAGTAATCATCATTTGTCATATGATAGTTGCACGTCTTTTCTAATAAATAAAAACAACATTTACTGATACTACTGAATATCTTATCCATATTTCATTTCGCCTTCATCTTTTCGCTACCGACCAAATAATTATGTTTATGTGACTAGTTATATTTTTAAAGATCGACAGATTTTGGTATTTTAGACGTTTGTATATTCAATTAATAAGTTTTAGAAGCAAAAACTGTTAATTGATTCATGTTTGTAAGCAATGGTTGCAAACAACGAGCTCTAATGCAAGAATACAAGTGATTGCTTGTTGTTTTTTGATCCTACGTAATGTACATCTCTCAACTATTTATATTAGTTTAAGTAGTATGTGATGAAATATAGTCAGAGATTATGTCAGTTTACATGCTTTTAGTGAATTTCTAGACTTTGGGCTATAAATTAAGTAGTAATGTGCACATTAGAAGGTTTTAGTTTTTAAGAACGTTTGAACATAATTTCGTGAACTTGTGCTTTTTTTCAGGCTCTTAAGTAAAATTTAAAAAAAAACAATTATGCTGTTCTTTACAAATCCTCGTCAATACATAACAAATATATTGCCTTTTTATTAGGAAATAAAATAAAGTCTCTTATATCCAGTTAATATTAACTATCGGGCCTGTATTCGATAACATGAACTAAATGTAACTTTTATTATGAACTCATGTATGTTAGGAGTATTGTTTATGTTATAACTTGTGGCCTGTGTGCCCTGTTAATGTATGACATAACGATACCATCAATTAGAGAGCAGTGAATTATTGATCGGACCAATGACGCGTAAAACCCGTGCGAGTTGTCTAGAGTTCTTATCAGTCCTGCTCCCTGCCTAGCCCAGCCAGTTAAATCCAGAACACCAATCTCAGCCTCTGCAATATGAATCATTTATTTCAAGCATACTGGGTTTATATACCAACCAGACAGATCAAACCGTACCATAAAATATGAAACGACATTTGTATAAGAATCAGCCAAATGTGGCTGTGAATGAGGGCGGTAGTAATTAATAGACAGGGCATAATTCAAGGATGGTAGATCACATAATAATAGTTCATAGATCAAAATAAAGTTCATAATAAGAGGGACATGAATATGAAAAGTTTAGTTATTTAACAATTATACGATAAAAATATACGCATAGTATTGGTCCATAAATGGGTCCCAAAAGTTACCATTCATTGTGCTTATCGGGACATAACAGTTTACTTTGATGTTCTGTTGAACCTTTAACATTATTACTACCTATAAGTAACTTATTCAGCTGCCTCTCTTTTTTTCTCTACTTTTGTTTATCTAAGGTTATATTTTAAAGTAGTAAATAAATATATTTATCTTATTTGTAAATGTTAATTAGAATAGATTCTCTCCTTTTGTTTTCTAACTTGTACATATCTCAATTTTTAGGTGGGCTATTGATTTGTGGTAAATAAACTAGTAACAATGATTCATTTTGGTAGAATAATTTATATGTTTATGTGTTTGTGAGTTATTGATAAACAACATTTTGAATGTAGACATTTCTAACAGGAATTATTAGAAGAATGACATGATTTTTATGTTACTTACATTCTGTTATCCATATGCAAATATATATATATATATATATATATATATATATATATATATATATATATATATATATATATATATATATATATATATATATATATGGTTATAGAGATTTTTATGTCAATCAAATGAAATGTTAACTATGCCCTATTCTCACATATTTTGAGTGACCTACACTTGAATTCCTTCTTATCTAGTCAACAGATTAGATTTTCTTTTTATTTCGCACTGTCTTAAAAAGTGATAGAAAGATAGATGTAAAGTATTTTATACATGTGAATATTTTAAAATAATTTCATATAGGACAACTGATTCACACAATGTAGGTTGAATTTATTAATATCAATAAATTATTCATAAAATCACGTTATACATAACTTACAATTCAGTGATTGGATCCATAATCAGCTACCGACTGAAATCATGACATTTTTTGATTGTTATCCTGGCGATATTGAATTCAGTTGTATGTGAGACCATGAGCACGAATTCTCAAGCGGTTCGAACATAAAACCAGACAACTGGTCAGTTCTACTTAATCCTTGCTTCTCAATAAAGATGACGTTCCAATTGTAATTCAAAATCTCAGGTGAACAACATATCGTTTTTTTTCATTTTCAGCTGTAGTGGTATACTTTCAGTAGTTATTTTGTTTATTAAATGTATTATTCACTGCTGAGGAGTCCCACAGTAGGACGAAACGGCAGTCCAGTGCTCCCAGGTTTTCCATGGTGGTCTAGCTTCAGTCGACTCATAATCCTAACCACTGTAATTACTATAATATCCACAAAAACGCTTCTGATATTATTCAGTCCGAAAAAACTACATTGCAGTTTGCATTAAATTCAATGAGACATTTCGCAACTACTTAGTAGTAGTATAACTTTTAAATCCAAATTGTAACGGTTAGGTTCTTGTAATTATTCAATTTTCCCCATCTGAGATACATTTTCTTCATCACGATCTTTACTTTGAAGTAGATAACTCCACACATTTCATCATCTGCAGAGCCCAATTATTAGGAGTGCTGGTTCATTCTCAACCAAAGCGTAAACTGTTTTCATCGTTTTATTCTTCAATTAATTAGTTGTGAGATTTTTAGGGTAACTATGGGAAGATTTAGATCAGAATGCTGTATCGAGAAAAACGCTGTTATTAATATTGTTTCGCTATACTGATATCATCTACAAGTGTCTGTGATGTAATTTTCTTCCATGACAAATTATAATTTCTTATCTGTTCTGTAGTTCGCTAGTCAATTTCATTTTTTGAGTATTACATAACTTTATTCTTTCATTTCTGAAAATTCTGTTCACATGATTATATTGGTTTTTATAGAATATTTTTATATTCAACTTTTAACTAGATAGCTGTTTGAACAACGATTTTAATCCTTTCACAAACACTGTTTACCATTAATTTATATATATGTATGTTAAACCTAATGTTAATCAAGTTTTTTTTTAATGACATCAAGTCTGTACATTGAATTGTTTCCGGAACAGTTAGTTGTTTCCAGGTTGTAAGCAGCTAAAGAAAATTTGCGAAAAAAGAACTTACATTATTTTCCTAAATTCTTTGTTCCTGCCTTAGTTAGGACTATTTTATTATTGTCGTTCAATTAAAAATCGTTTCATTTATAAAGTTAACATAGAAATTAATGAGTTTCATTATTTAGCTCAGTGTCTACTGAGGCTTTTTTTGGGAATAAATTCACAGATTAGAATTTAGATCCCATTGATCACTTGAACGTTGTATACTTTCATTATAGACTAATTGAGTTGTTGTTTTTTTAAAATAGAAATCATTAAATAAAACCACAGCTTATATATGTCAGGTATGAAGAGGCCTTTTCAAGGAGGATATAGCGTCTATTAGCTTTCGTATGTATTATTCATTCCTTTCGAATTGGTTTGACAGATAGATATATGATACAAGATCGTTATTATTTTTTTCTAACTAATCGGATTTTCGTTTAAATCATCTTATTGTATTCCTTTTTCTATGAAGTAATCAATTGAAGACAAAACTATATGGGAATTATCGTGTATCAATTTTTTTAAGATTCTTTTCAATAATTTGTATCTGTGAGAACATAAAAAATCTACACTTATTACTCATATCTGGGATGAAACTGCTATCGCCTGTTTCTTTGTTTTCAGTTGTATTCCATTTTATGTTAATCCATTTTGAGAACCATCAATTTATAATTTTTCCTTATTTTTCTTTCATTATGATTAGATAGTCATTACTATTTAGAGAGGCTTAGTATATCAGAACTGTAATTTGAAATGACTCTTAATTATATTTACCTATTTTCTTTACTTATGTTAACACGTATATCGGAAGATCAACAGTCATTTTATACATGAGAATCGATAAACACAAAAAAATTGTTAGTCAGTGGTTTTAAATTGTCTAATCATCATTGTTATGGTGATACTGTAGATCCAAACATATAACTTCAGTAAATCGATGGAGAGAGGAAGGAAAAGAAAACTGTTAGGCGTAGCAGAGCTAGAAGTGAGAAATATCAATGACCTTAATTTATGTCTGTGAAAAAAAGCTTGTGATTCACCTGATAAAATGTGACTTTTTTCCACTTGTCAACCCGTACTTGTCAAAAATATTTTTTTGTCCACCTTACTATTTTTAATTTAACTACATTGACACTTTATAAACTTTTATAGCCTTATAATGTTGTTATGAAAAGTTTGTTTCATTATTTGCATTACTATTATTTCAACAGTCTTTTGATGGCTTATCATTTACATTATCAAGCTCATCAGGTAATTTTCAGATATTTTTTATCACTTTGAATTATTATAATTATCACTGTTAATAACGTCATTATGCTTACTCGATTATTAGTTTTCGGTAATTGCTAACAGTTTTGTCATTTCATAAACTATACTATAACAATTATTTAAACATGATTCATTCAATTGCTTGGATCGTAAACTATGCGATACTGAAGATGTAGAGAAACCTCAGTAGCTGACTTCTATCTGAAGTTTATACTTATAATGTTGTCTAGACAAAGATGAGTACGTGATGAATAAACCTGGGAAAACAGAACACACAACTTCATCAAAGGTACGAAATATCTAATTGATTCTATTCCTTTGAAAATTTGATGTAGATAGTTGTCAAAAATAATTATTATCAGAAGGGGTTTGTGGAGATTTTAGAAATTTTCACAGATTGAAATCATGAGTGCTCGTGCGCGAAGCCAGTAGGTCCTGGGCTCGAATCCCGCGGGGTGCGGGATCGTGGATGTGCACTGCTGAGGAGTCCCATATTAGGACGAAACGGCCGTCCAGTGCTTCCGGGTTTTCCATGGTGGTCTAGATTCAACTGACTCATGATTTCAATCTGTAAAAATAATTATGTTTATGCTAAGTTTATTAACATACTGAATTAATTGTATGCATCGTTATTCTATAACAATACTTCCAAAAGTACATTTTTCATGGAAAACTTAATGTGTATGCATGATAAATTCTAAAGGACATACAATAATGGTTAAATGAAATTTGCTAGATTTTGTTCATAATATTTATTGTTTTCATTTTTACCAACAAAGAAATAAACAGTCATTTTTTATTTCTTACACATAGTTCTTTTATGATCTTAGAGATCAAGAATGAAGATTGGTGCAAAATATTATGAATTCATTTTATTTCGTTAGGTTCTCATCAGCTGCTAATCTACCTGTGATCTGATGTAGAAGGTAGACTTCGTTTATTATGTAAACGAAAAATTTCAATCAAACAATACAAACTGATCTGCATCAGTAGGCCTCAGCATACACAAAGGGAAAACCAAGGTCCTCAAATTCAACACGGAGAACAGCAATCCAACCACTCTTGATGGCGAAACTCTGGAAGATGTAGAATCTTTCACATACCTGGGAAGCATAATCCATGAACAAGGAGGTTCAGATGCAGACGTAAAGGCGAGGATTGGCAAAGCAAGGACAGCATTCCTACAGTTGAAGAACATATGGAACTGAAAACAACTTTCAACCAATATCAAAGTGAGAATCTTCAATACGAATGTCAAGGCAGTTCTACTGTACGGAGCTGAATCTTGGAGAACTACAACAACCATCATCATGAAGGCGCAAGTATTTGTAAATAACTGTTTACGCAAGATACTCAACATCCATTGGCCGGATACCATCAGCAACAGCCTTTTGTGGGAGAGAACAAACCAGCTTCCAGCTGAAGAGGAAATTAGGAAAGGACGATGGAAATGGATGGGATATACACTACGCAAATCGTCAAACTGTATCACGAGACAAGCCCTAACTTGGAATCCTGAAGGAAGGCGGAAAAGAGGAAGGCCAAAGAACACATTACGTCGGGAAATAAAAGAAGATATAGAAAGGATGAATAACAACTGGAAGGAGCTGGAGAGGATTGCCCAGGACAGGGTTGGATGGTGAATGCTGGTGAGCGGCCTATGTTTCTTCACGAGGAGTAATAGGCGTAAGTAAGTAAGTAATACAAACTGATATCAGTTATCGATTATAATAAGTTACTAAACTTTATTATATTTGTTTGTAATATTTGTAGCATACAACTCATCTTTTCAAGTATCACAAATAGTGAACTTAATGGAGATAGACCTCTAGAAATTGTATGATATATCTATAACTAAATATTACACTACTGAACTATATGCGTACACAAAATATTAGATTAGAAATAAAAAGTGTTTGTTGAATTGATCGAATACATTTGAAGAAAACTATCATTGCTAAAGAAAAATTTCAGTTAGAAGCATAACTATGTACCTAATTGATTTATTCGAACATTTTCCCTAGATTATCAATAATCTCTATGCTTGTTATTAACATTTTGAAAACACTTTTAATCAGTCTATAAATCTATTTTGTTATTTAATAGATAATGATTAAATAATACGTACTTTGCATTGATCTGATTTATAGTAGCTAACTGGTAAGAATTACACTAGACGTTTAAATCTTTTAACATTAAACTAGTTATAATCTCTAAGCAGCAAATTGAACAGTCGATTCTAAATTATTATCGTTAGATTTCATACTGGGAATGTTTATTTTATCTAAAAAGATAACATTAAATAATATCACCGATAAAACTCTGACTGAAAACGTCAGTGATAGGGATCAAGGTCACTGAATAACCAATCAACTATTAGGATTGAATGTAAGAATAAATTTTTGACTAAAATAATAGATTTATTTGATAAACTGTCATTTGGTTGACATAATGTAAATGCACCACCACTTTAAAAAAAAGATTTCATTCATCAATAAAATATTTGCTCTTTTTCTTCAAATCACGTGAGCCTTTCGATTCAATAAATAATTTTTTCTTTCTTCTAAAGAAAAAAAAGAAGCTTCAGGGTATAACCTCATAAATCCGTAGCGTTGCTTAAATTCTTCAGAAGTAAACGATTCACAAACTTCTCAGTAATGTAGAGCTAACTGAATTTTTTAAAAATTTTCATAATCAAGGGAAATCGTCCAATTGATTAATTTTTATGCGTTTTTAGTAGTATGTTCAGAAATAATTTGGAACCAAATTTCTTCAGAGGTGAGTAGTTGAATTCAAAGAGAATAACTGTATTACTTTTAGTAATGTTGGATTGTGGCTAACACTGATACTCAGGATGGTTATTTCATCTTTTTTGTTCGTAAGCAGACTAGAATCTAGCAAATTTCTCTTCAAATGTTGACACGTAACCATATCATTGTTGACAGAACATTAGTCGTTTATATACGCAAACACTAACTAATCAATTTATGTTAACCAATATCCTCTTGTTTAGTCTTTAGTCTTAATTTAGTTATTCATTTAGTTAAATGATTCAACACTCAAATGTTGTGTAGTATCTGGTATTTGGTGGAAATCGACAATAAATCCTTCACCTAGATTTCCTGTTAGTAATTCTTTGTAGTGCGAAGGTTGGCCATTAGTCAGTGTCTTATTGACAAAAACAACTCATTTATACAAGAGTTCACCTGAATTTAGATCAGTAAAGGTTTTATGATAGTGACCAAGTTAAGAGAGTTTGGATTACTTGATCTGCATCATCTCTATCAACAGCAAAGATTTGTGTTGCTGGCAAGTGCCAAAACACATGAAACTAATGTATAGGATTTCGTGTTAACTACTTTCAACTACCTGGGGCTTGTACAAATTCTCTGGAATCAAATTAAACTTATATATATATATATATATATATATATATATATATATATATATATATATATATATATATCAGAAAAATGCTTACAATATTTAGAGATCATTATATGTAAATTATTCATTCTCAATATCTTATCCTTTTATTTGTTTTATTTGAACACATAAACATTGGTACAAGGATGCACCAAATATATATGCATTACACATCATCATTCGATTTATGTGAGGGCTGGAATACTGCCCAGGAGCCCAAACCGATGCAGGTATCTTATTCTTCATTGAACTACAAGAACAGAAAAAGATAGTATCTATCATATCCCCACAAAATGTTCGTTAATGCAAGCAAAACTTTATCAGCGATTAATATTTGGGGAAAACCGATAGATCTACACCATTTATGATGTATCCATAACCCGGAATGTTCATAATACTGTTGATCATCAGAATCCTTTCTTTTCCTAAAACAACTAGCAAGCAGCTACTGTCAGTCTATATAGCTAAATGAAGGACAGATAAAAGTCGGTACCTTTTGATATATTTTTTCTAATTGAATAAGTAATTCAAACCTTTATATAATGAACGTATCTTTTCTTACAAACTTCTGAAACATTTCAAAACTATTAACTCTAAGCTTATTTTATGTAAACAACATGTAACCTAAGAACGTTTAGCTTAATTCATTATAATCGTGTTCATTAGGTATTTATGTTATTTCTATTTGTCTCTTAGTAAGGTTAATTAAAAGTTGAATTTTTTCACATGAGAAAACAAATTATTAGATTGTTATTATTATTATTAATACCAATTAAGAAAATGTTACATTTTAGGTCGATAAGGTCTTTACAAAGAAATTAATCAATTAGATATGAGATGAATAGTAACATGATTAGATGACCCAATAGACTTAACTTGAATGTATATTATTTAAAGAAATCATTATTTTATGGGAAATTATTTCTTTTTGATTGCTTAATTATTAATTTTGACTGGTTCTTCCAGTCTCCAACATTGTCCGAACATTCGATGTACCTATATAAGTTGTTTCTTTGGTTGTTAGAAGAGAAATCAGTCTCGTGACTTCCAAAGAACTTCGGCTTTCATTATAAGGCTTCATAGTTCTTCCTTCAACTCCAAGGGCAGAGTTTAAATTGTTTAATTTGTTTATTCTGGTTAGCGTTTTTTTAACAAGGTTTTTTTTCTACGTGATGGGGTTTCCGACTCCATGCTCAACCCTCCTCCTTTGTGTGGGCTTGGGATCGGCAGTAACTCTAGAAGAGATACAGGCGGAGTTCTAGTTATTAATATGCGTTACTAAATATAGAAAAATCTTTAATTCGGTGAGACAGATTTGATATTATAGTAAATTAAAGCACAGAGAAATCCATTTCAATTTAGTAATCCCTTAGGCATGATTTCTTTTTTGTTAGAATTGTAAAAACTTGTAAAACGTTATGTTCATTCAAAACGTTATGCTCATTTAAAGAGAAAGATAATTTTTTGTAATTGTTTGTAACAGACTGTTTAGTGCTTCTGTTATATGAATAATCAGTAATCGCTTTTGTTTCAGTGCTTATATAACATTTTGTTTCAATCTCTTGTTTATTGTTAATAAACAATATATAAATTGAATGTTAAATTTCTTTTTTAAATGAATTGTTATTTATATGTGTGGCAAGTGGCTATCAGGGCTCGGTAGCTGAGTGGATAATGTGATGGCGTTTGAAGCGAATGATACTGGGTTCGAGTCCCATAGTGAACGTCAACTCTGAAATGCAGGCACACCCACCTGACGAGTCCCAAAATAGGACGAAATGCGCGTCCTGGATTCCACTGCTAGCCACTATCCATCATTGCTTACAAAAAGCTTGTGAATTAAGGCAATATAGAGGCATACGCACAGTATGCTCATATGCCAATAACAGACTGATCAATTGCAGTCTTAAACCTCAATGGGAAGACACAAGCCAAACAATATCAAGTGAATTTAGATATGTTAGTTTTAGTTGGATTTACATGGTGGACAGTTTAGTAACTATGTTTTTGTATGTATTTATTTACATCAGTAGATAGTCAGAGAATAACTGATGGGACGTTTCAGAGGAAGGCTGATGTTATACAATCTAGAATAGATAAGGATGGATATCGGTGCAAAATAAAAGTCAGAAGCTTTGACATGGTTAAACTCAACTATTTCGTAAGACTAATAAGATTTGACCATAATTTAGTAGACTGCTGAACAATGAGTGATCTATAAACCAAGATCAGTTGAAATGTCATTTTTCAATCTCTAGCACTTAATTAGTTTTTGAATAATACACCATAACTCATAAAAGCTTTATAGAATACGTTTAAGTGAAACAATACCCAATCTGACCCAATCAAAATATACTTCACTTTAATGCATAATCCTATTTTCTTTTGATAAGATTTTTTTCATGAAGAACTAAAAATCTGTTATGATTATATTCACTACTATGAAATAATTTAGGTATTACTGGGTTGGAACTAAATGATTCATGATACTAAAAAAACATCACATTCGCTGTTAATCTTGTTTTAGTGATCAGTATTTTAATTTACTTTTAGTAGCATCATTTTTGTTTAGAGCAATGATATTTGGATAGAACAGTTAAAAAATAATTAACAAGCTATGAATAAACATCTTCCATAGGTAGGGGGAATATCTGCCAAATAATATTAACCTAAATGCTAGTCACTGGACGTCAACGTTATGGCTTCAATCACTGGTGGAATCGTGCGCGTACTAATGAGAATTTCTATACTATAATGAAACGCTTGTTTATTAGTTTGCACTGGTATTCCAAATGATATCAATTTTTGACGAGTTCCACCTACGAATAAAATGCTAGTTTAATTTGGAGGTTTGTCAAGAAAATTTGGTCAATTTATGCATGGTTTTTATCATGGATTAATATCAAATAGAGTATTACTCTATAGAATCATGAGAACTAATAACAATCTGGATTACGATTCTATCACAGGTAGAACCCAGTGCATTTAGATTTCACATAAAACAATGATAACATTATATAATAATAGAAATTTAAGCTAAACTCAGGTGCTAAAAATTGTACCGCCTAACTGTTACAAACTAAGATTAAACAAATATTCACTTCTAAATAATGGTCAAAACGTCTTCAAACGTCGTAACTTTATGGTACAAAAGTGATTTGCAGTATAAGATTAAATTTTAACGTGGAAATATTTGAAGTAATACTCTTCACGCTCATTTTATTTGATACAATATAATTGATAGAATAATAACAAACCTAACATGAAAATTAATTATGATATTTATCAGAAAACTACACATTTATACATCTTAAGACTGTCCAATAAATACACGAAATCGACTCCTAAAGCTTTACAAATTTCAAGTTACATCATTTATATTCCCTCCAAAAACTAACAATTTGTACCCAAACACGCATGTATCGCTCCTGTTTCTATCGTTTGAGACATACCTGGCTCTTTAGTGGCCCGGTATCTTGACGCCAATTAGATCGGAAGATGTCGACGGGCTCACCACTTTTGTGGCCATAAATTTAACTCCAATTAGATCTTATGTTGATCGCTATCGAAATACACATGTCGCCAATCCTCGTATATAATTATCGACTTGAATCGCGTTGGTGAATAATGAAATTAAAATACGTCAAATACGAGAATGGATTCTGAATATGTATATTTCATGCACTCATTGATTTAAACAGGTAATCAGGGAGACAAAACAAAGAGGGAAGGACGAAGAGGATTGGAGAAGGCAAGTGAGCCAACTCGACATAATCAAGCGTTAATCGATATTCATAGCCGAACACAAATAAGTTACAGACCTGTGATGAATAGAATAAGAAGTGAACACAAATACACTCATATAAAAACAGTCAAGGTTGATAAGCGAATAATTAACAAGGTCGAAATGTAATTCAAGGCGAATAAGTAAATTGGCTTGTCCGGAAGCTCGAATAAGCTATGTGGGCTTAACATAGCAACTGACACTACGGAGTATTTCAGAAAGTGAATTGCGTGTGTACTTGAGCCTTTTAATATTAGATGAATCTGTGTTCACAGATGATTTCTTCAAGGTCAGTTAGTTCATTAACAATTATTTGGACGTTAAATTATCTATAGAAAGATTGAAAAATCCCCATACATTCGAATTCGTAGTGGATTCAATACATTTAAACGGAGAAAGTGTTAAGCTGATTGTATAGTACTTATGAATAACTTTTAGATAGTTCGTTTGAAAACTACATAGTTAATGAAAGGGTGGATAAATTTAAAATTCTGAATAAGTAATTCCAAGTATAATAATTCCATATTTAAATTTACAAAGAATCTACGCTGAATTAAGTGAGTAAACTATAAAAATAATAGCTAAGTTAGTTGTGAACTGTAAGTAGAATGGCCGAGAGCAAGGAGTGAGCTGAGAATCATAATGTTCTGTAGTGCTAATCAATGAGCTAATCGTGTGTGCACAAGGGAAGTAATAAAATAATTTAAACAAAATGTTTTGTCATCAATAATGAAAGATGTGCAAAATCAATAAATTTGCACGTTGAGATTTTATAACCGTTTCTACAATGATTTCATCAGCACTGGGAGTTAAGGGTAATTCTAACTTTACAATATCACTGAAGTATTCAGTAAGTCAGATACAACGTAGGACCAGGCATATATATGTATTGGCCCAAGTTGCCACACCTCGTTAGTAGAACAAGATCAACACCGAATTCATAGTAGTTACTTCTGTGGAGGTAATATATAAAAGAAAGATTGCACATAAGGATACAGTACAGGAAGAAAGAATTAGTTGGTAGAAAGAAAGATATGAAGCGATTGTAATCTCATAGTTTAAGAGATAGACAAATAGTGTATACACCTACGCCATTGTGATCGATTCTGAGCCATGTCACCCAGAGTCTCCAACCACTGCCATTAATGAAGTCGTCAATCAACTTGAAAGAGCTGTTCTCTTCAATTTGTTATTTCCATCATCTACTTTCATTGTTTCACAATCTTCTTGTGAATTTTAGCCAATTCTCAAGTGACTTATGTATTATGCTAAACATGTAATTAATATCAATAAATTCACTATTTTAATACGTAAGTGTTGCATACAACAAAAAAGCTGTATTCAACACTGCTTCACATGTATATTATTTATATTATTAAGTGGAAATTGTATCATATCCTACCTGATTAGGAAACTTCGTTCACAAACCAATGTAATGTCTGTGAACAACCAAAAACACGTTGATCATTTCATTACTCAATCGATTTAACCATAATTGATCAAAACTTTTAAATATTACTACACTGTTCGGTTTGATAAAAGCTGTTTTCCAGAAATTATAATAGTAATTAGACAAAAAATTTTCAGTACTTCAGTAAAAACTCTGGTAGTTTTATTTTGTTTTTCTTTTCAAAAAAAAAAGAAAAACGTTTGTGTATATCGTTTATTTTCAGGGATAACTAAACAGTCAGTCACAAGGTATAATCTTCATTTAGTAGATAAAAATTGCCTATCTTTCTTCTTTTTTTTTTCATGGTCATCTTTTTCTATTTTTTTTGTTTTATTATTATAAAATGACGTCATTCATTTCAATTCAAGGTAGAATTCAATATTATTTACGTTAGATTAAAACAATGATGCTAATATTATAATGTTCACAATAACAACCATGAATTTGATCGAGATATGAAAATTTTAAAACTGACAAAAATGTAAACAAAGTGAATAATTCATTTGTAAATAGACAAATTTGAATAAGAATAATACAGTGTATAACCAGATTAGGAACTTGATTATTAATATGTATGCGGTTAGAAAATAGAATGAATTGGAGAAAAGAGACCGATGGTTATAAGGGATTGGTAAAAATAATAATAATTGTTATTTATATACTACTTTAAAGTGGATTATTACTTTTGTACAGCTTATATTCTTGGAGTCAAATTCACTAAACAACAGTTGGTAACCAAGAATTTCGAGATAATGTTTTCATCTCAATATTCAATTTCTAAGGCGTGTATATTCAAACTATTCAGAAAACGCTAGAAATCATTCCATGTTGTTAACTATATAATTCAACTATTTTAACAAACTTTCTATACCAATAATTACCTCTACTAGATTACTATATTGAATCAACACCATGTATAGTTAATTGAAAACATCATACTTTTGATATACGCTAATTAATCGAGTAAACAATATTCAAAACAAGATAGATAATTTTTAATTGGAATGATCAGTGATATGATCTTGAAACATCAATTGAACAGATTGCATTTTAAATCAAACCACTTCAAAAATTAAATGAATGTCAAATAAATGAGCTAACAACAATTAAAACCGTTTTACATGTAATTTCGTTAAAAGATTCTAAGATATATTTTCATCTTATTTTGTAAGTTTTGTTTACTTCTGCTTTTTTTTACATTTTGTCTTAAACTAGGGTTGTTCTCTTTTTTATCAGTTAAGGTGTTGTGGAGATTGTTAAGCTTTTGATTGAAATCATGAGTCAATTGAAGCTAAACCACCATGGAAAACCTGGAAGCACTGGACGGCCGTTTCGTCTTAGTATGGGACTCCTCAGCAGTGCGCATCCGCGACCTCGCACCCCGCGAGATTCGAACCTAGGACCTATCAGTCTCGCTCCAGGCGCTTAACCAACTAGACCACTAAGCCAGCATCCAATGGTGTTAATGTCTAACCTCAACCAATCCACGAAATTGCGCGACCACCTTCCATTGTACTGAGGTAGACAAAATTGTTTTCTTTTTTCATTCTGTTGTAATGAAAAGAAAATATTGAATGCACTTTAAAATTTTCATTTCAACCCTCGGAGATTAAATACAAAAAAACATTGACAAAGATCTCATGTTTACTTAAATATTTGAACATACCTGAAAGAATTAATATCATATCATTTGGATTTAATTCATGTAATTATTTTATACTGTTCAAGCAAATGACTGTAACATAATAGTTACAAAGTTAGCATTTAATATAAGAACTAAAATCACCGATATCAAACTCATGTTAAAAATGATTGACAAACTGTTGTTTGTAGGTATTATTATCAAGGTTTGATTTGATGATTTCGAATAAATTTAGCATTGGGTAGATTGTTATAAATAAATAGAAAACACGTGTAAGATCCCAATGAATAGAAGAAATAAGGTTTTCCGATGTTTCGTGACTCAATGTAAGCCAATTCTTCAGAGAATAAGTAAACATCAGAAAAATCTAATTTTTCTATTCATTAAATTATCACAAATATATTATTTATTTAAAACTGTTGTCTATGTATTTTTCCAGAAAGATCATGCTTATTTAACACATTCAGCATTATTGTAAATCTCATTCAATATAAAATACCTAATGAATTTTAATTATATATTAATGAGTGATGAAGGAAAATATTTAAAGTTTTGAATTATATCAAATTACGTGGATCAGCAAAACAAATATAATATTTCAGTTAATATTGAATAATTTTTGATCGTTGAATCCATGAGTCGATATAAGCTAGACTACCATTGAAAGCCTGAAAGCATCGGACAGCCGTTTCGTCCTAGTGTGGGGCTGCTCAGCGGTGCGCATCCATGACCCTGTATATGGGACCCGAACCCAGAACCTTGGGTCTCGCACGAGAATGCTTAACTTTTGTACCATTGAGCCGGCATCCACCAGTGTTAATGTTTAACTTCAACCAATGCACAAAATTGTGAGACCATCTTCCATTGTCTGAGATATATACCTATCTCTACGTGACACGGATTGGACTCCACTGGCCTTCCAGTGCATACAAGTCTTTAATAGTGGTCTAGCTTATATCGACTCATGAGGTTAACTATAAAAAATTGCTACAATCTCCACAAACCCCTATTCTAATAATATTGAGTAACAAATTTAAAAAGAGTGCAGCAATTTATTAAATCTATGTATTCATTTACATGTTTTAAATATGTATAATAGTATGACTAAACAAACAAAATCTGTTTAAATTACATAACCAGTAGTGTTTGCGCAACATTTAAAATAGTTACTATGGTGACTCATCATTCATTTCAATAAATAATTTAAATGAATAACGGCAAATCTTTTCATAAAATTACTCACCTTAGTAGTTATTTAAGATTTTCACCATAAAATTGTTTGTCTTAACACTGTATGATTAATCAGTTACTTTCCGTTTCTTAAAAGAGTAATCACAATGACTGAACTTAAACCATTAATCAATTGTCTAAAAATTTATATTCAATTTACTCTGTTCAATGAAATAACTAAAAAAAAATAATTTTTTTTCTATTAAAATAAACAGTTTTTAATTAGTTTAATTTTAATATTTGAACATTCAATAAGTTTTGATGTATGACTTAGTGGATGATTTATTTATTTTATTTTCTATTCTGAAATTCCTTACTGATGGCACACATCTATGTATGGCGTAATCAGGATAAAAATGATTTGATTAAAATTTTAATTATTAATTTTATATCTTTTCATATAATAAATTAACACATGATATTATTATAATGAAATATGAATTAATACATTAGAGTCATTTTGACCAGTTACTATGTGAACCATAGGTGTCATATCCCACAGTAACTGTTCAGTTTGAGTTATTTTAAATAATTTTTATGGTGGGGGGGATAGGATAAAAATCCGAGATTATGTTATTGATTTTTTAATTTCATGTGTTATTTCTGTTTTTGTAATACAGTTTGATAACTGTTCAGCATAAAATTAACTTAAATTCAATGTAATATTTGAAAGATGAACATATTTTTCTTTTGTCAACATCTATGTCTTCTTCCTGTGGTTGTGCAAAGTCTCAGTGATTTTTTATCGCAATTTTCAGTTTATTACAGTTGCAATGAATGTTTTTCTATTTCAGTGATTAAGTAATACGAGAAACTATTAACTTTGGACATCCCATTAGTTGTTATCTATTAGGCGAAATATGACTAGAAATTAATGACATATATCTGATGAACATACTGAGTTACACTGGAGGAAAATATTTAACAGGTTTATATCTAAGGAATAGTTAATGTTAAGTTTGTTCATTTTTAAATAAGTCATTAGTATTTTATTATTTAACTATGATGCCTTAATGTTATACATTCGTTCAACTATTTAGTCTAAACAACATATATTTCTACTCAAATGATTGATTCATTAAAATTTAATGGGAAAAAAATGAATAATTTTCAGTTATTTTGTAAACTCTGTTTTCATATTGGATTGATAGTTTATCCTTTGACGAGTTATACTGTCTCTTAGTAATATATATCTTATGTAGTTTTTAATTTCAGAATTGATTTAACTTTCGTTGAATAACTAAGAAGCTGAAATCTACACTAAGTTGACACAACTAGTGTTTTCCAAAACAACGATTATAGCCTTATGATTAAGCCGACTGTCTCAGCAAACTCAACAATATATAAAACATCTACTTGATCAGCATACCTCAATCATCTATTCAGTCAGTTACTTAGTATTTCTATCTTCTTAAATCAGTTCGACTGAAATTTTTGGAAGAATTTCCAGCTATTTATCTTATATGTAACAGTAATCAAAATTATAACCAACCAAAATGAATTGTACCGTTACATAATGCTGATGAAAATCACAATAACTAATTATTTTGATTATAAGGGTTTATAGAGAATGTTGAATGTATATTGAGATCATGAACGAAACTACATTAAGCAACTACTGAAAACCAGGAAGTATCGGACAACTGTTTTGTCCTAATATTAAACTGTTAATAATAAAAACGAGAAATAAATAATTATGATTTTTTTTTTCGATTTTTTATTTAGATGTAAACACTTATTTAAAAACTTATTTCGAACGTGAAATCCAGACTTTTGTCACGAAGTTAGGTAAACATAAATTTTGCACTGAACTAATACCAATTGGAAAACTATTACTAACTGAAGGGACAAAGGAATTTTGTTTCTCTTTGACTTGTGAATCCCCCTACCCTTCAAGAAACTTAGTTTTGTAGTATCAAGTCTTATGCAGTGTTAAATACTTTAAAACCACTGAGCCAGAATTGCGTATACTTCATGTTTTGAGCTTCAAAATGATAAATTTTCTGAAGTTGTAGTTGAGTAATGTCAATGAAATCCGAGAACTATCGGTAACTCATCAATATTATTAAGTAAACATGATGTTATATTCCAATTTTACTAATTCCAAAAGTTATGAATCACTGGATTTCAAATCAAAGATCTAAAGGTGTTATTCTTTTCATTAGATTTGAATCAACCAGATTTGATCTTGTTTGAAGTCATCAGTGAGGATTCTCGAGGCATTAACAAGATGAAATGAAATTGATATTTAGTCCTTTTTAGCTTTCAACAGTTCACCAGTTGATAATTTCATTAAAAAAAATAGCCAAGTGATCATTATTGACGAAAATCAAAGTGATAACACAATGTTTCAAATCGAACACGAAAAGTTAATTTCTTTCTAGCAAACTACGTAATTATGTAATAACCATTGAACATAGAAATAAACATGATTAGAAATCATTTAATACATTTATCTACTGTTATGTATAATATTATGCGATTTTAGGAAATTGGTGAAAATTAGTACATTGTTAATCCTCTGTAGGATTGTATCAGCTACTAAACACTAAACAAGTAACTCCTTAAATCATTGTGCCAATAATTTAAATCAATTCATTATCTTGGATTTTTCATAAAATTTAGAATTTAGTTTAACCTGCAATGTTTATTATTCCCTTTAAAAATCATACTTAGTATGGTTAGTCCTCCACTGTTATTGACATTATTATTATTGGTAGTAGTAGTGTTGTGAACGAGAACACCGTTGGGACAACTAAATGTATTTTAATATAACACTACAGAATATCTTGATAAAATCTGAGAATCGTACAACAGATGCTTTATTTACAATATGTCAATCAATTGTTCCTTCGTTTCCATAGCAATCATTTTCTGTTCTCGTTCTCTTTTATTCAATCTTCCTAACCTTCTGCCGCCAGACATTTCACTTTCGAATGATGATATATACTACTTATATATGTCGACATCAGTAGTACATACCACAGCAGTATTAGTATAAACAGTATTTCAACGCTCGCTTTATATTTAATTAATCCCTCCTCTGATTATAATGACATGGAATTAAGTAACTTGACGTTATAAACATACACTATAGTTAAACTCTATATTGCTTGAATAAATAAATAATTTTTTAAAAACTTTTTTATCATCTAAAGTCAAATTAAGTTGTGGACTAATTCGTTTCTACCTTTAACTTAGAATAAAATATGTACAGTGAATAATTATTAGGATTTATCTGTTAGATTTCCTAAAAAAATGTTGACAATTTCTCATGTTTTAATTGAAAAATAAGGAATGAATTGTATTATAAAAAATATACATTAATTAGGTCATCTAAGATGAAAATGAATATTCTAGAAAAAATCTAATATCTTAGTGAAAGGTGAATCAGAATGTGATGTATATTAATTGATCTGACCTATATGTATGGTAACATAAAGGTAAAACATTTAAAAAAAGTGTATAATTTATCCCCTAGTTATGAATTTTTCTGTGAATATAAATTGATGTAATCATTTTTGTTTCGTTTCGTTTCCTTTTCTTTTTTTGGATTTTTCTTTTTAAGGTGACTTTCATTAAAACTAATAATGAAGTAATTACTGATTGTTTGTTGTTTGACCTGATTTTCACATCAATTAATACAGATTGTAAAGGATAGTGAAATTCTGAAATTTAAGGAGAAAAAAATATATAAGAGAAAACAAATAAATAAACATAATTTCAATGGTTATGATCACGAGTCAGTTGAAGCTAGACCACCATTGAAAATTTGGAAGCACTGGATGGCCGTTTCGTCCTATTGTGGGACTCATCAGCAGTGCGCATACACGACCTCACCCCCTGCGAGATTCGAACTCAGGACCTAGACGTTAGCACCGTTGGGTGCCGGCTCAGTGGTCTAATGGTCAAGTGCTCGGGCGCGAAACCCGTAGGTTCTGGGTTTGAATCTCGCAGGGGGTGAGGTCGTGGATGCGCACTGCTGAGGAGTCCTATACTAGGACGAAACTGCCGTCCAGTGCTCCCAGGTTTTCCATGGTGGTCTAACTTCAACTGACTCGTGATCTTAGCCATTGAAGTTACTATAATATCCACAAATCCCATCTGATATTAAATAAACAACATCGAAACGGCTATCTAGTGGTTTCAGGTTTTCTATGATGATCAAGCTTTAATTAACTCATGAATTTAACTATTAAATTGTTACAATCTCCATAAAATCACTTTCTGATAATAACCATTCATGTACTCACTAGTGACGGTCTCCAAGAGGTATTTCCTGGAGTTGTAGTGAGGAGTCGTGACCAGTGGAGTTCAACCGGTTCTGTTGTGAGATAGTAATTCATTGAAGACAGCGATAGATGGTGACGTAATTTCTTGGATTGATACAGTACCAAAGTAATTATTAATTCAAACAATAGTTTATGATAAACTCCATTCATATACTAGAAAAATAATGGATAAAGTGTTAAGATTTGCTACTATGAACTTGTTAGTAAATTCTGTCCACAACTTTTGAGATTCTACAAAAACAAATATAATATGCAAGTGTTTTAAAATCAATTATTTCACTTGTAACAGAACTTTTATAAGAATGAAATAAAGTAATCAAACAGAAATCGTAAATTTAAGCAAGACCACTATTGAAAATCTGGAAGTACTGGATGGTGGTTTCGGCCTAGTATACGGCTCTTCAGTAGTGCATATCCACGATCTTGCACTCATGACTCGGACCTAGGGCCTTCGGTCTCGCTCGAGATAACTGTGACATTTACACAAAACATTCCTGTTATATTGTCCATATGATATTGAAACTCGCACTGAAAAGTGTAAAACAAGTTTAGTTGTAACTTGATAAGTAATCAGTAATGTGACCGTGTAAGGTTAGAGAAGAATAGAAGGATGAAAATAATTTACGGATGAACAATATAAGAGATAAATGTATACTTAACAGATATGCCGAAGATGTGAAAATCGTCAAGGTCATAATGACTAGGGAATAGTAGCTGTCAGGAATCAATTTTTATCGGTATTCATTTATGGAAGGTTGTTGTCATCATCTACTAGCAGTTACTTAATCATAATTATCTGAACAATTAGAATATTGTAAGTGAATATGTCAGCAATAACTTGATAAATAAAATGATAATGTTCAATGTATCAAATGCTTAATTATGTCTTTGTATATGACAAGCAAGTCGACACTGTCCCTAAGTGCTAACTCTAAACCCCTAGTCCTAACCATAACTGGGAAGAATGTGTGAACTGGTAAAAAATCTAGTAGGGTCTTTATAAGTGTTCGAGAATTTATATACCATTAATTTTCGCGATTTACAGGGATAATAACCGATGGGAAACACCATTAGATCCATCAACTCTGTAAAATATGTTCACCCTCTGCAACATTATTGTTTTCTTCAAAAACTATTCATTTATAAATACTATTTGATGACTCACTAGAAAGCAGCTGAAGATTCACCGTAGTTGTTTTGATCTCGTCTCTAAACTGTACTTTTAATAACACATTAATACATAGATACTGTGAAGAATGAAAAAAATAATGATAGGAATAGAGATTAAAGGTGTTAATTTGTGAATTTATAGTGTTCACTATATTTACATAGTGAACTCACGCTATATCCAAACAATGGTTTGGCAGCAAGTTAATATAAGAGTTCGTGAAGATACTATTCGTTTGAAGATACTTGAAACTATGAACTCTATTTAGTTAAAAAAAAACTGGAAACCAAAGGATACCGGATTTTTGTCTTTTCGTAGTGTGAGATTCTTTTATAGTGCGAACCTACGACCGTGTTAAGACTTTGTTGTTTCATGATGGGGAGGATAACCTTCAGACCACTAAGTTAACATACAATGATTTATATTTCAAACCTTAATCTATTCGAGTTATTGTGTAATAAACACTCGATACTATTGCTGGGTAACTGTCTCACATACTATAGGTTTAAACTATACTAGGTACGACTTTGCAGTACTATTCTGGGAATTCATATGGAAGCCAATCACACAAGTGAGTATATTAATATCATTATAATTGTTGTAAGAAGATTTGTAGAGATTAGCTTAGTTCCACTGTTCAGTGAATGAAGGTAATCGACCTGATGCCATGAACTTTGCTATGTTGTTGGTTTTCACTCGTCAATAAATTCGATTTACTCTCTTGATGAAACTGCTGTTTATTTTTGGCATTTGGACCTTTATCACTCTGTGCGTGTGTGAAGGTCAGCAACCGTGTGACAGAGCTATTCTGTCTACTTCCCACTTTCCATAGGACTGAAATGTTTGCACTACTTGATCATTTAATTTTGTTTAAATTTATAGATATATTCGAAAGATAATTGAGGTAGAATATCAAAGCTGAGTGCACTTAGTATTGAAGCATCAGACAATGGTAGATGTGTCGGCCGATTTCATGGATTAGTTAAAGTAATACATTAACACCGTTGGATGCTGGCTCAGTGGTTTAGAGATCAAGCGCTTTCGCGCGATACTGATAGGTTCTGGGTTCGAATCCCGCGAGGCAGGGTCGTGGGTGCGTACACTTCTGCAGAGTTCCACAATAGGAAAAAGTGGCCGTCCAGTGCTTCCAGGTTTTTCATGGTGGTCTAGCTTCAATTGACACATGATCTGAACTATTGAAATTACTACAATCTCCATAAAACCCCTTCTAATAAAATTACACATTAGTACTTTCCTTTTTTTAAAATTACGTTTCAATGAATGTGACCATGATAAAGTGTAAGCATGTTACTAAATATTCATATTAAAATGTAATTACTGTTTACATTATTAACACAATATCTAGTAAGTAATAGAACAAATTATCTTTTTATCTATGGATAATAACTTCCTGTTTTCTCACTTAAATTTATAATATCTCAAATATGATTGATAAGTTGCTCATTTGTAAATTATTAACTAAATTAACACAATTTATTTTTAGTCTTTCAAATCAGTAATATTTAATGAAATTCATCAAAATTTCAACATTCCTTATAAATTATTTAAATTATCGAATTACACTTATATCTACCTCTTATACCAAAGGTTGTTCTATAGATTCGCCAATATGTAACAAACAGTTAACCTGGAAAAAGATAACGAATCTGGATTTTATATTGACTAGATATGTCCAAATATGGAAAGGTCAATGGTCAGTAATATAGTAGTCATAAAATGAGCTAATCAAACATGTATGATGCAGAACCTAATACACATATACATTGGTCTAAGCTGTCACACCATCTCATCTCAATTGAAATGCTCGAATAATATGAATAATGACAGTATTAATAGTATTTGAAAAGATTAGGGATTAAAGATACAAACCAAAACGTCAGAATTAATTTATGGAACAAAGTAATGGGATAATTAATCGATTTACTACCCTTATTTAGTATACTTATTTAACTTCAGGAATACTCACTCAGTAGTCCTAAATTTCACAAGCAATCTTTCTGAGCTATTATTAACTTATGAATATTCTTTATTTTCAAAGGTCACGTTATACATTTCAAGAGAACAGATAAAAACTGCTGAGCAGTATACTCGGTTTTTGGTTGGTAGATAGACTTCATGAAAAAGCTCGAATTAATATAAATTTATAGATGTTTGGATAAAGTAATTCCTATTGTGATTGAAAGTTCTGTGATATTTATTTAATCATAAATAATGTAAAAATTTTTATGAATCTCTTTCACAGTTTTCTTTTTCTAATTTGAATTAAATGTGTAATTAAAAACATGGAAAGATTGAACAGCTGTTTTTTTCATTATATGACTTTTTTGTAGTGCGCATCCACGACCATATAGGTGGTCGAACCCGTGAATTTCAGGTTTCGTAGAGAGAGTTCAACCTTTGGGTCACTGGGCTGGCATTCAATGGTTTACATGTTTAGCTTTAATTAATTTATGATACTGTGTCACCTTACTCCAATGATATCCGTGTATAACTACCTCACACCCAACAAGACTGAACTTGATTAATCAAATCCAGTAGGATATATATATGGAGTAAGCGCAAGTGAGAGCATTTAAAACGATGTTTGTGGGTCAAAACAGAAAAGCAAATGCAATCAAACGTGAAATATTTTTTGGATTCCCATAACACCTACTATTCAATTCTGATCCATAGGTAATATGGCTTACTTAAAGTACAGTTTTACGAGAAGTTAGTTTATAACAGCAAATGAAAATTTATTTATATAATTAAAGTGAGTTGGGATGTTTCATAAAAATGTGCAATCATTGTTATTAAACCATTGAAACACACAGCATTTTTTATCGAGATCATGAACCGATCAATGTTAGACCACCATTGAGAACCTGGGAGTGCTGAACGACCATTTCGTCCTGTGCTCATTAATAACTAGCTTCAAGAGGTAATTCTCGGATTTTTGGTGAGACGCCGTAATCAGGGGAGTTCAACCATGCCGGCTCGAGACAATTACCAACCACAGGCAATGGAAGATGGTTGCACAGTATAATGGATTGATTGGATTTAGACATTAATACTGTTGGATGTCGTCTCAATGGTCTAGAGGTTTGTCGTTCGTGCGAGACCAAAAGTTCTGGGTTCGTTTCTCGCGTGTGTGATAGTGAATGGGCACTGCCGAAGAGTCTTATGTTTCCATTTTTCAACGGTAGTCTAACATTGATTGGTTCATGATCTCAATTAAAAATAATTTCCACAACCTTATACTGTCAAACAATATTGAAAGTTCTAGAGCATGGTTTCAGTGATTCAAATTAATCATGGTTACCTTCTCGAAACGTTTGAAAATTTACACTTGAAAACAAAATTGGAAGGTATTCATTTATACATAAAAAAACTAAATTACATATTTAGGAACGTGTTATTCCTCTCATGCATTGCATACTGCTCATATCGTACTGATTACTAGTATTCTGTTAGCATGGTCGTAGACAAGTAACATAAAACTCTGTTTCTAGATTTTATACTACATCATCCCCATGATATACCTGAAATTTTCGTCACTAACATCATCCTGGTCTCTTTGACATTTAAATTCGTGTCATTTATTGTCGTTAAGACGTATTATATATTCCTTAATAATAACTATCTCACAGTTTAAATGATAGTTGCTTAAATTATTTCCTCTTTAGTCCACATTCTATCTTTATTCCAATATGAAAAATTTTTGATTCATGTCGTATTAGTTACAAGGAATAAAAAGCCGTAGCAATCACAAGGTCAGTTTGCATGTATCACAAGACATCAAAATGTCCCTGTTTTCTCACATGATACATATGAACTATAACATACATATTATCTTTACAGGTTTATGGAACGTTTTTCCATATGAACATATACAGCTGTGTGTGTGTATCTATGTATGGACAGATAAACTTGTTGAAATAAAATTTTACATGCTAATTTGCCATTTCACAATTCACTAGTTAGAAGCGAAATTAATAACAAAAGATTATTTGAAATAGAAAAAATATGATAATGAAAGTGAATGTACAGAAAGGTTGGGATTCTGGAAGCTGGTTATAGACATTTTCTTTTAATTACATATATATATATATACAGTGCCCTCTTGCTATGTCCTCTTTATAGACATGTAAACACACATGATTTTTATTTTGTACAACATATCGTGCGACATTTTAGCAGAACACTTGTTAAAGTACATTGTAATACTAACATTGTACCATATATTAGACTTTTATTTTTATTTTTTTAAGTCGAAGAGTAAATGAATTATTCAAATGAACAAAAAAAACGGGGAAATATATATTTTTTGGAAATTGTTTGTTAATTATTTAGATGCACACTAAATTGATCATAAAATATAAATCATACTATCTTGTAATCCATATGATGAATTATACTGCAAAATCGTGCATGGAGGACAGTTGACAAAGTCGTTCGAAGTGAAGACCGGTGTTAGGCAAGGTTGCTTACTTTCACCCTTTCTCTTTCTCCTGGTGATCGACTGGATCTGAAGGGAAGCACGGGATACAATGGACATCTAGGATGCAGTTGGACGATCTAGACTTTGCAGATGATCTGGCCCTTCTATCCCAAACGCAACAACAAATTCAGGAGAAGACGAACAGTGTGGCAGCAGCCTCAGTAGCATTAGGTCTCAATATACACATAGGGAAAAGCAAGGTTCTCCGATACAACACAGCATGCACAAATCCAATCACAATTGACGGAGAAGATTTGGAAGATGTAAAAACCTTTACATATTTGGGCAGCATCATTGATGAACAGGGTGGATCTGATGCAGATGTGAAGGCGCGGATCGGCAAAGCAAGAGCAGCATATTTACAACTGAGGAACATCTGGAACTCAAACCAACTGTCAACCAACACCAAGGTCAGGATTTTCAATACAAATGTCAGGACAGTTCTACTGTATGGGGCGGAAACCTGGAGAACTACGAAAGTCATCATCCAGAAGATACAGGTGTTTATTAACAGTTGTCTACGCAAAATACTTCAGATCCGTTGGCCGGACACTATTGGCAACAACGTACTGTGGGAGAGAACAAAGCAGATCCCAGTGGAGGAAGAAATCAGGAAGAAGCGCTGGAAGTGGATAGGACACACATTGAGGAAAGCACCCAACTGCGTCACAAGACAAGCCCTCACATGGAATCCTGAAGGTCAAAGGAAAAGAGGAAGACCAAAGAACACATTACGCCGAGAAATGGAAATAGACATGAGAAAAATGAACAAGAATTGGGTGGAATTAGAAAAGAAGGCTGAGGACAGAGTGGGTTGGAGAATGCTGGTCGGCGGCCTATGCTCTATTGGGAGTAACAGGCGTAAGTAAGTAAGTAAGTAATCTTGTTGGATTCACAAAGTATAGCTTTAATTCATCAGATATCTATTATGTTTTTTGTTTTATTTTTCAAACTTTGTTATATTACCACTATAGGATAGGTTACATAATCTTACTTTGAATTTATCCATCTCAGTAATCTAAGTAATCTTATCATGACTTAAAAAATCATCACCAACCCATGGATTATGATGAAATTAATCTTTAAATGAAATGTTTTAAAGATTGAAACAAATGATGGTTATTTCATTTTGTGAATTAATTGAATTTAGGTTTATCAATTAACAGATATAAACTTAGTAGTGTAAATATTAAAGGCTCGTTGCTTGAAATGAAAGTTCAGAGTTCCATTCTGGACTAAATTGTAGATTTTTTTCTATTTCTAAGGAATTTAAAACTGAGTTGGTTTTAAAGTAAGATAAGTTTGAAATCTTTGTCTTAACTTTTAAAACAGAGAAATCCAGTAAATCTAAGCTTTGTCAGTTACAAATGAAATAATACATCAATGTATATAATATTTTTATAGCACATAATATTTTGTTTTGGTAAAGCAAGAGCCACATTCCTACAATTGAAGAGCATATAAAACTCAAAACAACTGTCAACCAATATCAAAGTCAGGATCTTCACTACGAACGTCAAGACGGGGCTGAAACGTGGGGAACTGCTTCAACCACCACCAAGAAGTTATAAGTATTTATAAATAGCTGTCTACGCAAGATACTCAGTATCCGTCGGCAGGATACCATCAGCAACAACCTACTGTGGGGAGGTCAAACCAACCTCCAGCTGAAGAGGAAATAAGGAAAATATGGTGGAAGTGAATAGGAGATACACTACGGAAATCACCAAACTGCATCACGATGCAAGTCCTAACTTGAAATCCTGAGAGAAAATGGAAAGGAGGAAGGTCGAAGAACACACTACGTTGAGAATTGTAAGTAGACATAAAAAGGGTGAATGGCAACTGAAAATAACTGGAAAGGATTGCCCAGGACAGGGTTGGATGGAGAGTGCTGGATGGCAACCTATTCTCCTCCACAAGGAGTAACAGGCGTAAGTAAGTAACATTTTGTTTGGCTCAAAATCAGAGTTGTATAGTAATAAATTTCTATTGACAATAAATAATATTTCAAACTCGATAATATCCAATGTATAGGTTCCGGCAAATGGGAAGCAGTTCAAAAAGGTTTTTAATTTTTTTCTATAAA
This sequence comes from Schistosoma haematobium, assembly GCF_000699445.3. Taxonomy (NCBI): domain Eukaryota; kingdom Metazoa; phylum Platyhelminthes; class Trematoda; order Strigeidida; family Schistosomatidae; genus Schistosoma; species Schistosoma haematobium. The sequence goes on along the minus strand of NC_067198.1, from coordinate 33,063,277 downwards.
CATAAAATACACTTGGAAATTTATTTCCAAAGCGATTTTATCGTTGCGGACCATTCACCATGGGAAATTTTAACATTCACATAGGAGAAAGCAAGGTCCTGAAATTAAATTCAACGAGCAGCAACCAAGCCCTACTTGAGGATGAAGCTCTTGAATAGATGATAGTCTACGCGAAACTGAACACCATCATTGATAGCCAACGAAAATCTGATGCTTATGAGATGACGAAAGTTGGTAAAGTAAGAGCAGCATTGCTACAATTGAAAAACATCTACAACACAAAACAATAACACCAAAGTCAGGATTTTCAATACAAACATCAAGACAGTTCTATTGCATAAAGCTGAAACTTAGAGAACTACTGCAACTATCATCAAAGACGTACAGATATTTGTAAACGGCTTCTTACTCAAGAAACTCGATATCTATTAGCCGGATATCATTAACATTAATCTACTATGGCATAGAAAAAACCAGCTTCTAACTGAAGAGGAAATTGGGAAAAGATATACTATAGAAACCATTAAAATTTCATTACAAAGCTAGCCCTTATCTGGAATCCCGAAGGCCAAAATTAAAGAGGCAGACCAAAGAACATATAGAGCCCAGGAATCGGAGATAGACATCAAGAGTATGAACAACACTGGGCAATAATCGGAAAAGGGAGCCTAAGAGAGAATTGGTTGAGGATCCCTAGTCGCCGGCCTAATCTTGATGAAGATTAATAGCCTTAATTTATTGATGGACTTTGACAGTTGTTCTTGGAAAAAATCTATGTTAAATAACCCAAAATGAAGTTTTATCTTAGAATTCAAAATCATGAGTTAATTGATTAATTTGTTTAAAATTTCTTTTGTAGAATTATCCTGTGTCATATCTATCATGATACCATTATGGAGTATAAACTTTATTGGTTAGATGAACTTTTATAGTGTACATAAAAAAACATATAACCATATTGTAATATACGTTGGGTCATCTAAAAGAGATGAATTATTCACTATTATGGATTAATGATTTAAAATTGAAAAACATTACAAGCATACAAATATCATAAAGCAGGGCAGATTAATGAATGCGGTATTATGATGCATAATGCCTTATCAATAGATTTCCAATGTAACTTACCTATATGATGATCACTGACCAATAGAGGACATGAGTGTTTTAAGGTTACTTAACTGGTCTATCATGTTTCGTAGTATATTATGGTATGGTCATAATAACCAAGACATCAATCAGAAGTACTTATATGCATCACAACATATTGTTTCATGTAATTCTTATAATGTGAAAATATCGATATATATTTAAGCTGAGATCATGAGTCAATTGAAGCTAGAACATCATAGAAAACCTGGAAACATTGGACGGCCGTCTCGTCTTATTGTGGGACCCCTCACCAGGTTTTCCATGGTAGTCTAGCTTCAATTGACTCGTGATCTCAACTATTGAAATTACTACAATCTCCACAAAACCTCTTCTGATACTAGTCAACATATCCTCACTAGTCACCGGCTTCACGATGTTTATCCTGGAGTTCTAGTAAGAAGCAGTGACCAGTGGAGCTCAACCGGGTCTGTTGTGAGATAGTAACTCACTGATGACAATGGTGGATGTGTCGCACAATTTTGTAGATTAGTTGAAATTAGACATTAACACCGTTGGATCCCAGCTAAGTGGTCTAGTGGTTAAGCGCTTGCGCTCCAGACTGGGTTGGAACCCCACGAGGCGGAGTCGTGGATGTTCACTGCTGAGGAGTCCTGCAATAAGACAAAGTAGCCGTTCAGTACTTCCAGGTTTTCCATGATGGTCTAGTTTCAATTGACTCGTGATCTCAACTATTGAAACTACTACAATCTCCACAAAAACCCTTTCTGATACTATATATATAAGCGTTTACACAACGTATTCAAGCGATTCTCAACTGAAAATGATATATTAACTCAATTACAATGATAACCATTTATTAAATTGTGTATTAATTAATATAAAGTGTAGAATAACTTCTATTTCATTCAACTATATATTCACCATGTTATAAAATGACTAAAAATCTATCGAACTTTCTAAAACTGGATTATGGACACTCTCATAACAATTCATCTAGGCGACATATTGTTTAACTAAATGTAAAATTCAATATTAAATTCTTATTACATAGATTTTATTCATTGTCTAAATTTGTTGTAAATATAAAGCTTAGATTTTCAGTGAGATTAAATTAAAATAAAAAAAACTTTCACATTTTTATACCCCTTTAAAATTCCAGGTCATTTTATTCTACATCTGATAAAAGCGGTGCTTTTGAAATATCTAAATACTTGAGATAATATATCAAAAACAAGTTGAATTTTTTTAATAAAGAAAAATAAGCGAAATAAAGCCACCATTTATTTTTGAACGATGAAACTATGAAAATTCATAATCCAGTGAAAATATTTATTTATGTGAGATTTTATAGTTTCTATCATGGAATAAGCGTAGTTCGATTATACAGTAATGAAATAGATTTCTGTCGGGCAATTGTGACTATCGAGATTTATTCAATTCAGATGTGAACGAGCTATCTTTTAAAGGCATCCTAAAATGACTTCTCAATACGATAGATTAATTTAAATTGGACATGTTAAACATTGAATACTGACTTAGTTGAGGAAACGTTTAAGTGCTCTCTATGTGACCAAAAAATCTTTGTTCCTATCTCCTGATGATGATGCCTTATCGTTGAGGAGTCCCACAATAAGATAAAACAGCCGTCTAGTGCTTCCAGGTTCTCTATGGTGGTCTAACATCAATCGCTTCATGATCTCAATCAATGATTTAACTCAGTTTGTAATATTATTATATTGTAGTTTTCCAAGCAAATCAATTCACAGAAAAATCTGAAATGTTATTAGCGGCTATTGAAAAAGACTAATAAACTCATTTGAGGTTAGAATCAATCGATCAGAAAATATTTTTTTGACCTCATTTCATAATGTATATCATTTCCTTTTTATCTCCCTGGGATGAAGTGAGAATGACCAACACTTATTCATTGAATTCATGACAATAACTAAAAAGGAAAGAAATTCGCTTAGTTCAGGTTAGCATGCAAAACATTAGCGGAAATATAAAGTAGATATAACAATGATAATGACCAGCAAAAAAGAACGAGAAAAGAAGGGAATGAGCTGAGGAAAAGAAGACTAACTGAATTCTGACTAACATTTCTTGAACAGATAAATAACTTAGCGATTGAATAATATTTTTTCAAGTTATCTCAAAAATCTGATTTCTTTTCCCTTTACTTATAAAAGAATCGGATGAAAAGTATGAAAGACAGAATCTTGGTACATACATACATAATTCTCATAAGTACATTATGAAGTGCCTGATATTTTTTTAATTTTCTGTAGGGGAGGAAAGTATCCATTATCGTATGGATTTATAAGTGAGTAGAGCAATTATTTTCCTGTCTTTTTAAAATAAAATTAATATTTTTAAGTGCTATAACGCAAACTCTGCAATTACTGTAGTTTTTCTCGTCTTATTGGGCCTAAGTGGGAACTAAGATTATTATTTAAAGAATCAGGGTGGATTTATTGACGAGAGATTTAGTGGAATAAAATTTCCATACAAAACAATTAAGCTGGATGATAACCATGTGTATTTATTGATAAATGGCTTCAACAGTTTCCAAATTTGTATTTATAAGTTTTGTTCTGTCAGATCAATCAGTTTAAGTAAAGGAATCATGATTTGTCAATGAAATTTACTAAATAATATTTTTACCCCTTACTTGTTTCGGTCAAAGAACCATACAAATAAATACAAGCAAATAAAAAACTAAATTATTGGATGTACTAACTCAGTAGTCTACAGATTAACCATTGAACGTCAGACCTAATGGTTTGGGGTTTGATTTCAGGCAAGATCATGAGTACACACTACAGAAGATCCTGATGCAAAAACGAAACAAGTGTTTAACGTTTCTGTGTCTCCAATAGTTATTTGACTGATGTCAGAATGAGGATTTGTGGAAATTGTAGTAATTTTAACATTTGAATCAATAAGTCGAACTACGATCTCCATAAATCTTCATTCTGATGATTATCATGTGCTCGCTGGTGACTAGCTTCGAGAGGGAATTTCTGGATATCTAGTGCGAAACGATGACAAGTAGAGTTCAGCTTTTTTAAGTGTGAAACAGTTATCCATCACAGACATTAGATCAAGGTTTGCGCAAGATCATGGATCGACTGAAGCTAGACATAAACACCGTTGGATCTCGCTTTAGTGGTTTGGAGGTCAAGCGTTCGTACACGAGATCTAAGGTCTTGTATTCGAGTCCAGAGTGCGGGATCATGGGTACGCACTGTTGAGGAGACCTATACTAGGATGGAAGGCCCGTTCAGTGCTTCCAGTTTTTCAATGGTCTGGCTTAAATCAACTCATGGATTAAACTATTTATTCATAAATCATCTGATGAAAATTTGAAATATACCAAGATCTATAAAAAACCAATTAATTTCAGTAAACATGTATTTATCAGTTTTATATTTTTGTAGCTGAATTCTCTAACTACATATCTACATGCTAATGTCAAGCAACTTTTAAACTTAAAAAATCAATTAATTATTTGTGTTACTAAGTCATTTTTTTTCATAAATCTTTTGAAGCATGTGATATTAGCACATATATGAAAAATAAGGGGATATTCCCAAAACCCTATTAGAAAAAGGACAAATAGAAAAACAAAAAAAATCAATCTAAAATAAGTAAAAAAAATTTTTGATTTTTTCTTCCTACGTCAGTTGGTTTCTTAATTAGTTCAATATTACACATTAGAAAATATGTCAAGAGAATTAATAGAAGAAATGATTTATTTACTTGGTCACATTCTTTACAAGATAGTAGGGTAGGTGTAAGTGATTAAATTTTTGTGTTTTTTTAATGCAAAATTTACATTAAAAACCGCTTTTACAATACTTAAACAAGTTTCGCTATATTAAAAACTCAATATTCATTAAATTTATTACATATGAAAAACATATCTGTGTTATATCTAGAGCTCAGATTCTGATATGACGCATATAACTTGAACACTTGAACGCTAGAACCCTTCCAAGTCGCAATGAGAAGACAGAAGACTAGTGAAAGGAATGTTATTTCAGACAGTGTCAAATTATAGTACAAACTGTCAGGTATTTATAGTTTTTAGTAAAAACGAAATCATCATTATAGCTTTTCCAATCCGCACACAGGGAGTTATTAGCATCGTCCAATCGGGAAGCTACACGTAGAGATTCTAGGATATTCTTAAATAAGGTGATTGGATGGAATATCTTAGGTTTTTTCTGAGCTTCTTACAGCTTCCTCGAGTTCACTGTTGACCGTCCTCACAATCTGTTTTTAAACATGATAATATTAAAGAGATATCCTTTCGTATTATGAGATTTCTCAAGAGTACGTACATATGACAGCATAAAATTATTGAATACAAAACACTGAGAACGCTTTACATTGAAGTGTTTAAGTCGAAATCCAATAATTCATATTTCTAATTTTAATTAATACACTGTATAGCATATCATTGTTCTATCCCATTAGTGAGTAACTACTTCATTTATAATATTGTTGTTGTTTCCTAGTAAAACCTTAGGAATCCATCTCAAAGTAATAAATCAGTTAACAAACACAAATAATCTTTGTTTGGGACGTTTGTGAGTACTGGTTGATGCTGAAGTTGATCTTTGTTATGATTCAATATAAACTTTGGGACTTGGCAAGGTCTAGATTATGTATTGCTTTTCAGTCCAAAAGAACTATCTAGTTATCCGTATTTTTACAGTACCTTTCTGAGTGGTATCCATAAATGATGACGACAAACTTTAATGTAAACTAATTTCCGACAAATTTTCAACCGAATATCTTCATATCTTATCAAATTTTATCTTATTTCTATTGACTGAATCAAGTGATAGAGTTAGACACGATAAGATGGATAGCACATGATCAAAGAGCCTCAAATATTCTATTTTCTTATCATTCATCAGACAATGGGCTCAAAGTTGAAGTATTAAACACATCTTAAAACTTTCCAATAATAACCTGTACATTTTTCAGTAGATTTATTGACTGTCTCATGTTATATGACTTTCTAATAGAAACTATATACTTCACATAATACACTATACATGCTTCTTTTTCCTAGAAAAATTCAGTATTTATTTTTCCTTCATTTATTTAAATGTTATATTTTTGGTAAACTGTCTGAAAACCAGTATAACTCTTTCAATGTTCCTTCTTTATCTTTAAAATGCCTCTTTTTCTTGCTACCATAAGGAAATATGTTTGGTGTCAAAATCTCTTTGGTTTTTTTTAATTCTTACTTTTCATATTCTCCTCAATAAAAGTTGAATAAATTCATTTCCGGTCTAGAAATAAACTGAAGAAATAGTGAATGTATTGGGTATTTTTTTTGTCCAATTTTTTCATCAAAATTTCTTTGCAATACATTATACTCTAATATATTAGAATAGAATTAGAGCACATATACTTATTTTAATCTAACTGTGTATTGTTTTGTCATCTTGTGAACAGTATTCAAGTGATATTTCAGTACGTTAAACTCTGGCGTAGCTGTAAAAATGAGTAACTATGGTAACAATTATTTATTTCATTAAGACGGATTACTTCAAAATAAGACAGTTCACGGGGGGAGATTTATTTGTATTCTATATTCTGTAACCATGATTTGATATCAACAGAAGAGAATAATCGTAAACAGTAAAAAATAAAAGAATAACAAAACTATCCTCTACCTTAGATCACATATCAGAGTATCAGTTCATTATTAAAACTATCTGTATTTCCATTTTACTAAAATTAATACGTTTTATAACTGAATAGCTTTCTTGTTGTTTTGATGTCTCTTATATGCAAACAATCACAAGATAAAGATAGCTGGCATAAAATAAAGAGGTTATTAACATGGTTTTAGAATCACAATTCAGTACCAGTATATGTACTAGCATTAGGACGTGAATAAATTCATACTGTATGACATTGCATCACCCAGTATGGAAGTAAATACACTTTTCTCGCTCAACAAAGGCCATAAAATATTTTAGAATTCATCATTAGAATGTAAAAGGATGTTTACAAATTCCTAGATATCGATATATTTTTGACATTAGACACTATATATGTTCTTCTAAAACCAGAATACTACATAGAAGTAGTTAGCTCAATAACTGTAAGCTTCTAAGAACCACAAAAAAAACGATTACCAGAAATCTTATAGATATAACATGATTCGAGAGTCATCAAAATTAAACCCATTCACTTTATCATTAACAAAGCATCCAAAGTGACACATTACTAGTTAATAAGCTGTAATAATAATAATTTTAGATCTGTCATTCGTTTAATGTTCTTGTTAAAACATTTGAAGTTGTTTGCTAGTTGTGAACAAATTACCTTCCAGTAAAAGCAAACTGCCAACTTTTAAATCGAGTCAAATCCACGAAACACAATTCACTTTCTGTGAACTGTTATTCCAAAGGAAAGCTAATATCAACTGACCTAATTGTAAATTAACTAAGATAACTCTATACCAATGATAATTATAACTGGGAAACTAAACATTTAATAACACCACTCAATAAATATATGTATCAGAAGGGGTTTTGTGGAGATTGTAGTAATTTCAATAGGTGAGATCATGAGTCAATTGAAGCTAGACCACCATGGAAAACCTAGTATGGGACTCCTCAGAAGTGCGCATCCACGATGTGTCGCTCAATTTCGTGGATTAGTTGAAGTTGGACATTAACACCGTTGGATGGTTAGGCGTCTGGCGCGAGACTGATAGGTCCTGGGTTGTAATCCTACGAGGTGGGGTCGTGAGTGCGCACTGCTAAGGAGTCCCATACTAGGACGAAATGGCCGTCCAGTGCGTCCAGGTTTTCCATGATGGTCTAGCTTCAATTGACTCATGATCTCAACTATTGAAATATAAATATAACTTAATTCTTAACAAACATAATTAAATATAATTTCCGTATGATCAATTAATTAATTAATCAATTTATAGTGACCTCATTATTATCGCAATTGTTTTACACTAATTACACTAATTATTAAAAGCTTTTTTATTCAGTGTCTGACTTATAACTTAGTTTTATCAAAACCATAAATGTATCGTCTATTTCATGGATTTAATTTAAGACAACCAGTGAATGTAAACTGTAAATGCCTGATTATTATTATTATTATCACTGTCAAAATTCAATATAAAAATTAAACATACATATCAGAAATTAGTCAAAATAGCTTGGATTCAGTTAGTGTCATGACCCAGTAGTTAGAATATCATGATTATTGACCTCTATTATGACAGTTATGGAATTTTTTTCCAAAAACAAAAAAAAAAAAAACAAGAGCTTAGCAACTATTATTTACTTCCTGTTGACCTACAAAGAAATCGGAAAGTCAACTCCAAAATAAATACAAAGACAAATTATTATAAGTTATCATAATAAATTTATATTAGAATCAATATGATGTGATACTTCCAAGAATTATGATTTAATTTCAATGGTTAAGATCATGAGTCAGTCGAAGCTAGACCATCATGGAAAACCTGGAAGCACTGGACGGCCGTTTCGTCCTAGTATGGGACTCCTCAGCAGTGCGCATCCACGACCTCTCCCTCCTGCGAGATTCGGACCCAGGACCTACTGGTTTCGCGCCCGCGCACTTAACCACTAGACCATTGAACCGGCATCCAACGGTTTTGATGTCTAACTTCAACTAATTATGGTTTAAACTAATTTATTTGATCAAAATTCAAACAGATGACTCATATTCAATAGTTCAAGGTACATCATATAATTATTATTAATATCGTTGTTGTTGTTTTTTTAAGGAAATATATTATTGGAAAAATAATCGGTAATATGTTTATTATAATTAGTTTTATTTATAATGTTTCGTATCGATTAATGGAGATACTTACTTCATTGAATACCATTTGTTGTATTACAGTGAAGAACTCTCATTGGAAAACGTACGTGACTGTAATGAAATGCGATTTTATATTTAATTAAGGTGTAAATGTTGAAATATAAATAAACATTCTTAATAGCGATTATTTTCAGTTGACTCTCATTAGTAAAAGATCGCAATCAACATCATGAGGTGTTTCTGCTAAAGATGATTGGAGAAAATAATTTGAAATCTGCTATAATGATGATGATGATGATGGTTCCGTTTAAATGTTTCAGTAAGTTACATTACGATATAAGTGTGTTCTACTGTTAAGATAAATCAGTTAAAACAAATTTAAAAACAGGAAAAAGTTTTGCTATGTTTACACAGTTAAGAAAAAACTAACTCAAAAGTTTAAGCAGGTCAACTCATCGGTGATGGTAATATGTGAATCATTGAATCTCGACTCAATAAATCTAAAATATGGTTCTCATTAGGAAATTTTAAGGTCTTATGTTTATTGTCCTGTATTACCTTGGATGTATACACAAGTGAAGAGTTTCAGATTAAGAAAAAGTACCCCAGTGTATTTATTCATTCAAGAAATATCTTTTATGACTGATCTTTACAATTTATCTTGCGCTGATTATTACAAAACAGGAAATATCGTATCTTTTTTTTATTATCTAACTTAAGGTATTAATGTTCCTTTTGTACTACTTATTATTTGGATGTCCACTTCAAACAATTTTTAAAAAAAATCACTGATAACTTAGTACTTGTCCAATGATGTGTTATTTTATTTATAAAGTTTAAGTTCAGACTATATTTTCTTAGCGTATAACAGATATCACTTGAAATAAAGTGTCTTTCTTGAAACGATTAAAGTTCACAATTTCAACAGGAGAACTAGAAAATAATAGTTCAAATAAACCATAATTTTACGGGGATATTATTTGAAAATAGGCGGTTTTTATCTGGTTTTTGACATGAAATACTCTCATGGTGTTTTCTCAAAATAATCATGTACTACCCGACATGACGTGTTATAATAAATAGAAGATTCGTTTGTTTATTGTTAAAAGAAACTCAAGAATTGTTGACGTAAACTACAAAATGTAAACGGTAGCAAATGTATATTTTAGTAAGTTTTTCCACAAGTAACCTCAATTCATTTTGAATATATTGATGTAATTTGAATAATACTTCATTGAACCATACTGTTACAAACCATGTGGTCACCTTCTTTTACATAAAGTTGATTATCGTGTAATGTTCAGTGTTCATCGAAGTAATTTGAACTTTATTTCAGAAAATCGTGTAAAATATATTTCAGATGGGCTTTTTTTTCTTGTCCATAAACAAACAAACAGACTACAGAATAATATTTATCGCTGCTATATTCGAACAGTTTACCGTGAAGTAAATAAGAGCTTAGAATTCGGCATACATATTTCTATGTAAATGTGAACTTACAGCTTAGTGATTAAAATACGTAGTCGTAATTTCGAACCTTGAAGAGTCAGACAAAACGTATGTCTCAAAGTTAGTTATATAAATTTGCACTTGGTAAATAAATTCTATTTTAAAATTGGTTTTATTATGGTAACGTATAACCACATAACACACCTACTTTCCTCTAAATGATGGTAAACAGAGTGTAGTTCAACTAGAATCTAATTTTATAAACTTAATAACTTCCCAAGTAGTATCATACCTTTATCCAAGATATGAAACTGTTGTATAGAACAGAAACTAAACAACCCAACATGAATTACAAAAAAGATAAATTTTTCAACAAAAAAAATGTCGGAAAAAAACAAAACTAAGGCCAAAAAACCCAAAGTGTCATTCGTTTATTTGTATATACATCTTTATATGTGTATGTAAATGATGTGTGCAAAAGTAGGAAAATAAAGAAGAAACAAGAGCAAACCATATGAATTCCAAATGTGAAATTACAGATAAATAAAAAATATTAATCGGATAAAAGAGTGAGAAAAATAGAAACGAAAGAATCATCTATTCATTTTTTGTTTCTTTCATTCTCGGAATCCACGACGTATAGATGAATCATAAAAAATGAACAATTAGTCAAGGATAGAAAAAGAAAAAAATATATAATCAAATAATAATATTAATAATGATAATTAAAACCAATGAAAATGATCATGATGGTGATATGTATAATCGATATCAAATAGTATATACATATCTAATAGTGATGACAAAGAGAAAATGAGATAAAAGTAACACTGAATTCATTTAGGTTTGTATTCCTTTTTCTTTTCTTCTGTTTTATTGTTTGTAATTAGTAGTAGGATGATTCACGATTCATTTTTTTAAAATCCAAAATGAAATGAATGATTTGAATGTGTTAAATAGAAATGAATGATGTTGAAAATTAGGTAGTTCCGGTTGGGTTTTTTAATGGTATCGTTAATGCCAAAACATACTGGACTTTATATCATTTTAAAATTTGTGCTCTGATCGTTCAAATATTGATTTTCTAATTAATTTTATTTGATGGATTCGAATATCATTTGTACATTATCCATTTCCGTTAAATAAATGAAATATTTAATTATCTCTTATGCATCAAGTTTACTTGAAACCACTCGATTATCATGTAATATCAGAAGTGGCTTGGTGGAGATTTTGGTAATTTCAATATTTGAAATCATGAGTCGATTGAAGCTAGATCACCACGGAAAACCTGGAAGCACTGGATGGCCGTTTCGTCCTAGTATGGGACTCCTCAGCAGTGCGCATCCACTCATCCACGACTACCATGTAATAGTCTGATTTATAAACCATTATTGATGATAAGAATTTCTTCCTTATTTATCACCTTCTTATAGCTTGATCAAGTAGAATCTCTTTTTAGATGCTACAGACAATAAAATCTGACCAAATATATGAATATATATATATATATATATATCGCAAGAGAATAAGTAGTTTTTTAAACACCTTATTTTTAAGTACAATGTATTTTCTGTCTTGTTTCTTAATTTTTCAAAGAAAAAGTTGACAATTACGATGTAGTTTGTAATACAGCGTAATTCATTGTGCACATTCTATAGTTATAGATCTTTTCAACAGAAAGTCTAGATAACAGTATTTCTCTCTGTCCTTCCTTAACATTGTGAAACAAGATAAAACAAAGAGAGTTGAAGGCACCGATAGATGATCAGTAGGCAAATTTAGTCAGCTTCAGTGAATGAATCGTGTGTAGTAAAATTTATCCAAGAGTGATTCTAGTCTGAGTGAAGCATTTGGAGTTAAACCAATTAATAAAGTTTTTAATACATGGGTTACACCACCCATTTTATTTAATTGAATTGTACTGAATGAAGACTAGTGAAATGTCTGCATGAATCTGGCTATTAGAACTCATACAAATTTGATACTATTTGAAACTGAGAGTTGCAACAGACATTCCTTGTTCTTGAATTTTTCAACATATTATACATTTAATTATTCCAAATTGACTTTTTCTCTAAATTGTTCTACTTTTATCATCCAGTTTCTTATTTACTTCAATTAAACAAGATGATTAACTTTCTGATTTTATAAGTTTTTTCCTCTTTAATGAAACTTTAATAAACTAAGGTCAACAATCATTTAGTAAAATATAGTTCAGTGAATAAAATATTCTCTTTAGCAATGCCTTATAATTATTGAAGACACAAAATTCTATGATAAAACAGAAAGTAATTGTGTTATTAATATGGTTAGTACAACTTCACTAGAAAGGTTTCTAATATGTAATATAAATTACGCAAAAGCTGAAGGGGAATGAAAATTAATAAAATCAAAATGCTTCCTATAGGAGAGAAGTGTGAACGATAGTTATCCAATTAAAAAGTATCTACAAACAAGGGAGAAATGGATACATGACAATAAAACCCCATACAACTAAAAAGGAGGTTTTAACCATCAAAAAATAAAGGATTGATCATATTACTTCTAAACACTGAGATCACCTTTGAATTAGACTCTGGTATGTACGAATTCGCTATCCAAATTCCTTTAAAGTTAGCTCGTTTGACTTTGTAGTTAAGTTTCAATGAGAATTTTGTTGAGAGCAGATGATCTGAGTTCACCGAGTGTTTGGCAATGAAGTGGTTGATCTATTTATATATTCATTTTTCGGTAATGATACACAGTAGTAGTGTGTTACGCACTTGGAAACAATATGGTTTATGTCATTACTAGGAGATGTTGGCTGGTGATAAACAGATATAAAGAATAAATTAGTATTTGAATTCATTCTAACATCATACTAACAAATATACAATAGAGCAATGAAACAATGTGACAGAAAAAAAGCTAACCAATAGTATGAAAATTATCATTATGGGCAATTGTGGAGATTGTAGTGCTTTCACAGTTAAACTTACAAATCGATCTAAGCTAGACTAACATTTAAAACTTGACTGCACTGGACGTCCCAGTATGGGACTCCTCAGCAGTGCACATTCATGGTCTCGCATACGTGACTCAAATACAGGACCTTTGGTCTGTTACACAAACGCTTGACCTTTTAGAACCTTGAGCCGGCATCTAATGGTGCTAATATCTAACTTGTTAAAAGAAACCCAAAATAAATCAGTTTAAGATAAGAAATCAAATGCTAATAAAATCAAGATTAGTCACTTTTAGTAACAAGAAAACACATTTCTAATCTTTTAGAGGCTATTAAAAACACTTGATTTATAATTAATCACTATAGATGTTTCCCTTTTATAGATTCATTTATGTTGTATATTGCTGTTGGTAATTATGAATCATTTTGTTTATACAGATTGTAGAGTTGTTTTCTTTTACAGGTATGTATATTTTTTGGCATTGATTTTCACTGAAAAAAACCCAGCATATCTGTTCATTTTCTTTTCACTAAAATTTTCGTTGTTTTATTAAGATTAGACAATAGAATTGTACATTTGCTTTTAGTTATTTGGTAATCGTCCGTATTTAGTGTATTCTATGGCTTATCATGATAACTCTTAAATAAGGATAAGGGTAGAGAATGAAAGTTTTGGAATTTTGAAACATTTTCAAATACACGTAGCAAATACTCATGTAAACTAATTGGTATTACTAGTATAACTGTCACGTAACTATTGTTAATTATTGGCATATACTTATCAACATTTATTTTCCTATATCAGGTTCTGTCTATTACAATGCAGTGTGATCATGAAACACAGTCTTCATTCACATTATGGTTGTGATTCTATATATCCTGTGTATAAAAATATGAACAATGCATGTAGAGCATATAAGTCGAAATATACAAACACGTTATGTATTGTGTTTGTTTATTTATCAATTTCAATTATCTCTAGAATGTCAGTCAACCTATCATCAACATATCGGTTAAACTTGCCGCAATTTGCATCAACACAGTCAATAGAGGAATTAAAAAGATGGGTAGTGAATGAGAATAATTATTTTGAGCTACGATGAGAATTTACACATAAGGAATACCACTGTTTTGAATGTGACAGGCAAAATCAGTGGATGGAACGCAAGAGATTATAACAAAAGAGTCAGGAGTGAAAGGAAGATAAAGAATAAGTGATTCTAGATCACTGTGACTGATATTACGACATGCTACCCAACGTTTTCAAACATTGATTAATCATAGTGTGGAAATTTTAGCCAGAATAGTCTGTACCCATCGAAATGACTCAGACCAATCGGCCATTAACTTCGTGACTTGGTTACATGTCCTGTACTATCCTCTCAAGATGTATATACATTACTGTATATTTATACTACATTTATATATACGGAAAAATTATATTTTTATGAAGCTTTGCAATAAATACGTTATATTTATATAGGCAGTTTAAGAGTACTAACCATCTAACATTTATGTTAGTTAGATTATTTACCTACTCAACAATATAAAAGAACTTCACTATTCATTTTCGTGAAAACTTCAAGAATTTAGTATATGGTTACTTGATATATCTCACCGTTGTTAAAAAATGTTTATTTACAAAGATTGTTGTTTTTCTATCTAATCAGATCGATGAAACCAGTTTTATCCTTTTCAAGGTTAAACCCAGATCAAGGACAAGTGAATAGTTGATTCCCTGTTTTGTATGTGTGTTTATACATGGCATATGAATGGAAATAATCAAATTATTATAATGTTTTATTCTGTTTGGCATTATTTTCAGGTTTTATTACAATAATTACTAGTGTTTTTATCATTAATAGTAGAAGTAGTATAATTAATAATACGGAATATAAGTTGCGATTGTAATTCATTAACATACACTCGATCATCGTCAGTTAGTTAATGATGCTACTTTACTCGATTATTTTTGCTTTGATGATTATAACAACGGTAGAAATAACACAATTAACATTAATAGTAATGATACTGGTAGTAACAATGAATATCTCTTTGCCTAAGTTGTCTATAAGCGACTATTCTCTATTCTGTTTTATATATAATATACCCAAAGAATAAGGCATAAACATACTTGATATATTACTTAAAAAGAAGGGAATAAAGTAAGATAATAAAAAAAGGTTAAATGAACGATAGGAGAAAATAAAGATAAAAGCGGAAAGAAAATAAAAGTGGCTTTGGGGAAAACAACAATAACAACAACAAAAACGAAGGTTGTATTGATATTTCATAGATAAGCTGAGTTTAGCAATTATTTAGATTAGTGTTTACTGTATAATAAACAAATGATGCTAGTATGTAATCTAATCAGTGATTAACAATGAATATCGAATATGTATTTCTTATTGAATATCGCTATCTTTGAAATAAAACATAGAAACTCTATGGTAACATTTAAAATTGTGCAAGGATTAGTTGTACATTATTCAGTGTATATATTCTACAGTTTCTATAAATCAAAACACATGATCATTTTTACCATGTGAACTATGCACCTCATTAATTCAATATAATGTTGGTTGAATAGTACTGATTTGCATTGGATCAGTGCAAAAAAGAGATACATAAAGAACAAATGTCACAATACAAACTAGTGTAAATACAATATTTTTCTATATTTTTGTAAAGATTGAATAACTAACCATCCTCAATTGCATATTTACATCGTGGATGAAAGCGGACAAGAAACAAGCATTATATTCTGGTATAATTTTATTTTAAAATGAAGATGGAAAATAAACTTTGCCAAATTAATAAAGGGAAAACAGAAATTAGATTTAAGATATATCAAACGTTGATTCAGTCGTATTGGTTGTTTAGATCTTCCCATTGATGTTGAGGACTGCAATCGATCAGTCTGTGTTTAAAATCCTTATGCATTAATGGGAATATTGAGATAATTAGCACAGGATGTACATATGTCAAATAGAGACTGGTCAATTGCTATCCTCAACATTAATGGGACGATTCAAACAACCGGTAAAAATGAATTAAAATCCGTCCAATTGCACAAACCAGTGGTTATTTGGACACTGTAGCTAAGTGGATAACGTATTTGTGTTTTAAGCAAACGGTACAGCTGGGTTCGAGCCCAAGAGTAAACATCATCTCTGAGATTTAGGTACATTTAACTGACGGATACCAAATAAGACGGAACGCTCGCCCTGGTTCCCACTACTAGACACCATCCATCTCTGCTTACTTCAGAGGTTATTTTCAATCCACTGTTTTCTATTCATGAAGATTCTGTATGATCTACATTCAATATTTGTTATGATTTTATACTAACCAAGAATCAATAAAAATCAAATATATAATAAATGGGTTGTTTATTTCGCCTTGGTTTAGAACTATCCAGTTGTTTTCATTCAAGACCATAAATGACACTAAACCGAAAGGTTTTGTGTCATAAGCAATGTTATACCACTCAAATGTCCTACGGCGTTGAGTGAGTGCTGAAGAAAAGTCCCAAATGTACCAAAGCTAGATGTCAAGTACGTTTACTTTTGTGTGCATCCATATTCATACAAACTATGGATAATTGATTGTGAATTCAGTGTCTATAAATTCATTATTAAGTAAAACAAAAGATTTACACATCTTGTTATGGAAGATATTAAATGATTAGTATGCAAGATAAAAAAAACTGCATTGGAAACGTCAATTTATTTTGCGCTTTTTTCTTTCTTGACTCAGTTTTTACCTAGATATAAAGAACTAACGATAAGTAGTTCAAGGGAAAAGAAAAAGGTTGCCGCCAAGAGTTTTCTTGATTGATTAATTAGTTAAGGTAAATTTCTCCTTTCTTTGAAAAACGAAAATAACAATAACTACGTGAAAGCATATCATATCAAGATAAGGAAAAGAGTGGAAGTGAAAAAAGCAACACAGAGATTTGGAAGTAGAATTTTGCACAGGAAACATAAGATCAATAATTTAATTTATAGTAATTTGGATTACATATAATATATTATATACATTAAATCTATATTAAATTGTGTATAATGACTAAATCGAGACAATTCGCACAGGATGTACATGTACTGACTGATGCAGATCAAAATATTAACGATAAAATTATACAAACTACTAAACACTGGATAAAAATTGATAATTGCTACACAAGTGAGAGTCTGTCTGAACTCAGTAGCTAAGTAAATAACTCAGTGACGTTTTAGGTCAAAGGTAATTAGTACGAGTCCCAGATTGAACATCAGTTCTGAGATGCATGGGAATCCAGCTAACGAGTCCCATATAGGATGAAACACGAGTTATAGATTCTATCTCAAGCCAAAATTCACTCATTTTATATGATGTCAATAATTCGGTTCAATATATTGTATTTTTTTTAATGGTTATTGTGAAGAGTTCTCAAGACATGAACGATATGTGCTGACTTTTACAATAATTTGTATAATTCACAATTATTAGTATAGGGTTGTGGAGATTATTAAGTTTTTGATTGAGATCATGAACTGATTGATGTTAGACCACCAAGGAAAACATGGAAGCACTGGACGGCCATTTTGTCCTATTGTGGGACTCCTGATAATTACCATGTGCCCGTTGGTAACTAGCTTCATGAGGGAATTTTCGGAGTTCTAGTGAGAATCCATGACCAGTGGAGCTAATGCCTGTCGGGTAGATACAGGTATCTACCTCAATACAATGGACGATGGTCGCGTGATTTCGTGGATTGGTTGGGGTTAGACATTAACATTGACAGGGGCCGTCTCAGTGGTCTAGTAGGTTGAGTGTCCGCGTGCGAGACCGAAGGCCCTGAGTTCGATATCCTGCGAGCGGGATGCGCACTGGTGAGGAGTCCTACAATAGGACGAAACGGCCGTCCAGTGCTTCCAGGCTTTCATTGGTGGTCTAACATCAATCAGTTCATGATCGTAATCAAAAACGTAATTCACAGTTATCATAGAAATTCTATAAATAGATTAAAAGATATTTTTCATGTCTATAATTAAGAAACATAAGTTTTTAACATTCCTCACCATGCTTTCTCATAACATCCTCTTTTTATAATCATATACAATACAACGTATGTGTATGAACTCCGATATAATGTTTCGTTCTGTCAAGAGATATTCAAGGAGAAAACATATAAATCAACTGTTGAAAAGTCACTGTTCGAGTTTCTTTATGTTGAACGTCACAATGGATTGTAAGCTTAAGTAAAGTAAGCATGAATAAAAAAAATGTTGTCAACAGACATTGATTAACCAATAAAGACAAATATCAAAGTGTGAGAGTTATTTTATTATTTTCACTCTCGAGAGATTTATGCAGGTCTTCAAAACTATACAAATTTAAATTATGATGCTCACCGATGTTTTATAGAGTGAATACTAATACAGTTTAAAGGTAAACCAAACTATCAGTTAGTGAAATATTTAAATGTTTTTTTAAATTCTATAATTTTATGTTGCTCAAGAAACTTACTTTGACAAATATTGGAAACCAGGAAGTACTGAACAGCAGTTTCATTCTAGTATGAGACTCTCCGGCAGTGTGCATTTAAGTCTTGTACAGAAATTGAACCTAGAACGTTTAGACTACCCACCGATCTCATGGACCTCAGACAACCAGTAAAGATTAGTCATGTTGGATATGAGACAAATATCACAAACACTGACTATATTCACGCAATATCCTAAATTCAGTTAAGTTAAAAATGTAAACTATTGAATGACCACTCAATATTCTTATGGTCAAGTGCTTACTATTAGGCCTTAATGCTCAAGATTCGATCTCAGGAGAGGACTTAGACGAACACTATTAAGGAGTCACAAACTAGTATGAAATAACTGTTCAGAGACTCCTAGTTCTCAATGATTGTCTAATTGAAGTCAGCCAGTAATGGAAAACGACATACTTCAGCAATCTCCTGTCCTAAAAGTATGCTTAAATTGGCAACATAAATAAGATGATGTTTTGTATTTTATCTAATTTAAATTTTTCTGACTTTCATAGCTTTTAACAGTTGACCGTTTGAAAGTCTGACGACGAAATTCATTTTTTTAATAATGAGCAGAATAAATAATTCAGCATAAACTGAAATCTTAAGTTTTTTCTTACATTTGTCTTTGATTTACAGTCTTAATGTGTGAACTAATGTTTTACTAAAAATTATTTGCCTTATTAGTAGTAACTTTCATTTCAAGAAGACATTTAACAGAGATTGATGTGTTTTGATACTGGATTGTTTAATCATTTAAAACCTGTCCATTATCCAGATGATATCGTCAGCTCAAGCATCTATTTCAGTTAATTTGAATCTACCAGTTCAGAGGATTCATAATAATAAATCATATCCTAAACTTTTAAAAATGAATGAGGTTTGTCAATCCATCATGTTTTGTGTTTAGTCTTTTAATGATATTACCAGACGATTGAATAACGAAGTAAATAAATAAATAAATTGTAAAGAAATTATAAATTTTTATTCTACACTTCTATGTAACTTCAGTTAAGTGTATGAAACAACTCATGAAACTATTGTATACCTTGGAAAAATTACTTCAAAGAAGTTGTGAGTCATTTATTTCAGTCTGCCTTCAGTAGTTAATTCCTGGTAAACAGCTATCTACATAAAGAAATAGTCATATGATATCGAATATGAAATAAAATGAGGTTTAGTATAGGTTTTAAAAACTATGTCAATTAATCTATATATGGTTAATAATAATTTTATTTGCATTAAATAGCTGTTCTGTACTTATTTTCATTATGCACTTATCATCTTCAAAAAACAGACATTCCTTTAAGAATCTGATTCCTCATACAACAGTGGTTAATATCTGAGATTTTACCACTGTGCTATTCAATCCACGATAAATTTATTCAAATATTTACTAATTAGTTGATAGAAAGATGATGATTTAAGTGTGTATGTGTACTCACCAAATGGGTTATTACCACTACAATCAATCAATCGGTGAACAATACTTAACTTCTGTTTGTTAGTTTTATATTTCGGAGGTTCTGTGTTCTCGAAACTAGATGGTTTAATCAGAAAATTTTCGTTGTTTTTCTAAACAATATCTTCAGCACATACTTTTTGTATGAACGAAAATTACTCAACTCTTTGTGCGTTAACATACTTCCATCATATACTGAGGAAGAAAATTCATTTCAATTCAGTTCATCTCCATTGAATCACATAAATTGGTGTTCGTTCTAAACTTTATCTAAGATTAATTGGAATACAACTGATATTTTTTTCAATTTTTAAACTTCCCACCACATTTATATTGTGTATTCATTTAAATATCTTTCTTATGAATAACTAAGAAATTTTAAGAAAAAACAAATAATGATGTACAAGTTACGACTGTAGAAAAAAAAGAAACGAGTTCATTTAAACAAATCACCGACATTAGTAATAATAATAATAGACTGGTCAGATGTAAAGAAAGAATGAAGTGATTAATCAATAAATTAGACAATAACAAAAAAAAATGTGATAATATGGTATTCGAATTATCGTCTGAACTAGGAATTCCAGGATTAACGCAATTGAATTAAGAAGACACAGGCACAAAAGAATGTATTGTATTTAGAATTCGAAATCGAGCATTCAACCAGTACAAAGGTATCATTAGTTAATTCAAACACCACAGATGTCCATCTATTGTACTTCTATTTGAAATGAAAAACAAACGAAAACATTCTTACTGTTTTACACTGTTTATTCACTTACATTCAATGTTTGATTTAATATTAATAAGTCTAGCGCGCGAACGCTTAACCTCCAAATCAATAAAGTGAGATCCAACGGTGTTAATGTCTAATTTCAATCGATCCATGGTCTTGTGTAACCCTTCATTCATTGTCTGAAGTGGATAACTGTCTCACACCAATACGAATTAGACTCCACTGGTCATGGCTTCTGATTAGAACTCCGTGAATTTTCTCTCGAAGCTGGTCACTAGCGAGCACATGATTATTACCAGAATGAGGATTTGTGGAGATTGTAGTTATGTTAACAGTTGAACTCATCAGAGGATCTAAGCTGCTGAAGAGTTCTATACTAGAACGAAATAGCCATTCAGTGCTTCCACGTTTTCAATAGTTGTCTAACTTTAATCCTCTCATGAATTCATCTGTTAAAACTACTGTAATCTTCATAAATCCCCATTATTATTTAAATTATCATCAAAAATTTCTTAGGAATTATTAATGAGCATTTTTAACATGAAACTATTCATGCAGTATGAATTCACAAACCTTAGATCTTAAAATATTCTCATTCAGTTCTAAACTATGATGAAATGATTTTAATTTTCCTATAAATTAATTAATTCATGATATGACTTGAATAGGTTTCCTATCCAATTGTTGAATGATATCATATGATCATTGTGTTTAATTCCCTTTGGAATTACAAACAAACATGGATGAAAAGTCCAAAAAAACAGAATATATCTTTATTTCTATACAATCTAATAAATTTCGTTAACCTTGATGTTATACATAGAGCTGTTTGTTTTTGTTGCATGAATAAGTTGAATACTATCTGTTTTTGATGGTATATAATTCGAAATTTATATTCCTGCACGTTTTATGGGTAATAAATCAATATTCATAACTGAGTAGTGTAAATTACTAACTATATTCCCACCACGACACAGATATGTATATATGTACATATATTCGTTCGTAATTATGACTAAAAGTTATTGCTTAGTCATTTATTCATTTTTTGACTTAGTTAAACAAACATTAACAATCAGCAGTTACTAATCACTAACAAATATCATACTTATTATTCACAGTTATATAATATACCCTTGTGGGCTAGTGTAATTTTAGATTGGTTTTCAGGGAGAATCAGACACCATACAGACTTTCACGTGACAACTCAAACAGTACAACTCAATCCCGTTTAACAGGAGAACCAAGTAGCACCCAACCTTACATTTTATAACCCGAGCAGTACAGCTCAATTCCAATTCACAAGAGAACCAAACACCGTATAGACTTTAACGCTACAATTTGAATAGTACAACTTATTCCTGTGGCGCAACCACACGGGTACCAAGCACCCTGGTGGACCGAAATATCATACTACTGTCTATTAATTATTTTTATCAATATATTCATAGTACACACTAATAATATCCTATTATTCCATAATTTCAGAATAACAGATAAGAAACTCTGAGAATTTCAGTCATTTAGATTTTGGACAGCTGGTAGTATCTTTAGAATGAACTCAACGTTTGATGAAATCTGTTTCAAATACAATCAACTGATAATAACCATTGAGTGATTAGTCTACAGTAAAACACTGACCTACAAATCTATCACTTAGTAGTGATTAATATTATGTCATCTTGTTATCAGTATTGAATAAAATATTATCGGCTATACCACGATGTGATAATCACTAGATTATGTGTTTCCACATCACGATATACTTGTTATTTGGTGGCTGAGTGGTTTGACTATTTGTTAGAGTTGTCAAGAAGTACGTTTTGTATTAGTCAACAATCAATTTTTCACAACAGTATAGAAATATTTTACTGATAAAATTCAACCAGCACGATATCTAGATCCAGAAATTTCTGTTAATTTCCTTTAAAAGTTTAACACAGTTAAAAGTTCTATCTAATTATCTGTGACAATGACACACGTCATATTGTGTGATTACAGAATACAGATAAATCATAAATAATACGAAACTTTTTGTTCTCTTTAATGTCACTTGCTTTTTCATGGTATATTTTTCGAAATTGTTGTCATTTTATTCAATCTAAATTCATTGTACAGTAAAATCAAAAAAATGTTCTAAACTATAGGTGTGAACACGAGTACAACTTGCAAAACCTTCAAGCTGGTGGCTATCTAGATTCAGTAGCTTAATGAGTAATGAGTTAGGTGTTTGAAACGAAAGGTGCTCGTTTCTAATCTGAATGTGAACGTTAACACTGGGATGGAGGTAGATTCAATTAAATAGCACGAAACAGGGTGAAATGCTCATCCTAGATTTTAATTTTATCTACTATCCAACTTTAGGAAAAACTTCAGAATATGTATATTTTTCCTCCATTTGTCTTTTTCTTGAATGTCAGAATGGGGATTAATTAATCTTAGTTTTTAGTATTGGGTTGTGGAGATTGTAGAATTTTTATTGAGATCATGAATCGATCAATGTAACATCAGTGAAAACCTGAAAGCAGTGGACGGCTATTTCGTCCTAGTATGGGACCCCTCAACAGTGCTTGTCTACGAATCCGTGCGGGATTTAAACCCAGCACCTTTGATCCTGCGCAACATCGCGTACTGGTTGAAGTTAGACATTAACACCATTGGATCCCGTCTCAGTGGTCTATTACTTAATAACCGTTGGACAACGTATAATTATAGTAATCTATTGTTTTGTCGAAATTGGTCGCTTATTTCATTATAAGTTGTCTGTTATAAAATCGAACATTTAAATGACAATCCATTTATGATCATCTGCAATGTTCATGAGGATAAGGTAAGTTGGATCTTGGTAAAGTTTTGTTTACAACAGTATCATATCTTATAAAAGACGAATTACCAGGATAATATTAGAATCAACGTAAGAAACCTGATTAGTCAGGCACGTTCATCATTTATCAGTTGATTAATTGTGTCGTTTCAAAAAATCTTTTCTCCTTCATAATTATACATTATTAAAAGAAGAGTATGTTGGTAAAATAAAACTAACTTATCCTATGAGTTTCGTGAAAAGAACTTGACAACACGAATAGGATGAAAGGGTTGATTGAAGGAGATGTAGGACAAATATATTTTGTTCATAATCTCTACTTATAAGACATAATGACTACAGGTCTTATGACCAACACCCAAGATGTCTAAAATATCCATAGTTTTACCATAATTGTTAGTAAACACATTGAAAGATAGACGAAACTATGTTATAAAATAATAATCTTATAAGCACTTATATGAAAATCCTAATCCCTTTTCGTTGAAAGCAAAACTACACGTTTTACAAAAAAATATCATTTATAAAATGTATTGTATTCTGAACTGGATTTATTATTCACGTTATGATTAGATATCTTTTTTTGCGAGTAAATTATTTTCACTGATTGAAATCATGAGTCAATTGAAGCTAGACCACCATGGAAAACCTGGGAGCATTTGATGGCTGTTTCGTCCTAGTGTGGGACTCCTCAGCAGTGCGCATCCACGATCCCGCACCCCACGAGATTCGAACCCAGGCGCGAGACTGATAGGTCTTGGGTTCGAATCTCGCGGGATGCGGGATAGTGGATGCGCACTGCTGAGGAGTCCCATACCAGGACGAAACAGCCATCAAATGCTCCCAGGTTTTCCATGGTGGTCTAGCTTTAATTGATTCATGATTTCAATCAGTGAAGATTTCTAAAATCTCCACAAAACCTTTCCTGATACTAGTAAATTATTTATCGCTTTTCTCATCTTTATTTTTACATTTTCATGACTAGAATTATTATTTTAATGAACGAATTCAACTTGGCGCCTGATTATATCATACGTTCTTCTTTTTTTTGTGGAATGTGCTGAAATCCCTGGTATACAAATAATTATGATGTTATTAAAAATGATATTGTGATCATGTCACCACAATTAAATTATTTGGTTCATAGGATTTATTACTATCAAAAGAAATGAGTATTATATGATGGCTTTATTCAAATGCTAACATTTTAATAAAATGAAAAGTTATGCTAAATGGATAAATCAATCTGTTTTAGTTCAGAGAATAAAACTGTATTGTAATGATAATATTGATAATAGAAATGATACGTTTTTGAGTAAACAGTTATAGAAATCTACTGAAATGCATACATGAATATAGCAATACATACAAACACAAACATACACACGTATATATACACACAAGTATACATGGTAAGTAAAACAGTAAAGCGATCTATTTACGCTTAATTAACCTTGACTACTAATTCAATCAACTATATTTGCTCATTTATACTGTTTTCATTATCAGTTCATATAATGTTTACAACCCATTATTATTATTATTATTGTTCTTTTTCATCAAATTCCAGATAAAGTAACTGATACATTTTAATCAATAAGTAGGAACTCTCATATAATATCACACACATATACACAAGTATATCTATATTAAGCGTTTTCTTTACCTTTGTTATGATAATTGTTTTTTTAAACTAAATAATACAACGTCATTCAACGATATATTTAATTTTCCTCTGTTTGTATGGGTTTGTGTTATTTCATATGAATGAATGAATGATAGTTGATCATTTTATTTCTAGTAGAGCAATACATTAATAATTGTTTGTATTAAATAACAAGAAAACAATTGAATAAGGTTGGACTTATTTGTTTTCATTATGATTGGTTTCTCTATGTTAGTGATGGTAATGTTAGTGTTAGTAGTAGTGACGGTTGTTATGGTATCTATAAGCATAACAATAATAATAATTCGTGCTGCTGGTCAATGGCACAGAAAAAACCACAAGGATTGGGAGAAAATGAAAGATAATGTATACATATGTATATACTACCTACACATGTATATTTATAGGTATGTTTGAATTGAGATTAAAATATAGGTTAATGAATTAAAGTGAGTTTTCATTTAATTAATAATTTCTTTTCATTTACTCAGTGAAATGCTTGAATGGTGGCTAGCATAGGAATCCAGTAAGCGCGTCTCGTTCTATTTGGGATTCGTCAGCTGGATACATCTACATCGCAGAGTTGATGTTCACTCATGAACTCGAACCCAGTATCTTTCGTTTCAAACGTCATAGCGTTATCCCCCAAATGCCCTGGTACGACCGAGAGTGATGAGAGTTAACTCTCCCTCTCGAAATCCTCTCACATGGCCACGCGTATATAGCCTCTGGCAGGGAAGTCCTACTCACCGCCTTCTAGTGGCGAGGGTGTTGCTTACGAAATTGAGAGGACGAAAAGAGAATGCCTGGCGCTTTGACCGAGTTGGTGGACATGGAGAGTCCACCTAGGGGAGTTAGAAAACCCTGATTCCAAACCAATGGTGCACATGGGCTCTAGTATCCTGAAGGAACAAATGGCGTAAGAACCAATCGTTGGTCACCGGCTTCCATGGGACTGCATTTCCTTACGTCGCTCCACTGCCTTTTGGGTCAGACCTTCAGGTCGAAGGCTCCGGGTGTGGCTCCCTAAGAAAACCACGTGTTTCAGTTTGGACACCCGGTCAGTATCACAGCCCTCACACATATCAAACGAGATTTGTGTGTCGCATATGTATTTGATGGCTTCTTGTACCAATATCTATGTGTTAAAATAAATTAAATAAAATATCCGCTCAGCTACTGAGTCTTGAATGGTACTGGGCTCGAGTCCCGGAGTGACACATTAACTCTGAAATGCACGTGTATCCGGCTGACGAATCCCGAATAGAGCGAAACGCGCGTCCTGGATTCCACTGCTAGCCACCATCCATCTTTACTTATAATGCTTGTGACTTAAGGCAATAACAAGAAAACTCGCACAGTATGCACATTTGCGCATAAGAGACTAATCAATTGTAGTCTTAAACGTCAATAGGAAGATTCAAACAAACAAAGCAAAACGAAGTGAAAAGTTTGGTTTTTAGGAAGGCCTCTGGTTTGGTTATTTATCTGATTGATATACAATTAAAGAATGATGTGAAAAATTAATATTTGTAATTAATATTTATTAATAATTTGTTGATACGGTTATTATTAGTAATATTATTGTATCGACTGTATCCAACTTAATTGTTTGTGGCAATCAATTTTAGTGCGAAACATACCTGGTAGTTGAAGTATGACTACTATCTTTTCATAAATCAGATAACTCAGTTATGTTTTTCCAGACAGGAAAGTAATATTTTTATTTGTACTATGATGTTCAACAAATATGGGAAATGAGATTATAAGAAAATTATTTTGCAAACTTTAAGGGATAACAAACTTATTTCTATCAAAATACTCTACCTTCTGATCATTACAATCGTCCCATCTTCATTCCCATTTTTTTAAATATCCTTGTAAATCTTCAAAAGCCAGCATCCTAAAATGACTCGTTTCACGTTTTATGGTCTATACATCGTACCAATACTGCCCTTCTCGTAACTGTTTGAACAATACGAGTACCAAACGATATTCAAAAGTTTATCCCTGGTGAAAAAGAAAAGTGATCTTTTGTATTGGTCAAATTATCGACTTGAAACTGGCAGACGATCATTTTTGAATGTTCAGTCATCATACTTACGTTTAAATAATAATTCTTGTCAATTGGTAGCTAAATGAGGAATGACCATCATTGTTTTTCATGTGAAAATCAACACTGAGGTACAATTACATTTAGTTGATGAAATAGACAACTTGAATCCGACTACTATCTGATTTTCAGTTTTAACATAAAAAGTAGTGTTTTGTTTCATTTGTTCAAAACTACTTCGAGTATATTTACCACTCAACAGTTGAATTTACATGAATTTAAATCATTGAAAGCACCAGTTAACTTTATCCGCTCAAATGTTTACACTGTTCATTGAAGTACACTTAAAAAAACAATTTTGAATGAGATCATCTAAAAAAAATAGTGAATTTGATTGGCTCACATCAATCAAGTTTATTAAAAGATTCATAAACAGTAATTCTTGTTTTAATGATACAAAGAAAGTCAATATATATGTTTACAATATCTGAAAAACTTGCTCAAAGAATTTTCTAACAACATTGGGTAAAATTAACAGTCGTTGTCAATAACGAATAGCGATGAAAAACTTAGTATAATATCATAATATTTTAATAAATAACAACATTCAACAAAATATAGTCACTGATGATTTTGGCTAAAGATAGAGTAGGTTGAAGATTGCTGATTGTTGGCCTATGCTCTACTCCGGTTAAGAAGGTTAAGTAGGTTGGTAAGTAAGATAATGATTTTATGAACAATTAGTTAATGAATATTTCAATAGAACATGGTATCATTATCATAGGAGACTATCGAAAATTTGGTGAGTGGCATAAAGAATAACTGGTTCATTTTACATAAAAGTTGACAGTATTCAATACTTTACACATAATTCAACTCAAAGACTTCACATCGCCTGACAAGCACAATAACTCTAAGTACTTTAATTGATATAGATTATCATCTTTAGTAATTGGTAGTATGTCATAGTTACAATTGGTAAGTGTCTTACTTCACACTAAGTTGTCACTTTAAATCATACTTTCATACTGCAACTTCTAGGATTTCATCTGGAACCTGATCAGTAGCAGTGGAAACAGGTTTTTTAAAATTCAATCTGAAATAGTGACTAACAACGAAATCTAGGATTTGCGTTTAGATCTATTTGGGACTTGTCAGCTTAATATTCACATGGCGACTTGAACCCGGTAACTTTTACTTCAAACACTAACTCATTATTCAATGAGCTACTGAGTTCAGATAGCTTGATCAGTTGCACTTCATAATATATCAATAGAATAATTCAAACAGTTATAATTCATTTAGGCTTTTGTTGTTATTTTTCTCCTATATATTCTAATAACAAAAAAAACCGTGAAATTCTAAATGGTTGACATTTTAATGGATACATTATTTACAGATCACTTCTGAAAATCACCTAATTCCAATGGTCAATTACAATGTAATCTAAATCATTATCATTTGAATAGTTTATGATGATGCAATCAAAATTTTGACAGTTCTAAATGACATATCATACGTGTTTATCTTTCACAACAAAAATATAACATATAAGGGGGGTTTAAATTTACGAATAGCCAAGGCTTGGATAAACTTGAAGATTCTTCCTTGACAATATAACAAAATAGAATTTTTCTTCGTCGTTGTTAAATTATGTTTTACTGTCATACTAGTTTGTAGAGAAAATATGAATGTATGCACAACACAGATATATCGAATTATTCAGGTATAAAAATAGTTAAGAATACTTTCCTTCTCGTTCATGTATTCTATAATAACCTCAATATTTTCACAATATTATATGAAAGAAAAACACCAGAGTTATTTCGTAATATGACCATTTAGTTAAAACGTTTACTATCAGAATGGGTTTTATGGAGATTTTAGTAATTTTAATAGTTGAAATCTTGAGTCAATTGAAGCTAGACCACCATTGAAAGCCTAGAATCAAATTCCTTGATCATCATTATGCAACTCTAGGAAATTTACCTCGAAATTAGCCCACCGGTAACAGAAGAGACGTTAATAGCAAGTTAACTTTGTGAGGAATAATCGATAGATTTTGAGCGTTTGCCTCATATATTTAGAAAGTAGATTCCAATAATCTCAGTAATGTAAATTAACAAGTTAAGACAGTAAAAATGAAGTATACTCTATAAAGGGTTATTTGAATACAAACACTATAAATTATCAATTGTTTTCAGAATGAACAAATAGCCTAAAAATTTCAATCCATTTTCCAATGGTTTAACATCAGTTTCATGTTAATATAAATAACTCTCAAATGGTTATTCCTATCGGTAGTCAAAAGAAATTATTCATGTGTTTATTACTTTTAATTATTAAATTAACTGGTTCGATTAAATATTTGTTTTAAATTTTATTGTTTGATTTCAAACATGATGTATATTGTCGTTTTAACAATGAGTTCATATTTTTATTTTGATAAATTTGTGAATGTATTTATTATCAGAAGGGGCTGACTCATGATTTCAATCAGTGAAACTTCTAAAATCTCCACAAAACCCCTTCTGATAATAATCATCTGCTCACTATTGACTGACTTCAAGAGATACTCCTGGAGTTCTAGTGGGAATCCGTTACCAGTTCAGTTCAACCAGGTCTGTTGTGAGATATCAACTCACTGATGACAATGATGTACGGTGGCGCAAACTCGTAGATTGGTTGAAGTTAGACATTAACACCGTTAGATGCCGGCTCAGTGGTCTAGTTGGTTAAGCGCTTGGCGCGAGACTGATAGGTCCTAGGTTCGAATCTCGCGAAGTGGGATCGTGGATGCGCACTGCTGAATAGTCGCATACTAGGACGAATCGGCCGTCTAGTGCTTCCAGGTTTTCCATGGTGGTCTAGTTTCAATTGACTCATGATTTCAATCAATGTATTTATTGAACACAATCTTCAAATCAGTAATCTATAAGTATGGAGCTGAAACTTGGAGAACTACAACAACCACAATCAAGAAAGTACAAGTATTTATAAATAGCTGTCTTCGCAAGATACTCAACATCCATTGGCCGGATACCATCAGCAACAGCCTTCTGTGGGAGAGAACAAACCAACTTCCAGCTGAAGAAGAAATTAGGAAAAGACGATGGAAATGGATAGGAGATACATTACGCAAATCGTCAAACTGCATCACGAGGCAAGCCCTAACTTGGAATTCTGAAGTGAAGCGAAAAAGAGGAAGGCCAAAGAACACATTACGTCGGATAATAGAAGCAGATATGAAAAGGATGAATTACAACTGGACGGAGCTAGAAAGGATTGCCCAGGACAGGGTTGGATGGAGAATGCTGGTGAGCGGCCTATGCTCCTTCATGAGGAGTAACAGGCGTAAGTAAGTAATAAGTAATATGGTTGTAGTGTTGAAAGAACGTCCATTAAACAATCCCTTTCCAAATCATTATTGTGCATTCTTGATGAATGGAGAAATGGGTATCCAATGGTGTTTGGTGTTCATTTTTTCCTGTCTCTATCTGTAATAAAATTAATCTAAAATCAATTATTCACCATCCATTTATTTTAGTATATCTTAGATTTAATATGTGTACTGTTCGATAAGCTAATTTTTCGATAGTTAATCTTTTACATAATTAAATTCCTTTTTTAATACTAAACTTCTCATACAACTATCATTATGGACGAAAAAAAAATACCCAGATGTATTGCATATTAAATGTAGTTTAGTAAACCGAATACATCCATTGAAACATTAAAAAAGAAAAATTCGTTCAGTGAAGAGTTCTCTTTTAGGTGAATTCATTTCCAAAGCTGTACAATCGCAAATATATATACTTATTTTTTTATGATGATAATTACAATAATAATGATAATAAACTTCTATTACACATGGTAACAGTGAGGTAGGATAAACAAAGGTATTAAAAAATTTTTTAACCGGGGATACTTATAATAGTTTGATTGTTAAGGGTTTAAATATTCTCAGAATGGGTTTTGTGGAGAGTTTTAGAAATTTCACAGGTTGAAATCATGAGTCAGTTGAAGCTAGACCACCATTGAAAACCTGGAAGCACTGGATGGCCGTTTCGTCCTGGTATGGGACATCGTTGGATGCCGGCTCAGTGGTCTAGTGGTTAAGTGCTCGCGCGCGAAGCCAGTAGGTCCTGGGTTCGAGCCCTGCGTGGTGCGGGATCGTGGATGCGCACTGCTGAGGAGTCCCATACCAGGACGAAACGGCCGTCCAGTGCTTCCAGGTTTTCAATGGTGGTCTAGCTTCAACTGACTCATGTTTTCAACCTGTTTAAATATTCATCATAAAGATAGATAGGGAAGTTAACATTGGGAAAGGATGACTCTGCATAATAAAATAAAATGTTGAAATTGAGATGAAATGTAATCAGGAGGATCATAGAAACAGAAATAAATCAGTTGGGGGCAAACGATTTAAGGACAAGATGGAATGGGAAGCAAATGGCTGTAAAGGAAGAAGAGTATGAAGAAAAAAATGAGACATCAAGACCATTGTAGAAGAAGTTTTACCAATCTTTCTTGGATACACAATATTGATTTTCCCAGATGTATGGATATTACTTCGTCAGTGTTAAGATGTTAAGAACATGCCATAGGAAGACTTCTACTTACTTTGTAGATGACTTTGAACGCAGAGTCCGTCTTGATAGAGTGGCCTGTGTTCACAAGGTGTTCGATTATTGAACTTCTTATTGAACCATTTCCGCCTCTTTTTTAACCACGCCGGGTAATATTATTGAATTCTTTTGGATAAAGTACGCATTGAACGATCCATATACCTGGCTCCACATGAGCAGGTAAATTGGTAAATGCACACTGACTTGATCAGATAAGATAATTTATCTTTAAGATGAACAATGAATGGTTGAAGAATACTAATCGTAACGTTGCTGCGAAGAACATTCTTTCCAAAGACTAAGAAATTCTCCATTTTAGGATGTTTGTAGCTCTAACACCCTTAAAGTTGATGCTCATTTATAATGTTTTCTTTCGACTGAAGTTATTTGTGTTTTAGGTGGTTTCGATTTTATGTTTTTGTCAATGTACTTTAATTACACGGTTATCGATATATATATATATATATATATATATATATATATTCAGTGAGGGTTTTGTGGAGATTATGGTAATTAAATAATTGGATTCATGAGTCGATTGAAACTAGACCATCATGAAAAACGATAGTAATAATATTACCACCTATCTCTTTTCTACACCACAATCATATAGAATTGAATATGAATATAAATAAGTTAATCAGTTACATAACTTATTTAGTAGCTAGTGTAAACAGTCCCTTAATTATATTCATTTTCGTTTATACTCTAAGGAGCAAATAAATTACACACACCCACCTACATACACACATACACACCCCATTAATCTATCAAAACTAAAAATTCAAATCTAAGAGAAAAACAACAACAACAAAATGAAATGACCTTCATTCGAGCATGTGATGATGATAATAATACAAGGTTATTCTGTCAACCTATGAGTTTTCATTACCATTTTATATTTTGTTCAAGCATATCAGAATCATTACAATAGAATGGTATACATACAAAAAGTACATAAAATCATAAAAGTATATACACATTTTTACGATGTAATGATTAATTTATTGAAACTTACATTAAAATAGAAAAGAAGGGTAAACAATGAGTAGGAAAGGGATAAAACTTCAATAGGGTTATATCATTCAATAGATTCATATTATAATTTGATTGGATTATAATTTTTTTTGTACAGACAAATGTTATTCAATAGTAATAACATAACAACACGTAGATTAGATTAAACATTAATACACAACTACATACAGTATATTGTAACTATATGTAGTTGAGATACAAATTTGAGGGTAAATTGAAAGAGAGATTTTGAATGTATATTTTTCTTCTTTCTTTTTTTTTTAAAAAAAAATAACATTCAGCCACATTTATTTACATCAATTAAAATTGTATCTCTGTTTTATTTTGTTTGATTTCATATGACGTCAGTGTAGGACGAAAAAAAAATTACTTAAATTTTCTAAACTTTTCATAATATTCAATAATGAAGAAAGAGATATAATATAATTTAATAATGATCAGTTATTGTAATCTACATATATGAAATGGTTGTGTCGATTAGACTAATTAAGAACAACTAACTTAAATCTTTGAGTTAGTAACAAATGACAACTGTTTAAGTAAATAACATTAGGAAGATACAAGTAAAACAACACCATGTGAATTTAGACTTCCCCACATTGCACATACAGGGGGCTATCAGGACTCAGTAGCTAAGTGGATAACGCAATGAAGTTTGAAGCGAATGGTACTGGGTTGGAGTCTCGGAGTGACACATCAACTCTGCGATGTAGGTACATCCAACTGTTAAGTCCCAAATAGGACGAAACGCGCATCCTGGATTCTACTGCTAGTCACTATCCATCGTTGCTTAAAAAGCTTGTGATTTAAGGCTATATCGAGGCAATCTACACAGGATGCATATATGCCAATGAGAGATTGATCAATTGCAGTCATAAATAACAATGGGAAAATACAAGTAAAGCAACACCGTGTGAATTCTTTCTACTATTTAGGTTTTTTTGTTTTGTTTTTTTCGATACGTTTTTGATGAAATTGTGCTCAACTAATCTGAGTTTATAAATACACTTATTTAATAGTTGAATTCATGAGTCGATTAAAACTAGACCACTATGGAGAACTTGGAAACAGTCGTTTTGGGCACATGAATTGAACTATCTCCACAAAACCCCCTTTCTGAATACACTTATCTTCGTGAATAGCAATTAGTATTGTTACATGCCGAAATGATCTATTTTAACCTTTAGATAGATGATTTGTCATAATCATTCCAATCATTCTGTTATTTATGTGTATCACCTTGAGCGCATACATAATGGTACGTATGTTTTTATATACTTAATACTATCTCATCATACTTATAAATTCCGAGTCACCTAAAATTTACTGAGTTGTCTATTTATGCCACTCTAATTCTTATCCATTTTTCTTGGTGTCTTGCGGTTCGTCTGCATTGCTGAATATTTGAAATATACGTTCCTGAAATACCTTCGTATTTGATCTCTTATATCTACACTATTATTAACGGGATTCCTCAACCTAACGTAGACTAAGCAGATAGGGTTTGCATTTCATTGACATTATTAACAATTCGACTATACTGTGATCAGATAATGAGTACTGCACATTTGTTACATTCATAAATATTCTATAATATAGGAGGAATTAGGAAAGGTTTTGAAAATTATGATGGAGTGCGGATACTTAACAAAATTTGTCGAGCAATGCTAAAACAATTACCGACTAGACCTGTTTAGTTCGGATGAAAATTCAACTAGTAAACTTTGAGTACAAAAGAGGCATAGTAACAAATATTCTCAGAAAATCGCTGACAAGATTATTAAAGAGAACATTTTAGCCTGTCAGGTTTCAAAGGACATTCTCCTATAGGAAAATTTCAAAATAAGCTTGTGAAAAACAACCTAACCTATTAATCCGCATGAATAAATATTACTGTCTCCCTACCGTTGTGAAATAGACCACCTGTTGAATCACTACGCCAACTCATCAATTTCGGTCTCTGTTTTGGGAAGAAACTTTCAAAATCACTCAGAACACTCAGTCATGCTTCTTTCAAAAACGTAGGAATGACATGTTTATGAATAGCCGAAAGACTGCTTGTCACAAATTTCAAGCCAGAAGAATATTTAGCAGTCTGAAGCCTTATCATGACCTTGAAAACCTTTAATTTTATTATGAAACTATAAATCTACTTATCATCATTTACTGACTTTCAATAAGTGATCATGGAGATTACTCTGAAATGTTTCAACTATATGTGCATATTAGTGAAAATGAAATAAATGATAAAAAATAGGTTCTCTGAGGAAGTGGCACACATTAAGTCACAAAACGTCAAAAATACAATTTTTCTACCCATTGGGATATAACAAAATGTACATTCGTTACTATCTTTCTACCCAATTTGTTTGAAACTGTTGAGGAGACGCAGAAAATTCCTCGAAGAAAGCCCATAGGAGCCCTGAAAACTCTGAGAAATATTTTATCCAACCAGCACTCAATAGAACTTTACCAGAAACGCATAGAAAGTGAAAAGTCACACGTCACATTTCTGATTCGATGATTACCTATCCTAGAGGGGTTTTAGAACTTCCCGGAAGCCCAAGGTAATCTAAAATGCTGTAAATACCCTCAATTTTCTGTACATACACTAACCTTGGAGTAACGTGTTCTTTTGATATTTCACACCTTTTCCCTCATGTTCGAGGTGCCGTGTAGATTTAGCCTGCAGTTACTAGAAGAGCTTAGGAAACCGAATCGAGCGTTCAGTTTCAAGATTTATCAGAAACTATATGATTAGTAAATTTTATTTGGTTCGTAATAGATTACCCTGTCTGTAAATTAATATACTTCCACTTCAAGTATATGTTCACATGATCTCATATCATTTTTCCTTTTTCGTCTTTTTAGAGACATAAACAATTCTCCAAGCATCTTTACATAGCCTTCATTTTGTTTGGATGAACATGTTTATGAGGACCGAAGAAATACAGTTTATAAGTGATGACTGTTTGACTTTATCTGGAGAGCGATATATGTGTGGTGTATGCTACTTATGTTGACAGATATATGTCGCACCAATCGGTAGTGGAATGCCTGTGATCAAAAGGTTGAAAAGATTGAAATGAAAAGAAGAGAAAAGAAAACTTAAGACAATCAAAATAACAACAGGAATGAAGGGACGATAAGGTTGGTAAGAGATTGATGGTAGATGTGAAAATGATGTATTCAATGTATGGTTTTTATATCTTATGTAGATAATCTTTCATTTTGCATTAGGCAAAAAATTGGCCTTTCTAATCTGAGTCCTTCGTCCATTGTATATGCATGAAGTCTACAGTCAATCGTATAATGATCATTTCTACATGAACATTACTTACGCTTGTTACCACTCGTGTAGCAAAGGCCGCCGACCAGCAAACTCCAACCTACTCTACTATCGTTATTCATTGTTCACAACTGAAAAATAATTTGAGAAAATAATAAAACAGAGAGAGTTTGACTGTCTACTCATATCATTATGTAATACATATTTCACGATAGTTGAGTATTTATCGTATGTATCGTGCAGAAATTGTTTTAAATCTATATGACAAGATTTGGAAGCGATTACACTGTTGTATTATTGATGGTATATAGGCAGGAGAGATTTGTTCATTTCAATTATACATCTGTCAACAAATATTTCAATTATGACAGAATAAAACGGATTTAATTTGATACAATTCAATATATAAGTATCGCTTGATGTACGCGGCTTTTTAAACCATCGGAATTTGGATAAAGCCTAGTACTATCAGCTAAGTTGTTTAACCATATAACAAGAATTAAAAGTAAGTGTAGAATGAGCTTAAACAAAATTCAGACTAGTTCTATAAACAGGGTTACTTTTTATAGTTTGTCATTAAAAAAATGTGTGCATATCGTTCCAACCTTGAAGCAACTTTGCTTCAATAAATTCTAATTTTGCTATTGACATATTCTGTTGTCACCTAGGTTACAAACTCCAAACAATAAACTTTTCTTTACATTCTCCAATAGTATATCCTCAAAGGTTGCGGTTAGATTAATCTATATGATCAGTATTGCCTTACGTGGTTTTTATACAGAAAATTCACTTCGCAATGATTTAAAGCGACTATTCATAGTCTAGTGAAAAAGTACATTTGGTAACTATGGAGTACATTACTCTATTCCATTTCGTATACCACAATACTTCAGTTAACTCAGTTGTGGGACCATGGGATAAAAAAGCAGATATGTAATGTACTGAAAGAACATAATTCAAACGTCCATTTACGAGTAAACAACCATGTGAGCAAACAAATAGAGGTTAAATTACATCATTTATTTTAACTGCAACTCAAATTAGCAGTATAGGGTTGTGGAGATTGTTGAGTTTAGATTAATACCATGGATGGATCAATGTTAGACCACCACTGAAAACCTGGAAGAACTGGATGACCGTTTCGTCCTAGTGTTGGACTGCTCAGAAATATCGTGGATTGGTTGAAGTTAGACATTAACACCGTTAGATGCCGGCCCAGTGGTCTGAAGGTTAAGCGTTCGCGCGCGAGACCAAAGATTCTGGGTTTGAGTCCCACGTGAGGGATTGTGGATGAGCACTACTGAGGAGTCCCACAACAGGATGAAACGGAAGTTCAATGCTTCCAGGTTTCTAAAGGTGATCTAACATTGATCAGCTCATATCACTTTAAACTATACATGAAAAGTACACAATAAATAAATAGACATATGTAAACAGGCAGACATAGATACAGGGAAATGTTACATGAACAAATAATTAATTGTACGAGAATGAATACATTATGGTTATGGGGATTTGGAAAGTCAAATGTATGAATATATACAAAATAACCGATAAGATTAAAACGAATTTCCTATCACATGATTTGTTTGGTTATACACTATTCGTCTAGATAGGTGAATAACTCGATTTATTACAGACATGATCAATTTAATATGGACACATAGACTATTGTCTAGGCCTTACGTCATGAATTATTGAGCCGACATTTAAACCAAGGTATTTGAATATTAACACGTTAAGTGGAAAGTAATTACTAGGATGAGATAATATTGTTGTCTCATCATTGGGGACTTCAACGCACCGCATATCAACTGGATAGAGCTTACAGCTCCAGGTAGTGGTTTCTATAGCGACCTTTTATCTACCGTTATTCACGGTGGCGCTCGTTTCAAAAAGGGCAGTGATTTTTGTACTTGTTGTGATTATACTTGCTTTGGGTACTTATTGCACCAAAAAGCATTCTTGGTCTACTTTAACTAAAAGTACTTTGGTTAAAGTTTGAAATTTTTTGCTAAATTTTGTCCTAGGTACCTTTTTTACTCCTAGACTAACACTTGTGTTCACATTGTGATCATTTTGTGTTTTTAAACTTTTTAAATCTAATTACAATGGTTGGTAACACTCACAAATGTGAGCAACCAAATTGTTTGTTCCCCGTTGAGGAGGGAATGCAATGTGATGACTGTAAAAAGTGATACCACAAAATGTGTACACGCCTAAGTCCGATGGCATGCAAAAAATGCTCGAAGCCTAACTCGCATTGGCTTTGTATGTTCTACTGTACGGACAAAAAGGTACTAATTCAGGAGGCTATGGGCCTATTGGCTTTAGCCTGCAAGAAAAACGATGATACATGCGCTGACAACACCGGCACTGACAGTGACGATTGTGTCAGTGTAGTACCTGCTGTTACGCGGCGCCTCAAATAACCGACTCTGACCGATGCAAAAGTGAGATCGCCGTTAACATTAACAAGGGGAGTAATACCACCTGGTGCTGACATTGATAACAATGCACCTTTAGTGGGAACCGACGAACTGGATAAAACCATCACCGTTCCAAATAGTCCCAATGTCCTGAGGGATGAAAAATGGACTACGGTACGTAGGAAACGAAACGAAAGGAAAAAAGCTGTAGGCAGTACACAGGTAGTTAGTAACTCACTGATGGACTCTCATTGTGAGTCACATACTGCACTACCAAAATCTGATGGTAAGAGTGAAACCCATCCTGGCGTGACTGTGAAGAAAAATCAAGTAACAGCTAAAAATAATGACTGTTTACTTGATAAGTCCTTGGTGGACTCTCAGACCAATCCGTCAAAGCTCCAAAGTAAAGCTTCGTCTAACACTGTTGTGAGTCACTCACAGGACTCTGTTACAATAAAAGCTAATCGTAAGATACCAGCAGTTAATATACAGGATCTATCGTCACGGTCGAAAGCTGTTAACACAATTTCAAAGGAAGCTAAACCCCTTCCTAGTTTAATTATTTGGAATCTAGAGGAGTCGAAAGATAACGATCCTGCTAGAAGACATGCACATGACCTGCAGTTAGTGGAGTCTGTGGTAAGAAATGTGCTACCTGAAGAGGTTTCAGGGGTACATATTACAAAAGTAATACGACTTGGTAAATGGGTTGGAGGCGAGACCCAACCAAGAAGAATCCTGAAGCTGGTTCTAGGGAGTTTCGAAGAAAGAGACATATTATTGAAAAACGCACCAAAAACTCGTTACTCTAATATCCGTATTCGACCAGATTGGCCGCTTGAGGATCGAATCAAGTGGAAGAATGCTCTTACGGAGTTGAGGACTCGCAAATTAAATGACGAAAATAACTTTACCATTAAGGGTCTTCGGGTAGTCAGGTCTTGGAAGCCAATGCTTCCGAGGCCTGTATGGGTAGAACGATTGATTGCCAAAACACCTTAAGTGTGTGCTACACTAACGCTCGTAGTCTTAGAAATAAAACGTCCGAGCTAAGTCTGATGGTGCAAGAATTATGTCCCGATATAATCGTTGTTACAGAAACTTGGTTCACAGTAGATATAGACTGTTCTCCTTTCATTCCAGGCTATATCTGTATTAGAAGTGATAGTTTCAAGTCGCAAATGAGGAGGTATAATATTATACGTTAAGGATCACTTTCGTATACAGTCAACCATATCGAAGGCTCATATCAGTGGCACATGTGAGGTTGCATGTTGTAAGATTAAATCTAGAAATGGGTTAGTGACTATAGGGGGAATATACAGTAGTCCGTTTTGTCTTGCGGACGACTTTATCCTAAGACACATCTGTTCTTGGAGTATGGCAGAATGTTGTCTCATCATTGGGGACTTCAACGCACCGCATATCAACTGGATAGAGCTTACAGCTCCAGGTAGTGGTTTCTATAGCGACCTTTTATCTACCGTCATTCAGTGTGCACTTGTGCAATGTATCACAAAACCGACACGTATTGAGTTCAATCATGATCCGTCACTGCTGGACCTCGCCCTCACCCACCACTGTGAGGATGTCTTTGATATTCAGCACCTTCCCCCACTAGTGAACAGTGATCACGTTGTAATTCACTTTAAGTTTAGGACACATGGTATACAATTCGTATTTGCTCCACCCCGTCCCAATATCTGGCGAGCCAATATTCCGGTGATCAGAAACTGTGCTATCTCGACTGATTGGTCGGTCGACGAGGATGGATTGATCGAAGATGAGTGGAATAAGTTTAAGGCTACATTCGAGTCCGTAACGTCGCCGTTTATCCCATGGTCGGCACGTAAGCTATCACACTGCCCTCCATGGATTAATAAGGAAACCCGGAAGCTGTTAAAGCGTAGGAAACATTTCTGGGACTTATTCTTGTTGACAGGTCATGCACCATTTAAGCGTGAGTACCAAAAATTCCGTAATATCTGTAAGAAAACCATAGCCAAATCCCGTACCACTTACGAACGACAGTTAGTATATGATAGCCGTACTTGTCCGAAACGATTGTTTTCGTATGTTAAACGGCGAATGAAACGTAGTAATGGTATTCCCTCGTTACTGACACACGAAAATTCAGAATTACTAGCTGAATCAGATCGAGCAAAAGCTGAGACTTTTTCAAACTATTTTAGCGAAGTCTTCTCTACGTTTATTGTAACAAATACTTGTTCCACTCACACCGAGATACCAACCATAGAATCTGTACAGGTGACTGAGGAAACTGTCCTTCCATTGATAACTAGCCTCAAACCTGGTAAGACACCTGGCCCTAACGGGTTACATCCACGGTTGCTGTCATCTCTTGCGGACATTATTTCAAAACCGCTTGCGACACTCTTCAACATGTCCCTTTCACTCGCTCAACTCCCTAGAGATTGGAAGGACGCTATAGTCAGTCCTATATTTAGAGACGGTCAGCGACAGATAGTATCTAACTGTCGGCCTGTTAGTCTAACTAGCATAGTCGTTAAGTTACTTGAAAAGTTAATTCGGGTCAGGTTGCTAAGCCACATAGATTTACACAATCTGTTAGCTCCTGAGCAACACGGATTTCGTAACAAGCGTTCATGCTTGACTAACTTATTGCGAGGGGGGATTGGACATCAGCCCTAGATAACGGTCTGTCGGTCGATGTGATATTCATAGATTTTAGCAAAGCATTTGACAAAGTTTCACACGTAGGTCTTATGCAGAAGCTCGCGAGTTTCGGAATATCAGGTACTGTACATGAGTGGATAGGAAATTTCTTATGTGAGCACAGACAGAGAGTGAGAGTCAACGGAACGCTATCCGATTGGAAGCCGGTCAAAAGTGGTGTACCCCAAGGCACCATCTTAGGCCCTCTGCTCTTCCTTCTCTAAGTTAATGAATTACCGCTGTTACTTAGTTCGTCGACATTATTGTTTGCGGATGATGTATAAATCTGGAGAACAATAAAAAGTGCGGCTGATCATATGGATCTTCAAGCTGACTTAGACGATTTAGTTAGATGGGCTCGAGAGTGGGGCTTAGAAATCAGTGATAGGAAGAGTGTGCTAATGCACATCGGTCACGGTAATAGTTACCGTTACACTATTGAGGATAAACCTCTTCCATGCGTTCAAGAGCATAAAGACTTAGGAGTAGTATTAAGTCATGATTTAAAAACAACTACGCATTGCAAAGCAGCCGCTGTCAAAGGTTTTCGTGCGTTATGGTCACTTCGCCGAGCGTTCAAATCTTTTGACGAGGAAACGTTTCGAATTTTATATCCCACCTATGTAAGACCACACTTAGAGTACTGTATCCAAGCAGCTAGCCCGTGTCTGGTAAAGGCTACTAACGCACTTGAGCGTGTCCAGCGTGTGGGAACGAAATTAGTGAAGGGTTTTTCTAAACTCCCTTACGATGAGCGTTTAAAACGCCTAAATCTTTTCCCCTTGTCGTATCGTAGGACACGAGGTGACCTTATACTGGCATTTCGTATCTTTAATTGTGATTTGGGTGTTAATATGTCTTATCTTTTTGCTCCCTCCAGCACTAATAATCTCCGCGGTCATAGCAAGAAGGTTCATAAACCAAGATCTAATAAACTTAAAGTGGGGTCCCGTTTTTCTCATCGAGTAGTCAATCATTGGAACGCCTTACCCGAACAAGTGGTATCAGCCCCATCAGTGAATACTTTCAAGGAGAAGCTGGACCTTCACTGGAAAGCAATGTGTCAGGATTAATACAGGTTCATCAACCTACTATTCTTATTACTGAAGTCTGAAGACTGATAATTACTGCTTAATTCAGGACAACTTTTATACTTTTGATCTGATTATCCTTACATGTAATGAATTTTGACTAATACTCTGTGAAATCAAATTTTAGATCTGGCCACTACTAAGTACATGATCAAGATTACTGCTTCGCTTACACAGTTCTAACAGTACAAATAGGAATATTTTGGTCAGATAAGTTAACAGTATCTGTAATTTTATGATCAGTTATTAATAAATGAATAAATGTTTAAATTGCCCCTCAAAAAAATTTATTATTCTACCTATAAATATGTACAAAGATTTTTCAGGTGTCCATTTAAGTCAGAGTTAAATTCTGATGGAGTTTTGTTCTCTAAGCTGGATGGTTTCGTTGTGGGGCTTTCATAGTTCTTTTAACCAACATCATCAACACAAACTTCAAGTAGCAGTGAAGTTTTCCAATTTCTCCACGTACGATTCCCAACTTGTCCTGTAGACCTCGATCTTCATTGGATATTGTTGACCTTTTAAACTGTTATTGTTTACTTCTTTATTTTGATTGCATCTCCCATTGGTTTGATTCTCGGTCCTATATCTGTCCATGATTTTTCTGATTGGTTGGGAGATTGTATTGATTCCAATGTATATGTTAATTGCTGATTGACCTGAGTGCCAAACTTCTAAAAATTCTCTGGTGTTTTTAGAATTGCCTCTATTCAGGATCTCACCCTTTTCCCAGTCGAATGTATGCCCATAGCTGTCCATGTGCATTGATATAGGTGTCATGGCGTTTGACCACATGTGTTAAATTCATTTTGAATATTCAGTAACTGTACAACTCATATATATATATATATATATATATATATATATATATATATATATCAGTTTCGAACAGTAAGATAACATTTTCGATAACAATAAATTAAGAATTATAATAATTGCAAACAACAGAACACTGAATAGTTGTTTCATCCTAGTATGGGACACTTCCTCGATATTCAGTGGTTTTAGTGATCAGAGGGTCCAGGTCTCGATCTCTGATGAGGCTGTGATTATATGCTGGCAAGGAATTTCAGTTGAGACTATACTATTCTGATGACTTTGAACAACCAGTCAAAATAAGGCTAACCGATGCGCGAATTTAAAATGCTGTTCCGGTCAGCTTGTTGTTAAAACCCGTGATTTTCATTATATTTTGTATTTCGAAAGGACCGGATGATGTTTTCTTTGAGAAATGAATTGTTAACTTCATTGTGTTTGGGTTAAGAGTATTAATGTTGAGAACCAATGTTATGAAGTATTAGGGTTAAAAATTAGGGATGAGAAGTCTTGGAGTCAGAAGTCAGAGTCTAGGGGTTTTAAATTAAGGAGCTAGGGCCAATGAGTTTTAGGATCAGGATCTAGGATTTAGGAGTTTCAGGGTTAAGAGGTAGGGACGACGGGTTTTGGAGCTAGGAATTAGGTTATGAAAGATAGAGATCTAGGAATTATGGTCTATCCTGATTATAGAACTATGATATTCCAGTTGAGTTACTGATATTTAGCACTGATAAGTTCATTAATGGTCTCCAACCTCCTAATCCTCTATATTTTCATCGTTGCTCCATATTTCAGAGCTCTAACACGAAAGCTGCATCCTTATCAGTTTTTATTGATTGGCCAATCTCAAGGTCACACATAGATTCGCTGGAGGTTGTCAGTATAGCATAGTCTTGCCAAATCTTATGTCGTTCAGCATTCCCTAAATTCCAAAGGTTTCCCAACTGAAATCTATCCATGATGAATTTGTTCCACAAATTAAAATAATTTTCAAAAGATCACTTAATTTAAATTACAATTATGTTGGGTGAATAATGTCAATCTATGTAGTATTTTCTGTCTTATCACTTATTAATATCAACATCAATTATGAATCAAATAACAAAAAAGCAGAAAACTGAACTATACGCGTGTTTGTGTTAGTTTCTGTTTGATTATATATATATATATATATATATATTATGGGATGACTTAATGCCCTAATTTTCTTAACTATTAGCTTATTGCCTCCCTTGTTGCTTAAGCCTCTCGTTTCCTGCAGTGGGTATGTTGAATAGATTTACTTCTAATGCATATTTATTTATTACCTTATTTTC
The DNA here is from genome assembly GCF_000699445.3 of Schistosoma haematobium. Classification (NCBI taxonomy): domain Eukaryota; kingdom Metazoa; phylum Platyhelminthes; class Trematoda; order Strigeidida; family Schistosomatidae; genus Schistosoma; species Schistosoma haematobium. The sequence goes on along the minus strand of NC_067198.1, from coordinate 33,018,345 downwards.
TTTTTAGGGAACTAATTTTTGATTGACTGTTTTCATTTGAAAAATTCAAAAATAAACAACTACATGATGAATACAATAACTTATACATTTATTAGAAAAATATTATTAGTATAACTGTTATACATAATGACAGTTGTTATCATTAAATGTTCTATCGTTGCCCTTCTTACCACCACCCTCCTCACATCTCTACTTTCTTATCATTATTGCCAATTGTGTTCTCTTTTTTCCATATTTTCCCTATATGCTCTTTTAACCTCTGTTATTCTCGTTGTTGATAATGATGGTGTTTTATACGTGGTATTTTAAAAATCATAATTTATTCAGTTTGCAATTTTGTTATTTGGTAAAACTAATAGTTTAACTGCGAAATATCTCTTAGTAGTTAAGGTCTAGTAGAATTGAATTCATTGCTTTTCAAGTTTGTTTTTTCTTGAATTCGTAGTTGTGAAATTGTTGATGACTGTTGATTATGTTAACTGTGATTAATACTGACTGATGTGATCAGACCAGATAGCAGTAAGCTATTGATTGCTTTGGATGATTTGATTGATAAATAACATAGTATCTATCAAAACAAACTGATTTCTTTCACTGACTGATATTAGATAGAGGATTTTCGATTGTTAGAAAGCAGTATAATATACAGCTGTCTCATTTGTTGTTTGAAATTTTTCAGCATTGCATGGTCACTACTCATCACATAGAAAGGACTTGGGAAAAGTCATCTTTGTTTGAATTGAAGCATATCTACATATACCGCTTTGACAAATAACTCAATATATATATATATAGGAGATTTAGTTTTGATTGTATTTCCCGATGTTCTAGAGCAAAGTTTTGATCTAAAGATTTGAATCAATGGAAATAAGGATGTATGCTGACTGATCGTGGCCTCATTATATTGTAGACCAACCGAAATGTAAAAATATACATTGCTGTAGGGATACTTGTTAACTATATTGCCATTGTACTCTACACAAAAGTCGTAAGTCGTAAATAAATACTACTGTTGTAAACCTATGAGAACTAAAAGGAATTATGCGGCTGTTTTGTTCTAGTATAAAACTCCATTGTTACGGCTCACGATATCCGATTCAGTTTCAATGTATATACTAGCTCAATGAAGCCTATGACCCATCTGACATGAAAATGCTGAAAAATCTCAAACTCAATAATATGTACACAGCTAAAGCGCGTGTATATACCATTGATGTAATGAAGGATATGTGGAAAATGACCAAGACTGGGCCAGTGATTTAATTAAACTAATGACCTATTTCATTAGTAATTCTCATCTACCAGCGACCGTGAGACGTGAGTTTCCAAACTTTTGCAGTATATGGCATGACTAAATCTATCCAGTTCATCATTCATATCAGTAATTGGTGGATGACTTAAGGTTCTGGATACAATAACGTCATAGGATCTTGGGTGAGTACTGCTGAACAGTCTAAAACAAGATAAAACTTCGGTTAATCGATTCCTTGTTTAATTCACGATACCAACTAACTCCATAATAGCATAAGCATCATACTGATGCAGAAATGTTTCTGTCCATTAGTTGAACATTTTTTTGTACCAATCACTTTTTATGTTTGTCCATCGAGCTGAGAAATAATCTTTTCAGTCTACTCCTTACAATTTAGTTAATTATTATTTTTTATAATTTAATGATAAATTAGTAAACTTTGTGTCAGGTTAGTTATGATTAATTTTTTCTCTTACAAATATTGTGTCTAATTTCTTTGTTTAAAATTTATAATAAGTCAGTCGCATGAACTTAAGATTGATTTAACTTCGAAGGCTTTGCATTCCATAGATTGATCCTCAGTGCTTTTCATGTTGGGTAATGTAGAATTAATTTAAAACTTGAAAGTGATTTAGATTTTGATCAGATTGGGTTTTGTAGAGAATGTAGTGATTTTATTAGTTGAATTCATGAATCAATGTAAGCTAGACCACCGTTGAAAACCTGGAAAAGCGGCACTGCCGTTTCGTCCTAGTATGGGACTCCTCAGCAGTGCATGTCCACGATCCCACATGTACGGCTCGAATCTGGGACCTTCGGTCTCGCGCGCGAACGCTTAACTTCTAGATTACTTAGCCGACATCCAACGGTGTTAATGTCCAACTTCGACTGACATTTGGAATCGCATTCCGAACAACTGCTCCGTTATTGACTTTTAATGATAATTTTGTTATAGTCTATTTCGGATAAAGCTAGAAGTGGATATAATGAAGTGCGTTTTGTCATGTATTTCGGTAATTGTCAATTACATATACCAGCTTTTAGTGGAATAATGATTGGGTTCATGTCTCACTGAGATGTGGTTGCATTCATCAGACAATTCTCGGAATTTCGCTATTAACCATAACCCAATCCAATGAAATATGTCAAACAAATTAAAAATACTGATATCTTATTTTTGTTTTCTTATGCTTACAATTTTATAGAGATATAGTGTTAATGACGGTAATTTCCAGTGTATTTTTATTGTAGTTCCTTAAAGGCATATAAAGTAGTCAAAACTCACTTTGAAATTTCAGTGTTGTTAAATGGTTGTTTTCAATCAATATTTAGCGGTAAAAATGCTTCCAATTAAGTCTGTTAAATGACAATATCAGGGTTATACGTCAGATATGCTGTAATTACAATTTTAAGACTAAACATTGTTGTGTCTAAATTATATAATATTTTTTATCTCAAATTATTCTCTTTAAATATTTATCTATTTTTCCAGATTGTTCTTTTAAATATATGTCATCCAATTTCTGTTATAGCAACCAAGATACAAACATCGGATGAATCATGCACCTGGAATGATGCCAAAATGTAAAATCAGTGAAACTGTTTATATTTACTTGGTGCTGGACGCACAAGCAATTCGTTACTTTGTATATGTATTCATTATGCCGACAAAATGAGTCAATTTCTTTTGGTTTACTGATTAATCTCTAAAGGAACCGTTAAATATTGGAAAGCATTTTTCAGATATGTTTTACAGTTGTTACCATTGCATGGTAATTATTAATGTCAATGTATATGCAAGTGTACCTTTATGTAGAAACAGGTTTCTGTATTTTTTTTGCCAACAATGGTGAGATTTCATATTATTGGCTTACTTTGGTTACACAAACATTGGTAGTCAAGAAGTACTGGACAAATGTTTTGACCTAGTATTTGACTCTTTAATATTCCTCATCTATGATCACGTTATATCGTATCACGCGTTGGTGATTTAATTGATCAATATAATCGTAACTATTCAATTCATTCATAATAATAACAGAACTAAGATGACATGGCTTTATGCAGAATACTGTTCATCATGAATTAGATGAACGTCAACTGGAGAACTGTTGAAAAAACAACTGTGAACTTATTAGACAATTGTTTCGTCTGGTTTGGAATAACTTTCAATATATTGCTCAGTCAATATAAGATTATGATGACAAAATACTTTTTAATACAAATTTGGTTAATTCAAATGTGGTTATTATCCCACTTTTCCAAGAAAATTATCATCTGACACTGAGAGGAAGATTTTTCAAGGTTGTATGCAAAAAACGGGAAATATATTAGTTGATTTGAATCTGTGGATAATAAGTGGATGAGAAATTAATAATACACATAATTATAGATAAGGTCCTTCATATAACTAATATACTAATTAATGCTTTTATGCAGATCCTTATTTTAGGAAACTTACACTTTTAATTCGATCTCTTACCAACAAATTATGCAATAAACAGATTTTTTTATATTGAATAAAACTTAATTACTTACGTCTGTTATCTCTTGTTGAGAAGCATGGGCAACTCACTAGCATATTCCATCTAACTCTGTCCCGGACAATCTTTTCCAGTTGTTTCCAGGTTCTATTCATTCTTTTGATGTCTGCTTCGAATTCCTGACGCAATGTGTTCCCTGATCTTCCTCTTTTCCTTTCAGGATCTCAAGTTAAGGCTTGCTTCGTCATGCAGCTTGATGATTTCCTCAATGTATATCTATCCAGCCTCAACGTTATTTCCTAATTTCCTCTTCAGCTGGAAGCTGGTTTGTTCTTTTCCATAGTAAAATGTTGCTGATGGTTTAAGGCCAGAGGAAAGGAAGTATCTAGCGTAAACAATTGTCTACGAACACCTGTACACTTTCGATGATGATTGTAAGTAGTCCTCCAAGTTTCAGCTTTACACAATAGAACTGTCTTGATATTTGTATGGTGGGGAAGATTTGTAGCTCAGGTGGATGATTTTGATGGAGTTTTGTTCTCTAAGCTGGAGGGTTTGATCGTGGAGGTTTCATCGTTCTTCTGAACGACATCATCACTTCTACGTGAAGTTTAGGCTGATGATGTCGTTCAGAAGAATGATGATATTTGTATTGAAGATTCTTACTTTGATGTTGGCTGACAGCTGTTTTGGTTCCATATGTTTTTCAGCTCTAGGAATGCTGCCCTAGCTTTGTCGATCCGTACCTTCACATCTACATCAGGTTCTCCTTGTTTATTGATGCTGCTGTCCAGCTACCTCAATTTCCCCTTGTGTATGTTGGGGTCTGCTGATGCAAAGGCTGATGCTACGCCAGCTGTCTTCATCTATATCTGTCGGTGTGTATGAGATAGAAGGACTAGGTCATCTACGAAGTTTAAATTGTTTAGTTGCATGAGAGCTGTCCATTTCATTCCGTGCTTCTCCATAGATGTTGAGGTCTTCGTAATCCAGTCAACCACTAGAAGAAAGAGAAAGGGAGAGAATATTCACACCTGTCTGACACCGGTCCTCACTTAGAATGCGTCTGTCAGTTGTTGTTCATGCACCATTTTGCAGTGTAGTCCGATGTATGAATTCTGGATGATGTTGACGACCTTCTCAGATATTCCACTTTGTTGAAGAGGGTTCCATAATGTTCTCCCATCCACACTGCCAAATAATTGCTCATAATCAATGAAGTTGACGTATAGTGACGACCTCCACTCAACTGAATGTTTGACGATGATCCATAGTGTCGCGATTTGACCTACGCACGACCGACCATTACGGAATTCAGCTTGCTGATCTCGAAGTTAGGCGTCCACTGAGTCTTTCATACGGTTCAACAACACTCTGTTGGAAACGGTTCCTGGTACTGACAGTAGTGTGGTGCCTCTGTAGTTCTCATATTTGATCAGATCTCCTTTGTTTGGTATCTTGATGAGGTGTCCTTCTTTTCAGCCCATCGTCACTTGTTCTTCCAAATCTTCCTGAACAGAATGTAAAGCATTTGTACAGCTACTTCTATGTCTGACTTTAGTGATCCTGAATTTAGGCTATTTTGAATTCGTCGATTTTGTTAGTACCTCGAATGAAGGCTGGTTTTAACCTTTGTAATGCTGTTCCTCCAGCTGCCCAGTGTTTCTTTAAGTTCAGTTTCATCTTTTCCACCACCAGGTGATGATCTGAAGCTATGTCCGCTTCTCTTCTAGTTCTCACATCTTCCACTGGCCTTCTGCATTCTTTCTTGATGCAAAAATGATCTATCTGGTTCTCCGTGGTGTGGTTTAGTGAGGCCCATCTAGTTTTATGTATGCGTTTGTGGGAGAATATAGTACCTACTATAACCATCAGGTTGAATGCACATAAACTTGCGAATCTCTCACCGATCTCGTTCCTTTCACCTAGTCAGTTCATGTCGTCCCTTGATATATTCATACACCTTGTTGTCTATTCTGATTTTGGCGTTTATGTCTCCAATCAGGATGGGCAGGTGTTTTTCCTGAGCACTTCGCTACAATCGGCTGCAGTCCGTCATAAGGCTGATCGTTATCTTCTTCATTACTATAATGAGTGGGTGCATAGACTTGGATAAAATTCGTTGTGATTATCTCCTACTTAGTTTTGAAGGATTCTTTGATGATCCTGGGTTCATGAGATCCCCATCCTATATGTGTATTTCGTGCTTCTTTGGACAGCATCAGACATCTTCTTGTGTGTGTAAAGCATTTTCTACTTCATGATCTACGAGATGGGTTTTCTGACTCCATGGATTGAATAAAATAATAAACCGAAAATATTATTTAGAAAGAAACGATACTTTAATATTAGCTAATTTTAGAGGATGTATTGGTATGTAAACCTTTGCCTTATTTCTAGTTAGACATTAACACGGATGCCAGCTCAGTGGTCCAGTGGTTAAGCGCACGCGTACGAGACGGATAGGTCCTGAGTTCGAATCTCGCGAAGTGGGATCGTGGATGCGCACTGCTGAGGAGTCCCACAATAGGACAAAAATGGCCGCCCAGTGCTTTCAGGTTTTCTATGGTGGTCTAGCTTCAAATAACTGATGATCTCAATCATTGAAATTCCTATAATATCCACAAAAACCCCTTTGATTATTTCTAATTGTTGAATAAATTAGTTCAAGATGCTGATTACGTATAGTTTTTAATGACTGAACATACACCTTGAATTAGAATCATGCCCATCTCAATGAACGTATTACACATTGTCAAAACTAACATTTACATTTTATGGGGCTTTAACTTAGTAGCTCAATCATATCTTTTTGACTAAAACATTGGGTGATTTATGTATGAATCCTTGAGAGTGAATCAATTCCTCTTAGTTCTTAAAGGTATAACCTGTTGATGAGAGCAAATAGAATCAGTTTAGCAAAAGTGCGGCGTAGACAGAAAACTTGGAGACCAGATGAGAAGACTGTTCATATTTCAAAACACACCAGAAGATGAAATGGACGATTGAAGGATAAAATTATGTATTATGTAAATACTTTGTAACTTCTCTCTCTTTTACACAATCGTTCTGTTAATTGGTGTTAACAGTCATCTCTAAAATATTTATACCACACCAAGAACCAACCGAACTACATATAGAGAATCAAGAGTCTTAAATAAATTTCAGGATCGATTAAGATAGTCGTATAAAATTCATTTACGGATCTTCATGAAGGCAAGTAGGAGAATAAGAAACAGTTATCTTAGATATTTATAGCTTATATTACATCCTTGAACGATCATTTAACATGAACTACAGTAAAAGCAGATATGGTTATTTTTGTTTTCAATCTAATTTAACTAGACTCATAGTTCCTTAATGGTTTTATAGTTTAATTTAAAACTGCAAAAATCCTACGATCATTTGCAGCCACCTAAATCTGACCAACAATTTTTTCCAAATAACATCTGTTTTAGTCATTTATCTTGTATTAGTTGTTTGAAAATTCCCATTGACGTTTAAAGACTTCAATTGATCAGTCTCTTATGGGCATATGTGCATACTGTGTGGATTGCCTCGATATTGCCTTAAGTCACAAGCATTATAAGTATAGATGGATGGTGGCTAGCAGTGGAATCCATGAAGTGCGTCTCGTCTTATCTGGGATTCGTCAGCTGAATGTACTTGCACATCAGAGATGATACTCAATCCTGGATTCGAGGCATTATCGGGGCAATCCTCATAGGATGCACGTATATCAATAAGAGGCTGATTGACTGTGGTTCTAAACATCAATGGGAAGATACGAACAAACAATACGAAAATGAATTAAATTTTACCACATTGCACAAGTTATTGGCTATCTGGGTTCAGTAACTAAGTGGATAACATGATAGTGTTTGAAGCGAGCAGAATGAGGTTTGAGTCATTGAGAGAACGTCAGCTCTGGGATGAATGCACATTCAGCTGACGAGTCCCGAATAAGACGAAACACCCTTCCTGAAATAATCCCAATTTGAATTCCATAAAAAGTTATGTTTAGACGAATATATTTTAAGAAATAAACAATCATAAAATCTAATGGCTTATTGTTAAAAGCATGCAGAGTTATTAATGAGGAATAATCTATCATTATTCAATCAATCACTGATTATGTATTTGATATACTGTATCGTATAAAGATATCAATCACATTATGTGATACTTAGTAATGGATGAAAAATCTACTGAATTGTTTTAACTTCGGGAATGTTTTTCAGATAAAATTAATAATAATATTCACTGTTCACATCATTGGTTCCATAAAGGTCTCCCAATTTCGTTACAAACTCATATTGGCTAGGGAACCCGTAAAATCCAATTACAACCGTTTCAAACTAGTTGTAGTTTCGTCAACAGTACACATTTATAGCACTTTGAGGTACGAGTTCAAGAATTTTAAAGTTTGGTCATGAATATCAACCTATTAAGTCTAACAAATAGAAAATTATTACGGATCTTGACGAAATCATTTTAACGAATGGCAATATTAGTATACCTATGATCTGATCACTACCAAGTGAATCTCTTGACTTGCCTAGTTTACTTCTAATTTACCACTTAAACCTTCATAACAGTTAAAGAAATACATTTGAATGAATGGAATACTAGTAGAAATAAGTAAGTACATTTTCAATTATCTTACATTTAGCTTAAATATTTATGAAAAATCTCTCTTTTTTTTTTATTACGATAAAATCAATGAAACATGACTACAACTTCATTTGTATTTTCGAATATCTGACAATATTAATAACAACACTGAACTTAATATAAACTTCTTTTTGCCATTTTCTACTTTCTTTTTCTGTTACTATAACCGTTAATTTCTTCATTTAGCTTATAAGAAGAAAAAAATAACAGAAAACTGAAGAAAAAAAAGCACCTGCTTACTAAGTTTTCTTCGTAACATTATAAAAACAGGTAAAGTGAAAATCTGAGAGAAGAAACAGGGTAATGTTATGTTATTTGACATAATTTTGCCGATTATTTCTTACACTGATAATAACTACATACATTACATTTGTCATAGGTACGTATTTAGCAATACACCACAGGAATATTTATACAAGTATTTGTAGATCAACGAAAATGGTACATGAAAACACATATACAAGCACAGAAACTAATCGGCATACAAATGTGTTGTTTTTTTTTTAGCAAAGTCGACATTTAAACGATACTAATAGCAATATCTGTCTTATTTTTTCGATCGAAAATGACTTCTGATTTTTGTCTCTCTCTCTCTCTCTCTTTGTTATGAGCACGATCTGTTTTACTTTTGGAGATAAAATAATGAACCAATATATTCTGATATGGTAGAGAAGATTTATAGCTCAGGTGGATAATCTTAATGAAGTTTTGAACTCTGAGCTGGATGTTTTGGTCGTGGAGCTTTCATCATTCTTCTGAAGACATCACTTCTATCTGAAGTTTGTGATGATGATGTAGTTCAGAAGAACGATTGAAGATCCACGACAAAAAACATCCAGCTCAGAGAACAAAACTTCATCAGAACCAATGTATTTTTGCAATTTTCTGTGTAGTATAGTTTTTTTTCTACACATCAATTTGTTCACAGTGGAAGAGTACCCATTAAAACATAAAGGTTATTTTTACTAAGCAATAATCACTAGGTTCCTGAATCTTTAACCGCTATTCACTCGGCTTTTCTATAATTAGTCTTATTTTTAATGGTAATAATAATAATAATAACAAAAATGTTCACAAAGATTCTCTTTGAGTTTATCTTGATAAACATTAAGGAAAAAATAAACGGAATTGTATATTCAAAATAATGATCAATTTATATACTACTCTTACGATAGCCGTCAGTATTACTTCTATGTTCATTATTATTATTATTATTCAACACATAAACGATCTATTTAAAAATAACATACAAACCATAAAATATTGATAAAGACACGAAAGAAAAGAAGAATCAGCAAATTCTCTCACTTTATTGATCATTGGAAAATAATGATAATAATAATATTTTATATATGGAAGGTAAATGACGTAAAACAGTAGTAAAAAATAGAAATAATAATAGTACTTATAAAATCAATATCAGTAGTATGTGAGAAAATAACCTGATAGATAATCTGTGGCGGTAACTTAACTCGTATGAATTCAACTGGATTTCGGCTTTCTACTTTTGCATTAATTTGGTTGGTTACATTTTCGTTATTTTATTTTCAATGGTCAAAATGTTTATAATAACGGACAAGAATGTTGCTTAGTAGTTAGTTATTGATTTTATTGACTGATAACTCACCTATACAATATGTGTTTGACCAGAATTCTAGTATTAATATTACTCCCATTCGATTGTTGGTTTTTGAATCTAGTATTTTGTACAGTTGTCACAACTATATACTGGAGGTAAGATCTCGAACCTGGACATTCTTTTGTGTTTTTATACCTGTTCATAAATGAAAACAATACTTACATTGTTCAATGCAAAATATTTGACCACAGTGAAAAATGTTCAGAACACTTCATCCAATCGTGCAACAAAGTTTTCATCTTATATGCATTTGTCAAGTAAACAAAAAAAAACGTATATCGGGATTATATGTAGTTGGAGGTAGCCTACAGGAAACATTTGACTCAAGTTTCTTGCTACTTGGCATTCTTCGGTAAAGCGTACTTGTAACCATGAAGCAACTGACTCTCTTCGTGTCACCTAGCCTCACAGCTAGAAACATTGCCAATGAACTGATAAATACCAGATAGAACGAATTGTAGATCCAGTATTACTTATTAACTACCTCCAAGTGTAATGTCACGTCACTTAGATTAACCTCCGAAATACAATTCGATCGACAAAATTCGATTAACACTCAAAAGACAAAACGAGCGTGAAATTCATCACCATTCAATGATCAGTCGATTGTAAAATCGTATGTATAACAAGTCTTTGACTAATGTTCAGTGGACATATTTATTTATCTGTAAATGTTTACGAAAGTTTGCTCCTATGACATCTCTTTCTATTTTCTAATAGATTTGATCCCTAAGTTCTATATTAATCGGCTTTTATTTCTTTAAGAGAAAGTGGCTGAAGAGAACATACGAGTTAACGTAATATTAATTTTGAAGTTTCTCGGTAAATGGACTCATAATAGGCTGTAAACATTTAGCCAAAGCTATTTAAGTACACTTAGTTAGCAGGTATAATTAACTAATTAAATAAAATTTAAAAAATATTGGGATGTATGGCAACAAACACACCTGAAAAAATGGTGTCTCAGAAGTTAAAGCAGGTCGTTGTTTCGTCAATATTTATGCACATTCAAAGAAAGCTATACTTCAATCTTGAATGTTTATGGAAATTGTCACTTGGCTATAAGTTTTATTGATTCATTTTAAAATATCTACCACTCATTTACACAATTCTACAATATTTGTTCGTTATAACAAGTGTTCGAATCCCAACCTGAATATCAAAACTGGGTTATAGGCACATTTAATTAATAGGTCTCACACACAAGAATCAAGCGCATATCCTAGATTCCACAGCTAACCACATTTCATTCATTCTAAATAAATTGTAATAAAATGACAATTTTAAGGCCTTTTTCACATGATGCACACATCGCAATTAAAACTGATCTAATTCTAGTAACTGAATACCAAAAACAGAATAACTAGGGTCTATTACAAATTATATATGAACACTTTAATATGACAATTTAAATATTTACTTAAGATGACAACAAAAATCGGTGTTATATGATCTTCAGTTTTAAATAACCACATAGAAAAAATCAATCATGTAACCAGTGAAGAATGTAACAATAAAGGTTTCTGTCTATTTTTAGTTCACACGTAGAAGTTTCGAAAATTGTGCTTTACTTCGATACATAATTTAAAAGTAATCGGATACAAAATGACATTTAAAAATGATTTAAACTTATGAAGTAAAGTAAACAAATAGAATTCGCAAATTCATAGTAGCTGTTATACATTGGGCAAAAACAAAAATAGGTCACAATAAACAAACGAAAGAATCACAATCTACTCAAAAACAAATTCACTTAGTGTTGTTTGCTTGTATCTTCCCATTGTTATTTAGGACTGCGATTGATCAATCTCTTATGGACATATGTACATTCTGTGCAGATTTCCTCGTTATTGCCTTAAGTCATAAGTTTTATAAGCAAAGATGGATAGCGGCTAGGAGTGGAATCCACGATGTGCGTTTCGTCTCACCTGGGACTCCTCAGTTGGATGTACCTGCATTTCAGAGTTTATGCTCACTCTAGGACTCAAACCAAGTACTGTTCACTCCAAACATCATTGCATTATCCGCTTAGCTACTGAGTCCTGATAGCCACTCGCTTGTGCAATGGGGTGAAGTTTAAATTCACTCAAAAACAATTTCAACCAGAAGACCAGTTGATTTAAACAATTACTGGCCAGTATTTTTACGAAATAGATTGATAATTTTAACGATTAATATACACTGAATTTATAGCTAAGATTAGAATGAAGTTGACTGAAATTTGAATAGTACTACTATAACGTAATCTAAGCCTTTTTTCCAGTTAAAAATGAAGAATACTGATGAGAACAGGTTGCACCATTTTAATTCAATGGAATCTGTGATGAATCAGAGCATGCGTATAGAAGTTACAATTAAATTATTCGATGCTATGAATGCAATCAGTGTGTTTTAAATCACTTTTGTCTCAAATATTGATAAACTTTAGTAGATCATATAATAATGGACAAGGAAAAAACCTATCCTCTACATGTAATATGGTTTCTGTTATGGCATTAGCTACACGATTATCGCAAAATATGATTGCCAATTTATATACACCGACTTATACGACCAAACTAATGACGCATACACTAGTACGGGTAATCTAGAGTTCCGATTGACCCTTTTACCGTTTAACCTTGCATGTTAAGTCCAGAACTCCAATCTCAGTCTCCGCAATACGAATCGTATATTTCAAACATACTTGATTTATATCCAAGCAAAATAAGACCACATCACAACATAAAATAGAAAGTAATATTTATACAAGATCAAGCCAAAAGCGGCTGTGATTACGAGAAACTGTGACTAATAGATTGAGAATAACTTGAGAATAATAAATCATATAACACTAACCAATAAATCATTTAAGAGCTTATAATAAGAGGAATATAAATATATGTATAGTTTAGGCACTTGACAATCATACAATAAGAATATATGTATAGTATCAATCCATAAATAGATCCCAACAGTTACTATTCGTTATTCTCGTCGGGATATAACAGTTTCAACAATAAATATATTCCACCAGTGTTTATCTGAGTCATCTTCAACTGTAAAATTTTTCAGCTATTTCTACACTATGTAATACGTTTCGTGCTTCAATCTCAAAATATTTCCCTCTTATTTCTTTAAACAATAAACCAAACGGGAAATATAACAACTACTGTTCTGTTTCTTCCATCATAGAAGACCATGATGGATCGGCGCCTTTTTACAGAATCATGTAAGCACATTTTTGCACTTACATAATTACTTCGTTTAAATAAATCTGATACAGAACTGTTAGAATATTTTCATGAATCTAAAACTTGTGATAAGAAAATAAGACAAGAATATATGTTGTTGACAGAAACCATGTTTTCCATTTGAGTTCATTTAATATTTGAATGAAGTATGCTTTACTATTCAGTATTTGGAAACATTTAATAGAAAACTCTGAACCTACATTTGTTATTAGTCGACATTCATCATCAGGTCATATCTGTAACCCTGAGAGAATTGAGTCCCCTTATCAGAAGTAGTTCTATCACTCTATTGTATGACATTCAGTATAGTAACTAATATCACATTTCTGTACTCCTTTAGTATTGAGTAAATCACATAAAAGTTTATCACAGTTTATCCGTATAAAAAACATCAATGATCGGAAAAGTTATTGAGCTGATATATAGTAACTGTATTTATCTCTTGGTTAGCTTTATTTCCGCACATATATATTCAAATACTATGACTAAAGAATGAAGTGTTTCATACTGGTACTTAATATCATTAAAGTTAGCCACTGACGATTATAGGCACCTATCGGTGTATTATTCCACACCACTTATGAAAATCTACTTTTAGTTGTTAAGGTTGTAATGAGCGAATACTTAGGTGAGGACAACCAATTTTGTTATTACAAAATCACAGAATGCCTTCATAAAATAGGAGAACCATACTCTGAATACTTTATTTGCAAATTTTCATTATTTGTCCATCATAATTCAATTCACAATTCCTTTCTATTTCCCTTTCTGTTCTTCTCAATACCATCTTCTTAGCCTTCTGCTGCCAGGTTTTATACTTCCGGTTGATGCTACGTGCAACTTATGCCGACAGACATACGTAGCATACACCACATAGTGATTAGGTACAAAATCTCATTTAGTTTAACTACTCGGCGAAATCGATCAGAGTAAGAACAGAAAAAAGTGAATCAACTGAGTTTAACTAAGCTTATGATTTTATTTAAGGGAACTGTTTTACTTATTTGTTTGTTTCTTTAAATATAACAAACAGTTAACTATATTTTTTTACTTTCTTGAGATTATTTTAGTGTCAGAATGATGATTGATGATGATTATTATCATAGACTTAGTTTCTCTGGATAACCATTGAAAAATGTTGCATACTGATCATATGACTAAAACAGATCAGTAAGGAAGCATATCTTTATAAAAACAAACAACTGACATAACTCTTCTTTACCTTATCACAGTAGATATATAATTAACAGTAAAATTAACATTTAGAAAAGTTCCAGATATTCTAATTAGAAGCGAATGGAATAGAGTTTGAAATGTTAACCATCCACGTTTTTGGGCTTATCTTTTCCAAAAACTATGAAGTTCATGTGTTTTATGCCTGACAAGATTATACATGCTATCAAGTCTGGAATTGAGACTATTTATGTGATTGACAATAAGTAGTACAATTAAAGCACTAGAACTCATCTAATCTCAACATACATAGTTTACACCAAAACAAGTCCTGACTCGAACCAAATGTATTTATCCAACTTCAGCTACATAACCAAAATACCCGCTAAAACCTTTATTTTAACATTATCAGACGATCAAGTTTGAAAGGTTCAACTTGCAACTAAATTATATTTTCTTACACTCTGCACGAGAATCCATATCAATACTTGCAAAATAATACTTTTTTCGGGAACGATCAAAGGTTGCTGTACGAACGAAATCAAACATAACCAAGTATTCATGGTCATAAACAGTATCGATATAAGATATACTTTAACAAATTCTTACGATTAAATCATTGCAAACTGTCTATATATCACTAATCTTTAATGATGTTTTACGTTGAACATCTCAACAACTTCATTTGAATTTATTGGCCTATGGGTTTTTATATTACTGATCTTTCTTTGCACTATTTATTAGTTGTTATGACACAGCCGCTCACCAATATTATGTAGAAAAATCACCAAACAGAATATCGATTTCTATCACTTTTCCCCTAAGCTAACCAATAACACACTAACCGGCATTAATAACCTTGAGTCATCGCTAAGTCCTCACTGATCCTCGACTCGAAAGCTTCTCTCCCTGCCCTTCCCGCTGAGTCCAGAACACAATGATTAGTTTCCGTTTCATAAATATATTTCAGGCATATATATAACAATGATAATCTGGTTCTTTTAGTCGTCATAGGATGTAACGTTATTAACTTATGTTCTTTTTTTGTAAAATAAATCACTGGTTTTTTTCAAAATGAACTTCTAACTTTATAAGCAAAGATGAATAGTGGCTAGCTGTGGAATCCACGACGTGCGTTTCGTCCTATTTGAGATTCATCATCTGGATGTGCCTGAACTTTTAACTTTTCATATCTTAATATTATTAACAGTGTAAATAGTTATTTTTATACAAATAAAATTCATGTCATTCCACTCAAATCAGTATTGTTATCGCCATCTTTTATCAATTTGTTTTCAACTACTTATATTGGTTAATCTTTTTTCCCGCCAAAACCACTACAGTTTTACGTTACAATATTTCCTGCCTTTATTTAATTGTTTTTGCATAACGACAAGTTCTTCCAAAAAGATATTTAGTTATAACGACTATTTCCATTTGATTTTTATTGTTTTATTTTTATTTTAAATTTATGATTTAGAAACAGGTTTTTTTGTTTCGTTGCCCATTTTTGTAGTAAACGTCTTAAGTAGTAAAAAGCAAATGACCGACATATAAAAATAGTCCAGTCACCATCCTTATAATCAAAGAAGTTCGATTTAGAACAACCAACTGATTGGGAATTGTATGCTATTGAACAAGTAAAAAGGAAGAGAAGAAACACTTTTCTGTATTCATGAATTCATATAGTTAAACTTTATATTTTGTTAAGTGATTATGTTTTCAATCGAGACCATGAACTGATCAATGTTAGACTACCGTTGAAAACCTGGAAGCACTGGACAGAATTTCTGTCTTAATATGGGACTATTAAGCAGTGCACATCCACGATCACACACACCGGAAACGAACTCAGAACCTTCAGGCTCACGCGCGAACGCTTAACCTACTGGACCACTGGGCCGATATCCAGCAGTGTTAATGTCTAATTTCAACCAATCCACGAAATCGCGCGACCATCTTTCATTGTCTGAGGTCGATACGTGTCTGTACCCGACACGGATTAGCTCCACTGGTCATGGTTTCTCACTATAACTCCGAGAAGTCCCTCTCGAAGTTAGTCATTAGTGAGCACATGGACGAAACGGCCATCCAGTGCTTTCAGGTTTTCAATGGTAGTCTAACATTGATCAATTCATGATCTCAATCAAAAACTCAACAATATCTACAACCCTATACTGTTAATTATACTTCCATATATAACATTTACTCATCTGTATTTCCATTAAAGTCTGATTTTAAGAAAAATAGGTGGGATTTACGTAAATTTAAGAAATTAATAATTCTAAGTGTAAAAACCGTACAAGTAGTGACTTTAATCAGAAAAATATTAGTGAGGGTTTTAAATATTAACAATAAACATCATAAGGTATTAGATTTTCAGTTGACCTACGGTAAATTCTACTTACGAACAAATAAAAATTATTTTAATATGAATTAACAGATGGGAACTCGAATCAAGTGCACATGTGACACACAACAATACTTGAATAGTAACAACATACACGCTAATTAAGAAGATTGAACTTTCGGAATAACGTTCTATTCCACATAGAAGACAAACTTCAAAAAGAATTATTCTGTTTCTAATGGCCTTGGGACATATAACAGAGTTGGTAAAGCAAGAGCAGTACCAACCAATCAGGTAACTCCGAATGTTGTTTTATAAATATAAGTTAAGCTAAAGTCATGAAGGTTACCTCTGAAACAAAGAACTAACATGTAACAACAAAAATCTAGATAACTTGTTCTCTTCCTAGCAAAGAGATGGTAGCTTTGATTTTTTTACGAAATTTTCCATCATTAATTTCCATCAGAAAAAATTAAGGTTTGTATAAGTGGTGTTTGCTTATAAATGATTCGATTCAGTAAAATACACTGATATTAGTTGATAAGTTATTGATTCAGAACTATTGAGTCAAAACGAGAAAAAACAACCTGTGAACCATTGGTTTATAACTATTGCTTTTTTAAAGCTTTCCATACTTTCAGTAGAAGTAATATCAAATTTCATCTTGAATGTACAATGTTACAAAGTTTCAAACTCGAGTGATTAACAGTTTTTTAAACGTTTCTCTTGCTATTGTCTTTTTTTCAAATGAAAATCATCTCTAGTTTAACATTTACTTTCCAAATATGTCTTACTTAAATTTTTACCTAATTTTTCATGTACATTTTTGGGAAATTTATTTATACATTGAAATAATCAAATAATTATTAGTATAAGGGTTTTGGAGATTATTAAATTTTTGATTGAGATCATGAATCGAATGACGTTAGACAACCGTTGGAAACCTAGAAGCAGTGGACGGCCGTTTCGTCCTACTGAGGAACTCCTCACCAGTGCGCATCCATGATCCCGCTTGGTTGATCCGAACCCAGGTCCTTCAGTCTCCAAGCGAACACTTAACCTACTGGACCACTGAGCCGGAATCCAATGGTGTTAGTGTCTAACAATGATCCGTGATCGTAATCAAAAACTTAATACTCTCCACAACCCCTATACTGATAATTATTATGGCTTATTAGTGACTAGCTTCATGAGGTGATTATCGAAGTTCTAGTGAGAAGCCATGACCAGTGGAGCTAATCCGTGTCGGGTAGAGTCATGTATCTACCTCAGTACAATGGAAGTTGGTTGTGCAATTTCGTGGATTGGTTGATGTTAGACACTAACACCATTGGATGCCGGCTCAGTGGTCCAGTAGGTTAAGCGTTCGCTTGGAGACTGAAGGAACTGGGTTTGAATTCAGCGAGCGGGATCATCGATTCGCACTACTGAGAAATCTCACAATAGGACGAAAAGGCCGTCCACTGCTTCTAGGTTTCCAACGGTTGTCTAACATCATTCTGCTCATGATCTCAATCAAAAATCAAATAATCAGTCAACCAGTAATCAAAATATGAATACTTCACTTTGAAACCTTTAGCAATATACATGATCTTAAAGATATATGCTTTTTCAAAAAAAACAAATAAATAGCGAAAATGCGTTGATTAATACATATGGTGGTAAAATTTTGGTGAGACTATAATTTTTAGATGACTTTTGAGCCTTGCTAGAGTGGCCTTGAGAATGTTCACCTACTTACAAGGGCTAAAAGAGGGCTATAAACTTGTGTGAGGAATTA
The DNA here is from genome assembly GCF_000699445.3 of Schistosoma haematobium. Classification (NCBI taxonomy): domain Eukaryota; kingdom Metazoa; phylum Platyhelminthes; class Trematoda; order Strigeidida; family Schistosomatidae; genus Schistosoma; species Schistosoma haematobium. The sequence continues at coordinate 32,999,761 of NC_067198.1, read as the reverse complement.
GAATTATGTTATACAGTTGGTGGTTAAGGTTAGGAATTAGATTTAAGGTTTTCATCACGAACTTACATCAGCTGTAATGCTAAAACTCTATTTAGCAAAATGGATGAGTGAATTTCGCGCCGAAATCCGAGACCTGTTAACTTATACGTGATTGATTCGTTCGCAACCTATAGTCTCGCCAAAAATTTTTAGTTACCAAAAATCAGAATCAAGTTTTGTTTATATTCAGAATGTTGGAGATGTCTAATTCCCAGAATACAATTTATTAGGAAGAATTAAAAGTATTGTAAAAATTATGTAATGCTTTAGCGGGATTTCGTTTAGAATAATATTGATTTGCATTTTATATAATTATTTATATGTAATTTTGTGACATTTGTACAATGTGATAATTTTATTAATTTATGGTCAAAGTGGATAATTTAGTTTATCAGTAAATGAACTCATTTGGTCCTTAAAAATAACCTTTTCTTTCAAATTTTTTTTAAGTTGAGGTAGGTTTGGAAACGGAAAAATGAAACATTGTCTCCTGGTTTTAAAGTATAATTAGCAGTTATTATCATGATATCTTAATGCATATCATATAAATAACACAAATGTGGCTGAAAGTCCAGTATTTGTGATTCTTCAACGTGTATGTATGAAAATATTCATTTCTATGGATGTTAATATAATGAAATATATCAAATATTATTTATATAATTAAGTGAAGGATAAATTTCAATTAAGTGACTGTTTTTGAATAATCTAATTTATTTATATTAATAGGACTGATAGGTCCTGAGTTCGAATTTCGCGGGGGCGCACTGCTGAGGAAACCGACACTAGGACGAAACGGCCGTCAAGCGCTTCCACGTTTTCAATGACGGTCTAGCTTCAATTGACTCATGAGTTCAACTATTGAAATTACTAAAATCTCCACAAAACCCCTTCTGATAATATTACAATTATTAATTCATTTAATTGATCATCTCTGCAAATTTAAACAAAATAGGAATGATAATGTTTGTAGATTGTAAAATGAATTATCTTTTTTTTCACACTCTTCTTACAATGACAGTAAAGCTAACACGTTTAATAAACTGAAGTTATGCCAGAACTGTAGTTTAACGATAGATATCACTGATTAGATTTTTCGCACAGAATTTAAATTGTGATATTGAATAGTTTGTATTTTTTTAAACAAAATAAAACTAATTATAACTTTGATTCCTAGTCCTAACCTTAAATCCACACTTAATTCTTAGCCCTAAGTTTAATCAATTTTCGATAATAAATAATTCATTCATGTTACCTGCATTCTGATCGATCAATAAATGTAAGTTTTCCAAGGTCATCTATAGTCGTTCATGGTTATCGGTGAAACAGATCTACCCAAATTATGGTAAAAATAGTTACTAATTTAAAAAATGCATTGCTTATCAGAGAACCGTAAATAGTACAAGAGATAGGATTGTAATGGAGCTTGAATTAAATTGTTTTAACGAAGTGTCTGCAAATAACTGGAGTTTATAATAATATGCGTAATGATAACTGTTTTATAAAAATAATTCTTAGTAGAATTCTGTAATGTAAAACAAAACTACACCAAAATATTTATTCCAAAGATTATGTCGGCCAAGTGCATTAATCAACAGAGAATTTCGTCCAAGAACTACAGTCCTCTGTTCGACCATTGAATGACTATATAAAGAATCAATTTCTAATACTAATGTTACTAGTTGAATTCATGAGTCAATTGAAGCTAGACTACCATGGAAAACCTGGAAGCACTGGATGGCCGCTTTATACCAATATGGGACGCCTCAGCAGTACACATCCGCGACCCCGCCTCTGAAGATTTGAACCCAGGATTTTGGCCTCTAGCGAGAGAGATTAACTTTTAAACTACTGAGCTGGCATCCAACGCTGTTAATGTCTAACTTCAACCAATCCACGATAATAAGTTCTTATACATTTGTAAATATTTAAAACTAAAAGAATGTGAATTAGTGAATACAAAGTTAATCAACAACATGCCACTATAAAATTCCCGTTCGTTTATAAGTGACGCGTCATTGAAACTTAAAATATTGTATCAATTCAATGATAATGTTGCTTAAATCAGATAAACAACACAATGTTTCACCTGTGTAATAACGCAAACTTTGCAGTTTTGTAACTGTCCTCCAACTGCTTATAATTCTTAGTAGTATGAACTGGATGTGATTTAAAACCATCTTAAGTAAAAAGTCAACAGAACTGGCTCATTTGAAACGAAGGATTTTTTAATCAGGAAACTTAGCTATAGTCGAAATTTCCTTCTAACTTCACTATAAGTTGAAAAACTCCATAATGTATATGCAATCATAGGCTATTTGTGTTTGTTTTCAAACCGTTCACAAGTCAGAGTTATATGAAAAATAAATTAGACATCAAGACAACATAAAACTATGTAATCCACATATAAGTATGTGTCATTACATGGAACAAAAATATCCAAAAACAAACAAACAAACAAACAAAACATACATTGTTAAAAATCGAAATCTAATTAAACACTTTCGTGATTATTATTACTATTATCATTACTATTACTGTTATTATTATTATTAGTAGTATTATTATTACTATTATTATTATTATGTATTATGATAGATAGGTAGATCTATTCTCTGTCTTTTATTAATAGAATCCAAATAAATAAATTTGTTTGTAAACATTTACGTGTTTACTAAATTCATTTTCTTATTTCTCCATGGGATTATCATAGACGTTCTCTCTTTTTTTTGTTTATTACAGGGAAAAATTATTCTTTGAAAAAGAGAAAAAAAAGAAAATTAAAGTAAATGTGAAAATTAAATAGTCAACAATTTTTTTGCACGTAAAATAAACTTTCTCTTATTTTTGTATTTTATTAAACACATTTACGAAAATATTAGATATTTTCTACAGCTCTCAACATGTTTCCGTTTTCTTAAAGAAAATCCATTGAAATTATAAAAACAAAAGAATTTTGTTTGTTTGAATATCATGAAATGTTTGAAAATAAAACATGATAATAGGTCCTGCGTTCGAATCTTGAGAGCCGGAATCGTGGGGATGCACTGCTGAGGAATCCCACAATAGGACAAAATGGCTGTCCAGTGCTATCAGGTTTTCCATGGTGGTTTAGCTTCAATTGACTCAAGATCTCAACCATTGAAATTACTATAATATACACAAAACCCCTGCAGATACAATAGTATTTTTTAGTATAAATCAGTTGATTTGAGATATACGCAAAGTTATCATTCAAATCGAGTGTATCATAACCAAGAATTTCAGTCACTTTTTATTTCCATTAAATGGTGGATGTCGAATGATAGAATGCAGCGTTTAACTAACATTTGATCTCAGTTAAAACTTCTGCTATATTCATATTTTTCATGTAATATTGAGGTGTGAGCTACTTATATTCACATAAGTAGTATATAACGATAGTCAGGAATAGAATGTATTTCAGTAGAAGATCGAGGAAGAAAGAACTGGAACGAAAATCAATTGGCATAAAAATGCAGGAACAATGAAATTTGAGGGGAAGGACTGATATTTACAAAAGTAATAGTCAAATTGGAGAAAATTGATTGATATTTTGCAAATTAAGTATTTACCGTATGGTTCTCAGATTTTAGTAATATATACTGGAATCCTTCCACATTCCTTGAGATATATATTTCTTGGATGGAAACAATACGTCCGGTCATGAGTCTTGATGAGTGACAAAATTACTCACAAAACTCATCATTGATAGTTATATTGTGATTCATTTAAGTTTAGTAGTTATCTATTACATGAAACAATATCAGCTATTTGAAAAGCAAAATTTATTGTAATTCTAAGGAAACTACGATTTGTCAAGGCATTTCAGATTGGAATGTCATAAATCATAAGAAACGAGAACAATGATTAACAATATTGATTACTACTGGTCACATGCATAAAACTTGTTGTTGACATGCAATATGAATACATTGTTATTGTGGTTGTAAAATCAATTTTTACTGTGGAAGTAATTTGTTTCCTTTCAGAAATCAAGAAATCCTGATCTTTAGAAATTACTGAATGGACACAGAATAAATCATTAGAAAATATTTTGGTTGTTCTTAATAAAATGAAGATTCATACATCGTAAAAGTAAACAAACGAAAACGGAATTGTTTCATCGAAGTGATGCTTTAAAAGATATCAATCTGTGACCAAAACTACATTTCGTTTATGCTTAGTCTAATTCTCCGTTTTGTTAGCCTTTATTCCACTATCAATGTCCATTATTGTATGCTTGTCTATGTGCGTTCGTCTGTGTGTACATAAAACAGAGTTTATTAATCAGAAACACGATTCGTACAGTCTTAGTCCCTTTGTGTTGGTTGTGTCGATTCCACCTTTGAACTTTGGGATTCAAGTAAGAGGAGGAAAATAATAATTTGCTGTATTTTTCGTGTTATTCATTGTTTTTCTAAATGACCTCTGTGAACAAGGTTATCATATGAATTGCTGAATCGCGATTAATGATAATACGGTTTTCATATTAATTCATTATTCATTGCCAATTAATCAGACTAAAAAATAGTTTTGATCACTGACATTTCTTTGGGAAGTTATTGAAAACCATACAATACTAGAACAGATGTTTCGCACCAGTTCGAGACTCTTCAACAATGCACACATACACCATCCATCAACCGTACACAACGAGTACGACGTAAATAAACCACTGAGTTCCAATCCTACGGTTGAAACAATCAACTTCTGTTTGTTTGTGATACTGCGAACCACTCATTCAATTCAATTAGTCACTTACTATGATCAAGTGAAGAATGAGACAGTAACCCTTATTGATAAAATGAAACGAGGATTGAGTTATGCCACCAATCTACTCATGTTCTGTGTGTTGCCCGATCAAATTGTCACTATTTCACTTTACATGTGATTTGTGAGTTTATTGTCTAACCATGTGTAGAGTTGTGAGTTTGCATTGAAGGAGGTTTGTCAAATTAAAGGAAATAGTTGTTCAATGCATTGTGTTTTCAAATACTTTTACAATCGATATTAATCCAGGATGAGAACTATCTCTTAATTACAGAAATCTTTTCAGAAAACTTCATCACAGATTAAGCAAAGATGGATAGTGTCTATCAGTGGAATCCAGGAAGCGCGTTTCGTCTTATTTGGGACTCGTCAGCTGGATGTACCTGCGTCGCAGATTTGATGTCCACACCGGGACTCGAACCCAGTACCGTTTGCTTCAAACGCCATAGCATTATCCACGTGGCTGCTGATTCCTGAAAGTCACTCGCTTGTGCAATGTGGTGAAGTTTAAATTCACTTGGTGTTGTTTTACTTGTATCTTCCCATTGTTATTTAGGACTGCAATTGATCAGTCTCTTATTGGCATATGTGCATCCTGTGTGGATTGCCTCGATATAGCCTTAAGTCCCGGAGTGAACATTAACTCTGCGATGCAGGTACGTCCAACTGATAAGTCCGAAATAAGACGAAACGCGAGTCCTAGATTCCACTGCTAGTCACTATCCATCTTTGCTTAAAAAGCTTGTGACTTAAGGCTATATCGAGGCAATCCACACAGGATGCGCATATGCCAATGAAAGACTGATCAATTGCAGTCCTAAATAACAATTGGGAGATACAAGTAAAACAATACCAAGTGAATTTAGCACAGATTGTTGTGGGATCTAGCTGACGATTTGACGATGAATTGATTCATCTAGAAAAACAATTTAACGTATAGTGGATGTCCAGTGTCTTATCTAAAAGCTGTAGAGAAGCTTCACTATCGATATGCTTCAATAGCTAGACGTTCGAATTCCTGATTACTGAAAACTACCAAACGTCGTGTAAGTTATTCAGTGGTGATGCATACTGGTCTGTTCATAAAATTCCGTAAATACTGTTCATCTAAGAGAGTTGTTTGGATAATAATGACATTTACACATTGATAACTTAATAACATAAGTTATGCAATGCCGCAACACTATTCGATTTCTGTTATTATCTTTGAAAAGCATGAATCTGATAATTTGTACTTGTTTCTTGGATTTATGCCGTAATATTGTTAAGAAATAGCACTGACGTTTAACGTATAATTTTTATGGTTGCGGGAATAAAATTGAACAAGAAATATAATAGAATGTAAAATATAATATCACATACTAGTTTGTTCAATAAATATGCAAACTGGTTGTAATCAGGAACTTAAGCATCCTTTCTCGTTCATTCACTGGACAAATTATATATATATATATATATATATATATATATATATATATATTGGATGAAACATCAGCTCATGTCTAATTATTCTAATATTAAAGATTTATTTATTCTTCATATTTATGTTATCAATAATTTATTGCAGTTCACTACATTTTATGCATCGTAATCATCTAAAATGATCAATAATGCTTTATTTATTCCAAACATCTATTCTGCTTAACATGATTAGTTAAGTACCGAGTGTTGCTAGAGAGAAATCCAGAACTTTTGTATTGTTCATGCATTTAAAATACGCTGATCAATAATAAGTTTTAGAAGTTAAATGATGGTGAAAATCTCAATCTAGGTTTCGTATTGTCTAATACTCTTCAAAATGATGCACCTTCAATCTTCCAGGATTCTAACCCGTGTCATTCAGGATCACAGTATAAAACATGACTAGATAGATAGATATGCATGAATTCTGAGTAGATTCATTTGTATACTCAACTTTAATTTTAATAAGAAACAACGAATAACTAAATCGATCAAATTATTATATTGGCCTCTTTTTTACAAATTCTATCTACTATGATCTTATTATATGAAATTAGTGAAAGAAAAAGTGAACTGGTATCTAATTAATTTTGATTTAATTATTATAAATACCAAAATACAAACAGAAAAGCTGATAAGATTTTATTGTTATCTCGAATAAACTTTTGTTTGTTTGTTTGTTTTACAGTAAGATTTATTTATTTATCTTGCTTTATGGTCAGTCTGATTATTGTTCTGTTTATTAATTTTACATTCTTGTGTGATAAATGAATTTATTTGTTATCTAATAGTTTGAACTTAAGATCACTGATATTGTTCATATTTTAAGAATATGATGTTCAATTAGAAAAGCTATTTATTGAAGTTTCAATCACAAACTACTACTGAAAACCAAAAATGCACTGAATAGTCATTTCATCCCAGTATAAGACCTCTAGACAGTGTGGATCTACGACTCTGATACGAGAAATCATCTCAGATGCTAACCCGTAATCTTTAGACTACTGACTCGACATTCAATGGCGAACATGTCAAACTTTAGTCACTTCTGCGTAATCCTGTACTAGAACGAAACGGCTGTTCAGTTCTTTCTGGGTTTTTTTGTAGCAGTCTGGCTGAAAACAACCTGTGATTTAGATTATGATGATTCTACGATGTCCATAAATTTTCTTATTCTAATTATTTATTGAAACAATGTAGTCAAAAAATTAGTTATGGCAATAAGAACTACCAAAAAGACAAATGCTTGAAGTGAATTTATTCACAATGGAAAACGAAATGATGAAACTATTTGGAATATAATATCGAAAAAAATTTTCATGCTATTTATACATATTTTATTTATAGCTAAAAAAGGAGTTTGATTTGAAGTTGAGTGGCTTAGCTTCGTTAATTAACCACTTTGATAACCGTTATTATATAAATCCCAACGCTGTTTGAATTCAGAAGGCAATAAGAAGAAGCGATTACAGTTTATTAGCAGATAGCACAGATAACAATGTAACAAGCACTTCGAGCGAATTCGGAGCAAAGAGGCTAATGTGTGTGTGTGCGAGCGAGAGGTGAGTTTATAGTCAAATCGATTCAAGGCGCAGATAGGAAAGGTAAAGGCATTTAATAGGATTCGAGCACATGGGAAAGAGAATAATTCATCGAGCAATATTTAAGCGATCAACATTTAAGCTAGAGAGAGATATGTGCGTAGACCATCACAAGCATACATGTTTATACAGACGTAATAGTGATCATGATAGAACAAAGAAATATATGAATTGTTACTATTCGAATAACACTGTCTGTTAAATAAGTTAATAAAGAGCTTGATAAAAATTAATCATAGGAGTGTCGTTATGGCAATTAAACAAAAAACGTTACAGCACAACAAACCTTTCTCCAGTAACATTATTCATTGACGGTCTACCTAAAAAAAACAACGATTTGATTAAGCTTACTATGACTTGGGATATCATTCCAACAGGCAATTCATGTCCGAGGTAACGCAGTAGAACGCGGTAAATCTTAATTACAACCAGAGCATAATTCATGGCATAACCTAGTTTTTTAATAAAAAAAATACATCATAATATGACAAATTAAATGACTACATAAACGTAAATATGAACATTATTCCGGTTTGCAATACATTAGGTTGACATGACAACGTTGAGTTTAAAACCACCCTTAGTGAACACAAGAGAATTTCAACTGATCCCTATCAAGTAGTCAGCGCGGAGATTTGTTTATGAAATTTATAACATAAAATATTAACTACTTATCATACTCATTTCAATCAATGAATGAAAGATTTCGTTAAGAACACCTTGAAATTGGTATACTTTGTGCAACAACATTAAATTTTAACCTATTGTTTCCTCTCCAATAGGATAACATTAATTTATTTTTATTTGCTTTTCTTTAGTTTTTTACATTTCATCATATGTTAAAGATTAATGAAATGATTGATATCTTGTCTTTTATTTGGTTTATAGGGTGTTTTATTTTTACTGATAAACGTTGTAGGCATATATATATAAGTATGTAACTGTGTTGAGATTTCTTCATTATTACTCAATAATATTATATGATTTTAGAATTGAAGAGGCTTTTCCAAACTGCCTTTCATTTTAACTAACTGACTAGGATCTTTACAAATATTATTAGAATGACAGGTTATAATATATGAGACTATCCTATAGTTTACCTCAGTCAGTTAGTCAATCAGTAGAACGTAGAACGTCATACGTACGTACATTAGTTTGAGTTGCCATACCTAATATACATAGATCTAAGTTAACTATTCACTAAATTTTTAAGACGCTCCAGTTGACCTAAAAAAAACTATAATAGTACAGATATCAGGTAGATTAAGGCTTATGAAAAGATGTATGCCCATGGGTTTGGTATATGACAGAAGAATTTATCAATTATATAAAACCTGGGAAGTCGTTTATTATTGATGTTCCAATTACAGACACATTCATCATTTTCTGTATGAATAAACAAATGGTGACATTATTGAATAGCGAAACATGAAATTTCTTATTTGTGTTATTATTATAATCTTTGGACGGTTCATATTTCATATATTCTTTGGACTGAACGAGGCGGTTTACAAGTAAAGAAATGGAAAATCTATGAAATTTCGCCTACGTTAATCACTAGAAGACTATTTTATCTGCCTATGCTGTAAAATGACTGATTATTCTTACAAACTGAAAAAAAATAAACTGAATCACTTGACAAACTGTCAACTAGCGTTAACAAAGAGGATATATTTTGTGACTCAAAACATCTCAAGCGCATAGTCTATCACTCTGTGTCCAAAACTAATTTGTCTAGTAATTTCTATTTTCATTTTTTAATTTCACATTTACATCATCTTAGACATTACGTAGTTGCCTGTCAAGCCTTTTGATTTGTCTTTTAAAAACAGCCTTTTTTTTTCTTTTCATCTATATTTATTTAGACGGATCCGAAATTTATACTTCATCTACATCGCAATTCAAAATACAGTAAAATACAAATCACATCAGTATACAAACGTAAAATAAATGTATTTTCTTTATCTACAAACTACCTTTGGTTTTTTCAACGATTATTTTCATTACATAATGGTGTTGAATAAAAATTTATTGAGAATGTTGAATGACGCTATTTTATGTAATTATTGAATAAATAAAAGACTCATAATTTATCCCCAATACATAATCCCAAAGTCATCTACTACAATTTGCATTTATTTGGAACATTGGTGAAGCAAACGCTTATTACTAGCTTACTGTGAGTCTTCAGTTAATAAGACATTTTATTCTCAGTTCGATTAGAAAACCGTTGTTGCTACCTTGACGTGGTGGTCAGGCTTGAATCAATCGAGCTAAACTGGCTGGAACAACCGTTCCTCAAGGTCCTACCATTCCAGACAGGTCGATTGAAGGGTGGTAAGACTAAAAGCAGATGACACAAGGTCTGAGGGCGAAGTCGTACTGCTAACCGTACAGAGGTGTGACAGCAGTAAGGTGTTTCCTTCAGACCTCCAGCATGACAGCGATGCTGCCTTCCCACAAGGAGGGGTGGGGTTAGAAAAGGTCGACCCTAAAAATGCACACATCGCCTTATCCCACGGATATCCATCTCCGGTGGTAAGGTCTCAACAAGTACGGCACTAACACAAAAATTACTCATAAAAAGGTCGTGTGTGACCGACTTCAAGCATTTGTCCCTTGAGCACTGAGGTCACGCTTTCAGGTCACTAGAACCACCTCTAATCCAATCTCATTTTCAGGTGACTCCAGGAGAACCCTTCCACGGTGTGGGCGACCGGGAAGTGATAACCGCCCTCATACTTCTAACAGCACACAAGACTACTGACTGACCAGATTAGAATAAAGAATGCGTAGGTACTCACTGAATAGCTTTATGTTAATATCAGGCTTCTATGCTAAGAGGAATTAGACATATGTTTGACGTAAACTTACCATATACAATTCAAACGACATCACAAAGGTAGCAGTGGAATTGATAAAGCACATTTCGTCCCATTTAGCACTCGTCGGTTGGATATACCTGCATCCTGAATTGAAGAGCAGCACTCGAATCCAGATATATCCAGCTGACAAGACCCAAAGAGAACGAATTCCATTGCTAACTAAATTTCAGCTTTTGAAACTTTCACGAGCTCTAATTTGTCGATGCCACGAATTGACTTCAGTTGACGAATCCCTGGAAACTATTTAGCAACTGTCTCTTCCAAAGCCTGAATCCCTATGATGTTATTTAATCAAAATTTCAAGATAAATGAAAGCCAGTAACTTAAGATCATGTAATGAGTACGTTACCTTTAAACCTACTAAACAGATTTTTAACAGATTTCGCTAATGACTTTAATCATTTTAACATATACACAATTGACTGTGATTAAAAATCATTAAATTAAATGCATTGTATTCGTTGTGAGACCTGATAGTCCTAAGTTCAATCCATTATTTGGGTCATGGATAAACAATATTAATGAGTTTCAAACAATGTTGTAACATTTATTCCAATTGCCTATTGTTTCCATGTGATTATCAATTAACTATGACTATATGCCTTTTTCAATGATTATTTTAATAAAATAACCGAAAACAAACAACCAAACAGCACAAATTATTGTTATCAAAGCAGAATGGTTACGCTGTATTTGTACGAGAGTGAGAGGTTTCCTTTATATATCCAACAGGGTTTTTTTCTACTGACTACATAAATATGAATGGTTATACACTTGTTCATTTGAAATGGTAAACAGAATCAAGATCACTGGTAGTGTTTTATAGTGAGATCATTTAAACACATTTCTACAGACATGAATTCTGATAAAGTAGGGTTTTTTTAGCTGGGTTGTTTTGTCATTCTGAACAAATTTATTAGCTTCAACTCGAAGTTAACTTTAAAATGAACCTAAGATCAGAGTAGAATACAAACTAGTCATGCATATAACACATTAGTCGTCATTTCCCCTCAATTCTTCAAATGAACGACAAATATATTTGTCAATATTTTATTATTTATTAAATATTACAGTTGTATTATTTTTTTCCCGTTTGGATGGAATTTCTTTAAGACAACGAATCTTGATAACTTCAATCTTTTTCAATTTTACTTTAAATCAAATGGGATTATCTCACTGTATCAATTGAACCATTAGACAATAATATTTTAGTTCTAAAAATTAGGGTTTTTGGCTAGACCTATGGTATGGTCTTGAGTGATCACTTTTGAAGAATCTCATACTTGAGCAGAAAACTTTTCATTACTCTTTACCTTCTAGTAGTACACCAACTTAAATCAATCTAAGGTAAATACAATATTTTATTGAAACACATAGTCTATCAATAAAATTCATCAAATAGTAACTAATAATACTTTTAAAGTCATTTAGTTGATTAGTACAAGTATAATGAATCTTAAATATATATCATCACTCTTAATTATGACAAATGTCAATCACAATCTTTTGTAACTGATGAATGTTAATTGAAATAGTGTGAAATAATTGAATTAAGCCATTTAACAATAATAATAATAACATTAGTAATAATGATAATGGTAATAATAATAATAATAACAATAATAATAATAATAGTAAGGACCCTTATTTTTCCATATTTCATATTGTAAATACATTTTGATAAATAATTATTATGATACTTGATAAATTGATTTCTACTACGTATGACTAGTATACTTATAAATAATGTGCAAAATATAACAAATAAGTAATATAACTTGATTAATTGACAAAAAATATCAAAATTCTTATGTAATTATGAGACACAAGAATAAAGTAAGGTATTACATAATAATGTTAGTAAAATTTGCAGAAATTAAAAAAGTGCGTGCCTGAGGCAAGGTTGCTTACTCTCACCCTTTCTCTTTCTCCTGGTGATCGACTGGATCTGAAGAGAAACACGGGATACAGTGGACATCTAGGATGCAGTTGGATGATCTAGACTTTGCAGATGATCTGGCCCTTCTATCCCAAACGCAACAACAAATTCAGGAGAAGACGACCAGTGTAGCAGCAGCCTCAGCAGCAGTAGGTCTCAATATACACAAAGGGAAAAGCAAGATTCTTCGATACAACACAGCATGCACTAATCCAGTCACAATTGATGGAGAAGATTTGGAAGATGTAAAAACCTTTACATATTTGGGCAGCATCATTGATGAACAGGGTGGATCTGATGCAGATGTGAAGGCACGGATCGGCAAAGCAGGAGCATCATATTTACAACTGAGGAACATCTGAAACTCAAAGCAACTGTCAACCAACATCAAGGTCAGGATTTTCAATACAAATGTCAAGACAGTTCTACTATATGGGGTAGAAACCTGGAGAACTACGAAAGCCATCATCCAGAAGATACAGGTGTTTATTAACAGTTGTCTACGCAAAATACTTCAGATCCATTGGCCGGACACTATTAGCAACAACGTACTGTGGGAGAGAACAAACCAGATCCCAGCGGAGGAAGAAATCGGGAAGAAGCGCTGGAAGTGTATAGGACACACATTGAATAAAGCATCCAACTGTGTCACAAGACAAACTTTTAATTGGAATCCTCAAGGCCAAAGGAGAAGAGGAAGACCAAAGAACACATTACGCCGGGAAATGGAAATAGACATGCGAAAAATGAACAAGAATTTGATGGAACTAGGAAAGAAGGCCCAGGACAGAGTGGATTGTAGAATGCTGGTCTGCGGCCTATGCTTCACTAGTAGTAACAGGCGTAAGTAATTAAGTAAGTAAGTAAAAGAGTGACTTCCAATAAAGTAAATGTAACAAGAATATTTTATTAATCGGAAGTAATTCTTATTTTGTAAAATGAAAGTACGGAAATGAATCAAGAATTTATGAATTTTGGGTATCAGAGGAAAACAAGATATGTGTTTCGTATTATATAGGATTTACTTCTATCTCGGTGTTAATATTTGCACTGCTACTCTAACTCAGTACCATTTTATTTGATATATCAACATATTATCGATGGAGTTACTAAGTCCAGATAATCACAGACATGTTCAACGTGTATAATGTTTATTATTATTATTATTATTATTATTATTATTAACGGTTTAACCCAACCTGTTGTTTATATTCTCACTATACTGTCGATAAATTCAAAGCAAAATGAGTATGTTGAGACAATACTTACATGATACATGAAGGCCACATAAAGCCATTACTAATGATATTAATTGTAGAAATAATTTGAGATAGGAAACAGGAACATTTTGGTTAATTGCCATCTATGGAAACCATAGTACTTTATTAAATGCAAACTATTATAAATAAATAATAAATATTGTACTCGCTAGACTAGTTTTTCGTTATTATGGCTCAATGGATTAGTAAATAAAGCGTTCCTTTTCGAAGTGATAGTTACTGAGTTAGTGTCTGTAAATATTAACAATGGTTTGTCTGTACAACCAGCTTGCGTTCTAGCTAATTGTTAGTCTCTGTCGAATAGTACATCTATATATTGATGTATCGATTCAAAAAAGATTTACATATCAACAGAGACTACTCAATTCCACTTCTGATTATTATTAACAACATGGAAACTCTTACACAAAACAGAAAAATTAATTTGCAGTGTTTGATTTACTCTTGAAGTAGTAATAGAAATGAATATTAAGAAGATTTTGATTATCAAAAACAAGACTATATTTTTACTTCATTCACAAATTATTTGTCAGTATACTCTGGTATTTAAACAACATTTGACAAATATCTATGACTTCATGCTTGCATAAACTAATCATTCTTGTAAAGAAACAAAACAAACCTAAAATTGATAGTTTAAGCTTTGAAATTAATGTACATTCAAATTTCAACTCTTTCATAGTAAAAATAAGTAAATAATTTCTCCATATTTAATTGATTTGAATACAAATAAAATCAAGTTGAAAATCATAACAAATATCATCTGATTTTGAAATATATAACGATTGAATTTAGACTTAGTAGCTTAATTGACTATGATCGTGGATAAACATTAATGGGATCTCTTAATGATTCTTCAATTTGTGATCATCAAAATGATTTCTAAATTATACAGAACTGTCTTTTCTTACTTTCTAAACATTTATCCAATTACTATCAGAAGGGATTTTGTATAGATTTTAGTAATTTTAACAGGTGAGATCATGAGTCAATTGGAACTAGACCATAATGGTAAACGTGAAAGCACTGGGCGGCCGTTTCGTCCTAATATGGGACTCCCCAGCAGTGAGCAACCACGATCCCGCCTCGCGAAATTCGAACACAGGACCTATCACTCACGAGCGCGAGCCGGCATCCAACGGTAATAATATACACGAAATTAAGCGACACATCCACCATTGTCATCATTGAGTTACTAACTCACAACAGACCAACAAGAATCCCGTAATAGGACGAAACGACCGTCCAGTGCTTCCAGGGTTTCCATGATGGTCTACTTCCAATTGACTCATGATTTCAACTATTGAAATTTATCCAATTAGTTCATTTTTATAATACTTGTATTTCAATTGACAGTATTTAGCCTTTGATAGCCCAATATTTTGACACCAATTAGATCAGACAATGATTGTTCTCTTAATATACATATCGTCAATCATAGTATATAATCATCGACTTAAATTGCGTTAGTGAATAACAAAATTAAAATAAGTTAAATACGTGGCTGGATTTTTAAATAAGTATATTTTATACAATCCTTGATCCAAACTAACGAGAGGAGAAACAAAGCGAAGAGAAGAGAGCGAAGCGAAATAACGCTTAGTGGAGAAGACGTGTGAGATAAATCGATTTAATCAAGAGTAAATCGATATTTATAGTCAGACGAAAATATGTCACGGACACGTGATAAGTGGGATAAGCGATCAACACAGTCAAAGTTGATAAGTGAACAAATGACAAGGCCAAAATGTGACTCAAGTAGAATGAATAAATTGGCCTGTCCGGAAGCTAGAATAATCTATGTGGGCATAACATAGCAACCGACACCTCAAACTTGTTAATAATAATAATAATAATAATACACAAATGTTAGTTCATAAATTATGATTTATATGAAGTGATTAATTACCTTATTTTAATTATATAAATCAATAAATCAATAGGATATATCTATATATATATTTATGTGCTTGTTCGTGTGCAGTTTTATTAATTTTAGACATAATTTACATCAAAAACATTATTAATATAAATATTGATTTTTAATTAGTATATTTGCACAATATATGTTATAATTATTATCACTACGATTACGATCACCTCTTTTGAACAAAAATAATAATAATCAAATTTATATAAACATAACAAGATCAAAATTAAATTTGTCCTGAGAATAATAATAATAATAATCCTGTGATAGTCTAATTCATCATTATTGTTAAATACCAATATTGTCATTTTATAATGGTTGAATATTGTTTATTATTTTTATATCCATCTGATTTGTATAGTTCAATTTGATGGTGTATACGAGTACGCACAATTATGTGATCAGTGAATTGCTATAGATAATTATATATATATATAACCTCATATACAAATCAATGACACTTGATTATTAAATCTCAAGTAGTATTCTTCATATAGATATATATATAGTTAGTAGAATAAAGAAGTTACAATCAAATTTACTTGTTCAGATATTTTGACAGGTTATTATTATCAATGTTATCAAGAGAATTTCACAATATACTATACATTGAAAATAGTTATGAAGAATACTTCTTGATATTTAATAATCAAGTGTTATTGACTTATATATATATATATATATATATATATATATATATATATATATATATATATATATATATGATTTGTAGAGGTTATTTTGATCCAAAAGACCATTTCTTTTTTCTTTTTTCACTAACTGATGTCATTTAGAAAATTGTTAAATATGCAACATTTTCATATAAGTCTCTGTGAAAGTATATAAACAAACTATCAACCTGTATCAATGTTGGCACCCTTAGATCACCAATTATGAATAGTAATTGAATATTACTCAATCAGCTCATCATATTATAATCATCATCTATTAGAGTTGATTAGACTTTCTTCATTTTTAGTATGGTTCATAATTATCATTTGTAATTTCTCACTAGAACTTCTAGAATCAATATTGGATTTATTCAGTAAAGAATATACTATTATTGTTAAATTAGATTGTTTGTAGACCTTAATAAGATTTCAGTATTGCTTTTTTTCAAAATGATCTATTAAAGTCCAAAGATTTTGAAAATATCACACACAGACTTAAGTGGTACAGTTCAATATACAATGTCAAACTACAGTAACTCATATTGGTCAAAATCTTTTGATAATAAGTATCCATACAAAATAAGCAAGCGTTTTTTTTCAAATATCCTCTGATATTATTATGTTCCAACTGTGATAGTGTCTGTTAGTGCTTGTAAAAACTTTGTTATGGAATATCAGTTTAATTATTTGTTTTGGTAGGAATTTATTCAATCACCTAGAAATGAAATGTTACATCACAAAAGATTATTTATTTGTTTTCCAACTATCATCCATTTGTAAACTTTAGAAAAAAAAAGCGGATTTAAATTGTACTTTGGTGATTACTGGAATGTTGATTATTAAATGTTATATTGACACTAATCTAGCCAATTATATATATTTCCATTAAGTGAAATATTTAAACTTTAGTTATAAAGACACCTAAAAATGATATATTAAATTGGTCGATATTAAAATGTTTTTCATAATATACATCATGAACTGGTTTTGATTGGACAACCGTCGAAAAATAATAGGCACTGTGCAGCTGTATTGTCGTAGTATGAGACTTGTGGGCAGTGTATATCCACAATCTCACTATAGGGGATTGAGCCCAGAAACTTCACTCTTGTATATGAGCACTTAAACTCCAAGCCACTGCTCCATCACTCAATAGTGTAGATATCTATGTTTAAAAACGTCACGATATTGAGTAAACATATTCCATGATCTTTGGTGGATAACTGCCTCACTTCCAGCACGGTTTAACTCTACTTGTTACAGCTTTCCCCTAGAAATTTGAGAATTCCATCTAGACGTTGGTCACTTAATATTATGTGATCATTATTATTATGGAGAAGAGGTTGTAGGGGTTTTAGCCTGAAATTTAAGTGTTAAACCGAAGGTTCGGTGTTTTATACCATGTAACAGGTTCATGGATGTGCACTGCTGACGACTTCCATACTATGATAAAAAAAAGGTATTGTGTGTTTTCTGATTTTCTGTGATAATTTAACTAAAATAAATCCGTTATTTAAACAAGGAAAATTCTACAATTTCCATAAACCCTTCTATACCAATAAAAAGAATTGATTAATTTTTCAACAATGCTCATTTTATCATTTGTCTAATTTACTACTTACAATTCTTTACAATGTCTATATAAGTAGTAGTTTTATTCAAACTTACGTACAAGTTGGTTGATTCTTATTTTCATTATTTTGTTTTTGTTGTTCAAAAAGAAAATGATAATGAACAAATCTGTTCAGTAACATCACTTCAATGCATTACGTCAAGATCATTCGAATAATTACATAATCAATTCAAATAATATTTTTAACTCGTAAAGTAGTATTGATTTTGGCAAAGAAACAAACGAAACTGAGCCAGAAAGAATACAAAATGAATAAGTATGCAATACCATAATTAATTCTTTTAAGTAACTTTTCAAACTGCTAACCACTATCCATCTCTGCTTATAATCCTTTATACATTTAGATGAATATACATATACAGATTAATCTAGAGAAGACTTTACTAAGTTTATTAATTATGTAACATTTGTTTACTTTTTTTTGTAATATTATCGTTTTGTTTCGTTTCATTCTTTTATTATTATTATTATTCTATCAACTGTTCTTTAATATACGAAGGATAATTTTCAAATTTACTAGGTATCAGTTAAAAGTTTGTAACTTATATTTTAAACGATTCATTATCGTCTTAATTGAGATAGATTATTTGTTTGTTTATATTCAGTGATTTATTGAATATATTTATATATTTGATCGTTTATCTTTTTTGAGTGTTTTGTTTCATCTTAATTATGCTCAAATATCTATCATTTTTCTTTATTGATTTCAGTATATTTTAGTTAGTGATAGATTATGATTTTAATAATAATAATAATAATAATAGTGTTAATAATAAAAATAATTATGGTGAATATTCTTGTTGCACAAATATAAACATTGGTTGACTTTAAAGAATTTCTGACAGGTTTCCAATAAGTTCGTGGTTAGAAGTAACTAACAGGAAATCCTCAACTTAGGTTTCTTGAGGTAGAATTCAATCATCACTATTCAGTGATCAATTAATTGTGAAACACCTTCTAGTTTTTCTCATTGTTTTTGTTAACAAAGAGTAGCCCTTAAATGCACTGGTACGGTTGAAGATGAGGAGAGTCATCATTCTCTTTTGAAATACTTTCACATGGCCACGCGTATACAGCCACTGTCAGAAAATTCCTACTTACTGCCTTCTCACGGCATTACTGTTATTTGTGAAACGGAGAGGACGAAAAGTGAATGTCCGGCTTTTAATCGGGTTTGAGGATATGAAGGATCCATTTAGAGGAGTTGAAAAACCCTAATTTCAAACCATTGATGCACATAGGCCTCAGGATCCTGAGGGAAAAATGGCGTATGAACCTATTGTTGGTCACTGGCTACCATGAGACGACATCTCTTTATGTTGCTCTACTGCCTTATGGATTAGACCTGTAGGTCAAATGCTCGGAGTGTGGCCCCCTAAAAAACAATTTACTTCAGTTTGGGAATCCAGGTAGTATCCCAGCCCTCATACAAATTAAATGATTTGTGTGGCGCATATGTATTTGGTGCCTCCTTGTGTTTAAATAGATAAATAATAAAGACCGAATTATATTGGTTGTTGGTTTTATAATATCATGAGTTGACCAATGTAGTACAATAAAATCGAATGAGTCTCAACCCAGCAA
The DNA here is from genome assembly GCF_000699445.3 of Schistosoma haematobium. Taxonomy (NCBI): domain Eukaryota; kingdom Metazoa; phylum Platyhelminthes; class Trematoda; order Strigeidida; family Schistosomatidae; genus Schistosoma; species Schistosoma haematobium. Next base: position 32,979,947 of record NC_067198.1, on the reverse strand, counting down.
TCTGAACATGACGCTCTTTTCACCTGGAATGAAAGTATCGGGCTCAATTACTGATAAAGCTGTTAGTGCATATTTCTCATACTAGGACAAAACAATTGTACAGTGCGGTGTTGTTTTTAGTATTTCACCATATTAATTCTATTTGTGGTGGAAGCTACAAATATGTAACGATGTAACTGTATACTGGTTCTAATCAAGGATATATACGTTCTCCTAGGAACTGCATTCTACTGCAATCGATTGATAAACCAATTCAGTTAAGAGAAGAAAAATAAAACCTGATATGACGGACCTTGTAAGACTGATCATCACCAATTTACCTTTTATTGAATCTCAAAATATTAGATTGAAAATTGAAGATAGGAATGACTACAAGCTGTAGTGCATATTAATTGTGATGGAAATTGAAGTCAGTGTTTAATCATTAAGGCACTATCCTAGTATTGATTTAGGTCCTTTATTTTTGCGTTATTCTTTCTACATATTACCGAGATACTAAACAAAAGCATGTGTATAAACAAAAGTGCGATGAACATAAAATAGATTAAGGAGAATGCCCTAGTGAATTTCTTTGTTAACTTTATTCGTGTTTAAAACACTTTTTTATATTATTGCAAGACTACATGGAGTGGTATTGGTGTGAATTTCCTGCTACCACTGTTGTTCTTACTTCTCCTATGTTCCTGGGACCATTCTTCATAATTTCATCTCTCTGTATTGATGTGATACGGCTAATTGTGTCGCTGCACAAATATGCCAGATTCTACATTCTTTCTGGTTAGCATACTGACTAACTGACTGACTTACAACATCATTGTTTAATGTAACTGTGAGTTTAATTATTGATAAACCAGGAGTAATGCAACTATTGATGACAAAAAATGATAAAAGCAAGTGATATGTATCATTTTGATGAAAGACAATCTATGTATGAATTAAACCAGTGCTTCGTATTATACATATTTCCGTGATAAAAATCATGGTATTAATATGACATAGACGTTTATACTGCTATCAACAGTATTGTATTAAAGTAGATGCGGGCTAACCATGCGTTATCTTTTTTTCTTTCTAATCAACTTTCAATTTAGTCAACTCTTTCTTTCTATATCCATATATTGGTTGATTAATCAATCGAAATGTATTTTATTATTAAAAACTACATAAATTCATTGAAGATTAGAATGTTTTAAATTAAGATTTCATGTGAAACAACGTGTTATTATTCTATGTAATCTAATTATAATTAAATGACAATAAATCTATGAATATTTTTAACTTAGGAGTTGAAGAGTACGGTATGACCGTATATATAATGTTACTGAAGATAGTCTGGACAAAAACAATTTCATGGTAGACTTATTAATCTTTAACAGATGTTACTCACTTTATATTTCTCAGATGATCTAGTTCTTCTATCGCACATGGAACAGCAAATGCAGGAGAAGACGACCAGTGTAGCAGCAGTAGATCTCAATATACACAAAGGGAAAAGCAAGATTCTTCGATACAACACAGCATGCACTAATCCAGTCACAATTGATGGAGAAGATTTGGAAGATGTAAAAACCTTTACATATTTGGGCAGCATCATTGATGAACAGGGTGGATCTGATGCAGATGTGAAGGCACGGATCGGCAAAGCAGGAGCATCATATTTACAACTGAGGAACATCTGAAACTCAAAGCAACTGTCAACCAACATCAAGGTCAGGATTTTCAATACAAATGTCAAGACAGTTCTACTATATGGGGTAGAAACCTGGAGAACTACGAAAGCCATCATCCAGAAGATACAGGTGTTTATTAACATCTGTCTGTGCAAAATACTTCAGATTCGTTGACCAGACACTACCATCGACAATCTGCTATGGAAGTGAACAAATCAGATCCCAGCAGTGAAACAAATCAGGAAGAATCACTGGAAATGGATAGGACACATATTGAGGAAAGCAGTCAACTGCGTCACAAGGCAAAACCTCAATCGAACTCCTCAAGGTCAAAGGAGAAGCGGAAGACCAAAGAACGGATTACGTTGAGAAATGGAGATAGACATGAGAAGAATGAACAACAATTGGATAGAACTAGAAAGGAAGGCCTAGGTAAGAGTGGATTGGAGAATGCTGGTCGGCGGCCTATACTCTATTGGAGGTGAGAAGCGTAAGTATGAAAGTACACACTTCACCCGAGTACAAGAAATTATTTTAAAGATAGATAGAACTCTATAAGTAAATAGTAACAGAATGAAATAAGAAATTTGATGATATATTAAATAATTTTTTGGTGTGCTAAATTTACTAATATTATTGATTTTTTCTCAAATAAATGATCAGAATTTCTTAAATACAAGCGGAATATAAAAGCCTATAATTTTATTTTATTAAATACAAGGCACGTATTTATTATCTAGTATTGTTCTACAAATTAACGTCTAAATAGGTCGTCTAATACTTCAACAAGTATATCAATATGATCGTTGTTTGTAAAAGGAAAATTTTCTTCTTTATCCATGAACCAGCGTACCGACTAATAATATCTAGGTAGAGTAGGGGTTGTTTAAACTTAACTATTTAAGATTAAAAAAGAAATTACAAGTGAAATAACCAGGAACTATAATGTATGAGTTATTCTTTAGGAAATCATTCGAGTTGAATAACAATGCAACATCTATAACACTTGAAAATTTAATCAATATGATATCTTATTTGTATTTATTACTTTTTAAGGATGTGTCAATGTCCTGAAGTCATTCAATGAGTCATTTTATTCATTTCTAGTATCCTTGTAAACATAATTGTTCGTAAAAGAATCCATTCAAGTGAATTTAAGTTCATGACATCTTCTTGAAATATAGTTAAGATAAAATAAATTCTCAGAGAATTTCTAAGATGAAATACACGTCTATAATGAATAACAATAATCCAGTATATGAAAATATCGGTAATCTAATACAATTAACTGTTGGCTAATCAAGAAATTTCCTATCGAATCATCAACATGTGAAACTTTTAATTTTAACACGTTATTTCAACTTTCTTTTTTTAGTGGAACTATCCGAAATAAAGTTGAATCGACTAAGAAATATCCCTTGCTAAGATTAACACAGGATTACTAAACTTCACCCATCGTCACACTGAAATCATTCAACATATCTTGAATTTATTCACAATATTTAGGTTATTAACTTTTCTTATGAAGAAAAAGCTAAAGGAATTCTCTTACATATATAGTTATTTTAATAACCAGTCAATTATGTTCCACAGCTTATATTCAAATCAACTATATCTATCAACTCAATCTTTGATATGATTTTATTATAAGCTTGAAATCTATCATTATAATTATAATTTATTTGGGAACATTTTATAACTGGTGATAGATTTTTATGTTCCTCTATCCATTTAGGAAATGAGCACTGAACAATTGCATTAAAATCATTGACTTAGAAAATATAACATAACTTCCATTGACACTACATTCTCTAGAATAATAAGAGATTTTTTCAGAAATGATTAAAGAGACAGGATATTCAATGTTAAAGCTTTATGAATTTGAGTTATCGAAAATTTCTTCAAACCTTTTTTTATTGAATCTTCACAATTAAAATATATGATATTTAAGAAATTTATAACAGACATTTTAGTAACAGTTTACACTAAATATTATTATTATTCGTAGTAGTAGTAGCAGTAGTAGTAGTAGTAGTGATAGTATGAGTACCACATTTTGGAATTTCTTTTGCATGTTCGCCCTTAATAATTACATATCAGGATGAAAATGAAATAATGTAATCCTATTCGTCCTTTCTTTGTTCTTGTCTCTGTTAAAAATTAAATTTTTTTGATTGAGATCATGAGTTGATTGATGTTGATGAATTCTCGGAATTCTAGTAAGAAGTCGTGACCAGTGGAGCTAATCCGTGTCGAATAGAGACAGGTATGAAGACAATGGAAGAGTGTTGCGCAATTTCGTAGCTTGGTTGAAATTAGACATTAACACTGATGGATGCCGCCCCAGTGGTCTAGAGCGTTCGCGTGCGAGCTCGAAGGTTCTGGGTTCGTTTCTGGCGTGCCGATTGTGGATACGTACTGCTGGAGAGTCCCATACTAGGACGAAACAGCCGTCCAGTGATTCTAGGTTTTCAATGGTGGTCTAATATTGATCGATTCTTGATGTAAATCAAAACTTAATAATCTCCACAACCTTATACTGAAAAAATTAAAATTACCAATAATAAGAGTATTTCAACAATTAATAAATATTTTATCAGCCTGGATTAAAGTACATACTATTATTCCTTTACTTAAAAGAAAAAATACGTTTCTATAGTGAAAACAATTATAACAATAGTGATGATATTAGCAATGATGTTACTATGACAGCATGAATAAAAACAAAGTATATGAAATACAACAAAAGGTAGTGTGAAGGTTGTACAGTGACAGAAGAATGAATATCTGTATTAATAAATGTATAATGAATATTGTTAACAAAAGCCATATGAGAGATATTTCTGAAAAATCATTATCAATATCATTATATATATAAATACTTTTGGTGATCACCGAATAATTGTTTTCATCTAGATGGGCAAAGTCGATGTTGTCAAAGTGAAGCTATTTTCTGATGAAAATCAGATACATTAGTTACAACATCCTCTTATGGTCAGTCAGTCATTTTAATACTGCCTAAGTTGAAGATAAAATAAATCTCAATATGAAGGTTAATTGATTGAAACAAGCAGAGGTCATACATAAAATGTCTTACATTATCATTAAAAAATAGATTAAAAGAATTAACTTACTAAGTAAGCAACAAATCATTAAGATGATATTATTCACTGTTCAAAAGAAGAATAAACATCGAGTATCTCATCTTTGTTAAGGAAACAAAGAAAGGAGAGAAACTTAATAAAAATTGGAGAAAAAATAAAATAGTGATTGAGTATATCAGGGGTTTTTGAAATAGATTTAAACATTTACAACATGAATTCGCTATCATTTGAAAGAATCATTTACAAGTAGTTAATTGTGATTATAGTTCTGACTGAACTGATTTTATTCGGTCTCTTCACTACAAGTTCTTTTAAAATAGCTCTTTCTTTTATCGTTATCGATAAATAATCTATTGTTTGTTTGATCATAATGAGCGAATATTTTGTTATATATGTAAATATGAAATAGTTGTTTATATAGTATGGATTAGGAAAGGCAACACCTTTTGATCATATATATATAATTGGTAATCAAGAATATATATATATATGTCCAGATTAGACAAGATTATTTTGCAGAAAAGATACCTAATAGGAAGGTTTTTGTGAAAATTGTTCAATTCAAAGACAGTCTACACCATAGATTGTCTTAGATTATATAATGCTTTCTGATTTTTGTTAAAAGAAATATATTGACCAAAGTTGAAAATGATGATCGGTTGAAACCCAGCTCATTAGTCTACAAATAATGTGCTCTACTTCAAAACTAAAGGTTCTTAATCTTAAACGAATAATTCAGTTCATTCTGATTCCTAATGGTTCTTTAGTTTAATTCGAGCATTTTTATTGTCGATTATAAGAAGTTATTAGACTTGATTTTGTTAAATAATGTAGGAAGTTCATAGTATATAGTTTGACCTGCTTTGTATATAATGATGTGACAACTCAATGGAATTACGAAATTATGAAACTAACTTTGGTATCCAAGTGTACAATTTCGTTCATTAAGCCAATCTCAAAAAATAAAGATTTAGAAAACTAAATCACTGGTCAGTTGAATGAATGTAGAAAAATTACTTTAAGATATCCACAGAAATCTATAAACATTCAATCAAATTTACAATTGTATCATGAATTAATTTAACAAACCGATGAATGTCATTTATTTTTTTAATAAAGACGGAATATTGGGTATTATTAAACATTACTACTTTACATATTGGACAGTTTTTATTTAAACAATCATTGAAAAACAGAAAGTGCTAAACAACTCATTTCTCAAGATTGAACATCCATGGTTGCACTATGGATGAAATCCGTTTATTTTTTAATATCCAATTACGATAGCAAACCTATGAGTCACTTCATAAATAAGAAACAATTCATTAAGGATATAAATGAATTATATCACAATTAAATCAATCATTATTTTTATAAATTTCACTGGTTGAAATCATGAGTCAATTGAAGCTAGACCACTATGGAAAACCTGGAGACACTGGACGGCCGTTTCGTCCTAGTATGGGACTTCTCAGCAGTGCGCATCCACGATCCCGCACCCCGCGATATTCGAACTCAAGACCTATCAGTCTCGCGCCAGGCGTTTAACCAAAACCCCTTTTCATTATTTTTATATCAAAATACTGTCTTCATCATTAGTATTAAAAAGGGATTAGTTGATTATATCTCTTTGTGATATAGTTGAATTTTATGTTATTTTAAATCAAAAGTCAAACAACTACAATCACATACAAATATTGTATACCAATTTCAATGGTTAGGATCATGAGTCAGTTGAAGCTAAACCACCATGGAAAACCTGGATACTAAATAACATAGTGTGTTCAATAATTTTTTTAAATAAAGAAAATGGAGTGCATTTAAAGTAGTCAGTTAAAGTATGTCGATAAATTGCAGTTTTTTTTCTCTTTTTTGTTGTTTTCAAAATTCTAACAACTTCATTGTAATTTTAATATGGTTGTAACAACAAATTGAAAAGTTTCCTCTGATTATCAAACTACATATATCGTTTATTAAATCAGAATCTTTAGTATATATATATATATATATATATATATATATATATATGTATAAAAGAATGAGAAAGATGTTATCTAGTCAGTGCCTATAATAATTAAATAAACTAAACTGAAACTAAGATATTACGAAGGAAGAATGTATTTGTGAAAATCTCAGGATTTACTTCAAATTCATTCTCTGAGATTTTATAAATACATTCTTCCTCTTTAATGTTTCACATTAAATCGGCTCCCAAATACAGTGAAACTATTCCATCAAATTTAAACGAAAGTTCTTATATAAACTGAAGGTAAATATTAATCAGAATAATAATAATAGTAATAAACAAGTAATCTAGTAGTTCATTATCAATACATTATTACTAATGTTTATCATAATTATACAACTGTAATCTCAATAAACTAAATTATACAAATAATCTATATGATAAATTTATCGTAAGTTATATTAATCAACGAAAGTTTATTGAAATAAGTAAAAAGTTAGTTTTCTGGTAATCTTCATCATAAAGTGACTTGATATAGAGAAGAAAAAAATAAGTGAAAAGAAACAAATTATTCCATTGTTGGTTTGATGATATATCAGTGATAACGAATGTAAAATTTAAAATAAATGGATGTTGTTTGATTGACTTTCGATGGATCATAATCATTATAACAGTTCAATGTGAATGATTTTCAAATGTCCGGTTTTACAGTAATTTATGATAATTTACTTTGATGTTATTGGGAGAAGTTTTTATATTTCTTTCTGGACAATATCAATAACGACTATTTCAATGAAACATCTTCATAGGTGTAATATTTCACTAGAAGATTTTAATACTACCGAAAACACTCATTTGTACTTAGCAACTTCTTCATTATTAGTTATTCATAATTGTAACACTTATAAAAAAAACAATTCATTAATTTACTCTTAATTATATCAGATATGTTTACGAATACACATTTTGTATGATTGTAATTTATGAATAAACTTTGTATAATTCATTAGAACCATAACAAATTTACTTAATAGAATCCTGTTATATATTATGATTAATCCTAGACACTTATTTTCTCATTACAACAATTGCTAAATTCAATTCAAGGTTTATACGTGTAAATTCCGTTTATTTATTATTGATCAATAGGTAGTTATTTATCATGTTTTTCATTAGAATAATTTATCATTAAAAATAATGTGTATTCTTTGTTTTTCTTTTATCGGAATACACTGTACGTGTTCATCACTGAACATTGAACAAAAATTCGAACGTGATATATATATTCATATAAGAAGTGGAACAATGTTGATCTAAAATGTATACAGTCAAACAAACCAAACAAAACCTCTAGGAGTAATAATCAACACCTGAAAGTAAACAAACTTCTAGAACGTGTGAGAAACATTTGAATATTGCATTTTTGTTAGATTACAGTACGAAAAATTTTCACTATTTACCAAATTTCGATAATATATTTGTCATTCAACTTCCTAAAAGAACATCCACTTGTTTAGTATCTACGAAATAAGTTAAATGTTAAAATATGCTGTAATATGAAATCGTACCTGATCAGTATCATTAATAAAAATGAAGATCTAATGCAAATGTAAAGGAATGGATTGGAAAAATCAAGGACAACATTCTTACAAGTGAAAAGCATATGAAGCTCAAAGCAACTGTCACCCAACATCATAGCCAGAAGTCGCAATAAAAACGTCAAGACAGTTCTATTGTATGGAGCTGAAACTTGAAGAACTACTACAACCATCATCTAAATGGTACAGGTATTTATGAACAGCTGTTTGGACAAGGTACTCAAGATCCGTTGTCCGGATATCATCATCAGCAAACTACTATGGCAGAGAACAAACCAACTCCCGGTTGAAGAAGAAATTAAGAAAAGACATTTGAGGTGAATAGACGATGCATTGCCGAAATCACCAAACTGCATCACGAAATAAGTTGTAACTTGGAATCCTGATAGGAAAAGGAAAAGAGGGAAACCAAATAGCATATTACTCTGGGTACTGAAAGCAGATATGAAAAGAATGAATAGGAATTGGAAACAACGGGAAAAGAGTCCAGGACAGAGTTGGTTAGAGAATCCTGGTCGATAGTTTATGCTTCATGAAGGTTAACAAGCGTAAGTAAAGAAAATAAAGTGAAAATACACTTCTCAAAAAGACTATCAGACTTTCATATCGTTTATTAATAAAACAAATATGGATAAATAATTTAATATGTTTTCAAGGTTGTTAATTGAAAAAAATTCATAATACTTAGTCCATAGAGAATTAACTATTTACGCGCATATCAATTTCCATGTGATTAGATTCGCGGTCATATGTTTCATACAGTACTCTACATACCTATCACGTTGTTAATATTCCGCAAAAATTCAATATAGTGTTATTACCTATGAAGCTTTCTAAAAAAATCTATTGTCAATAATTTGGAATAAAAGCATTTTCACCAACAAATAAAAATTCTAACAAGAAACAATTAATAAATCAGCACATGACTTCAATCGTATTCTAATTATCTTGTTGGTGAATGTTCTATAAGGCTTCTGAATAATTATTCAAAAAACTTCCATTTGTTAAGAATTGCTCAATTAAATCAATTTTTAGTTAAAGCTAATATATGATAAAATAGTCAAACAACTCAGTGTTCTGAAATGTTCTCAAATTTATGAGATATTGTAAGGATAGTGATACTGAATTTATGCCTTGATTCGTTTTCATACTTTTATGCTATTGTATGTGTATTGTTTAACTGGACACTAGAGAGAGAAAGTTGATAGTATTCTTATTAAATCTGTAAAATTATCTACATAATTTGCAAAACTTAATTCGTAATCATTTCAATAGTTGAGATCATGAGTCAATTGAAGCTAGACCATTATGGAAAACCTGGAAGCACTGGATGGCCGTTTCGTCCTATTGTGGCACTCCTCAACAGTACGCATCCACAACCTCGCCTCGCGGAATTCGCACTCAGGCTTCCAGGTTTTCCATGGTGGTCTAGCTTCATGATCTCAACTATTGAAATTACTAAAAATCTCCATAAAACCCCTTCTGATACCAAAAAAAAATTATCATGAAAATAAAATAAATTTTCTTTTTTTATTTATTTTTATTTGTAAAACCTTTATACGAAATGTATAATTACACAAGTTGTTGGGTAGGGAACAAATTATTATTTTAAAAAAGGTAGAGAAGAGATACAAATTATGCATATATATAATCATATACTAACACACGTTTTGTTGAAAGACTCTTCATTCAATTCATTGGATCGATCAAAAATAAATAACAAATTGATGAATTAGATAATAATAAGAATGAATTAGTGATTAATTAATTTTATAAAAATTAAAGATAATCTGTTAAACAAACTTAGTTACTTATGCCTATTACGACCATTGGAGCATAGGCCGCCGACCAGCATTCGCCAATCCACTCTGTCCTGACCTTTTCTTTCCTAGTTCCATCCAATTCTTGTTCATTTTCCTCATGTCTGTCTCCATTTTTCAACGTAATCCGTTCTTTGGTCTTCCGCTTCTCCTTTGGCCTTGAGGATTCCAATTAAAGGTTTGCCTTGTGGCGCAGTTGAGTGCTTTCCTCAATATGTGTCCTATCCATTTCCAGTGATTCTTCATGATTTCTTCCTCTACTGGAATTTGGTTTGTTCACTTCCATAGCAGATTGTCGATGGTAGTGTCTGGTCAACGAATCTGAAGTATTTTGCACAGACAGATGTTAATAAACACTTGTATCTTCTGGACGATTGCTTTTGTAGTTGTCCATGTTTCCGTCCCATACATTGGAACTGTTATGACATTCGTATTGAAGATTCTGAAGTTGACGTTGGTTGGTAGTTGTTTTGAGTTGCAGATGTTCTTCAATTGTGGATATGCTGCTGTTGTTTTGCCGATTCGCGCATTAATATCTGCATTAGATCTAACGTGTTCATCAGTGATACTGCCCAAATATGTAGAGGTTTTTACATCCTTCAAAGCTTGTCCGTCAATTGTGATTCGATTGTTGCATGTTGTGCTGTATATTGCTTTTCCCTTTGTGTATGTTCTGATCTACTGCTGCTGAGGCTGCTGCTAAACATGATAGTTGTTAATTGGATAAATTTATCAACGTTGAATAAATTCTTAATTTCATTATGATTGTTGTCAAACTACGTTGTTGTTATTTTTCCGTTTAAATAATATTACTTCTAACTTTCATGCTATGAAACAAGACACTATACCGACGAATAAATAGTTGAATTTCTTGGTAAATAACATAAAACTCTTCTAAGTACGCAATAAATAATTGCAGAATACATTTACAGAATGTAATTTTGATTGTTTACAATGTAGTTTATAAGGTAACTCGAACAAACGACATTGGATTGATGTTCAGTTTATTTGTTTTGGTTGCTTGCATCTTCCTATGAATGCAATTGATCAGTTTCTTTCGAAGGATTTCGGTACACCTAGCTGATAAGTCTCAAATAGGACGAAATGCGTGCCCTGTATTCCAATGCTAACTACCATCCATCTCTATCTCCAAAAAGATCGCGACTCGATGGCAATATCGAAGCGATTCCAGCTGAATGAATATTTGCCAAAAGGGACTAACTAATTGCTGTTCTAAACGTTCATGGTAAGATTCAAATAAACAGTATGCATGAAGTATATCTATTCGTTTATACTAACTATTAAAAGTAGAATATACTATAAATTATGCTGTACTTTTACTCAATATATACATACGATGTTAAAGATGTGTTGTTTAACCAAAAACATATTTCCATCAATTCATAAGTCAGTCGTTGTTTGCTTGAACGATTGATTGGTTAAATTCCACCCTCCCCCTGTCAGGTATCCACATCTGGAAATAAATAAATAGATTTAGTAAAATGATATATAGTAGTCAGGCTCATTTATCAAATGATAAGTAGACATGATTAAAAAAAGTGTCGGAAAACTTGAAAAGGATGAAAATGTAAACAAGTTTAATAAAATACTTGTTCATTATTGATTCCTTAGATCCATGAAGTACAAACTTTTCTACTCACAAAATGAGCTCAAATAAAAACTGATATCGTAAATGACCAAAACCTTCTTTGATCCTTTAACTGAAATCAGTTCAATTTAATTAAAAACAGGTAGGTTTTTTTCACAATAGAAACAAATAGAACTATGTGATTTACTTAACAAGGAAAAGCATTATTGGGATACATAAATAACCTGCCGACTCATTACAATGAATACAATTATGACTAATTTGAATAAACAAATCATTTCATGTCATACAAGGAGTCAATCATTTTATACTTGAAGACTTTCGAACACAAATAGCTGATCAATACTGATCAGGTAAAAATTACTTTCATGATCAACTATAATTTCTCAACTATATTTTAGTTATTGTTTCTCTATTTCAATCATGACCCTAGATGTTTCATTAACTATAAATAGTGAATAGATAGTCGAGATAAGTTTGGTTGATGAATTCAATACATATTCAAAGAAATATTGGATTATATAATGATTATAATATATCAAGTACAAACTGAGTGAAAAAGTTGATATTGCTAATAATAAGACATTTTATAGTTGAGTTTCTAAGATTAGATCGATAAACAAACAGGGCCAGTAATCCACAAACATTAAGCTATAAATAGAAATTAGGAAGGGTCACAAACTCAGTTTATGAATATACAGGAAGTTTTATGATCATTAGTTCTATAACGGATATACTGAAAGAGGTTTATGAAGTGTCATTGATAGTATTGGAAAATTATAGTAAAGGTCAAAATTGATTAAAGAGTTGTTTTATTCTTGTTTTAAAACTCTTATAATATACACACTCATAACCTCATACACTATCAAGATTAGGATCTTTTGATTGTATGAGACAAGTAAACTATATTCTTAGACTGTCGAATAAGTTTAATTGAAATTTAAACATTTGAAACAAAATAACACATCTATTGATCAATATCATCACAAGAGTTGACTTTAAACTTTTGTTATTTTTAAAGATTAAAACTGATGGAGTTTTGTTTTAACTTGGCATAAAAATTAAAGTATACCCCTTCATAAACATTAGACTACCATCTTCAACTTGTACATTCAAATATGAAACATACTAAATCCTTGGTATTGTTTGGCTTGTATCATCCCATTGAGGTTTAAGACTGCAATTGATCAGTCTATTATTGGCATATGTGCATACTGTGCGTATGCCTCTATATTGCCTTAATTCACAAGCTTTTTGTAAGCAATGATGAATAATAGGACGAAACTCGCGTCCTGAATTCCACTGTTAGCCACTATCCATCATTGCTTAGTAAATCCGATTCATATAGAATCTAATATTGTTTTTTTTATGCACAACAGATTTCTTATCAAAATTACTCGATAAATCTTCTGAAACAATTGATGGATTTGTATTACAATAAGAAATACATATGATTAACCTTATAATTAAATTGTAATACACACTTAACGATAAATTATTATATCAAATGATTAATCACTGGGTTTTTACAGTAAATTATCACAGGAAAATATGATTGGTAATTATAATAATAATTACCTTAGAGATAAAATACTATCTCAAAACAAATCAATTAATGGCTCATTTTTCATCTCGCATTTCATACAACTATCTTTTAAACAAAATGCACATGATAGTAGTTGTCATGTAAAATACATTAATCTTTTTCTAAAAAAATTTTTAAAAAAATACTGAAGATGGTATAAATTACAACACCAATCCAGATAAATGATATAAAGTACCTTTAAAAAAATGCATTCTTCCAAGAAATAAATAATGATAAATGAGGTGACGAATGTAAAAGAAAAGTGAGAGTAGATTTTTACCTACCAGTAATATTACTAAAAGGTTGAAGGTGTTACCAAAAGATATGACTAACATTTAATAGTTGAAATTTGTTGGATTGAAATTCCTCTAGACTTTCATCTTCACCGTTGAAATCACGAATTGATTCGAGCTAGACTATTATAGGAAATCTTCCTAGTATGAGATGCCTTAATAGTGAGCTTTCACGATCCTGTATGCAGAAGATGAATTCAGAACCTTCTGTCTCATGATTAAACACCTTATCTTTGGACCACTGGGCTGGGATTTATCGACATTAACTTTTTTACGCCTTACGTGATTGAACTTCACTGATCATAGCTTCTAACTAGAATTCAAAGAGTTACAGTTGATCACCACAAGCAATGGATGAAGGGTTGGGCAAAATCACGGATTGGTTGAAGTGAGATACTAAGGTTGATAGATCTCGGCTCAGTGAAATTACCAAAATCTCCACAAATTCCCTTATACTTATTCTAAAATTTGCTAATTTAAGGGAAACGTAAAACTAGGTTTATGAGACAGAAATAACCTTGTTAACGAATTAAAAATACAAATTTTTCAGTGGATTCACATAATTTCCATATTTTCTTTGTACACTATTTCTTAACTAAACATATTTAAGTTGGTGAAGAACTGTTTGAGATTTGTAAGGCACAAAAGTGTCCATTATGTGGTAAATAAATAAATCAAGCAGAAATTGGTTCACATCGATCTATCCTATTAACATAATAGATTATCAAAGAACAAATCCACAACTCTATAGTTACTTAGATACTATTTAGCCGGATAGTTAATAAGAAATATTCGAAGTCATTAATAATATCATACGATGAATACAGTCTTTTAAACTCGTTTTTATGACGAAACTACAGAAAACAATGGTGATGGATACTTGATTCACTTCAGCTTATAATTTACATGAATTGACTATTCATGGTTCCCCATTAGATCACATCTAAATTTCCATAGAGTTGATCTGAATCTATGATAACTTCGAATTGAAGAAATCTTTATAAAGCACAAAGTTTAAAAAAAGCGACCAAATTCTTAGAGTTGTTATATCGTTTACCGTAGTTAATTAATGTAATCTAATACTCACTAATGAAGATAAAACGATTCATTTGGTTTCTTTACTGAGGTTACTTATTCCCATAGGTGTAGTTATCATTAGTAAATTAGAACAGTATCCTTTATTTCAGTTGCAATTAACACCTTTCATAATAAATAAAAAACTAGAGGGAATCGATATTGTTCAATTACTGAGTACACAGTTTGTTGTATTCAGTTCAACTTTGTGAAATGTATCCATAAACCGGATGGTGCAAATATTCGGGTGTTCAAACCTCAATCATTCTATTATTGAAGAATAATACTATTTCAGTGAAAAGAAAACAATCAATTCGTGTTTACTTTCAATTTTTTTAATGAAATTACCAATGTTAACGTATTCCTAACATTAGTTTTGTTGGTTAGTTATTTCCTAGTCTTACTGTGATTGTTATCAGTGGGAGTTAATTACATCTACCTGAAAAGTCGCAAATAAAGTAAAAGACACATGTCGAATTTCATTACTGGCCAAAATCTTTTTTCCTTTTTCTATTTTGGTATATATATATATATATATATATATATATATATATATATATATATGCAAAATTATTTCACTAGTGATTCAATCTAATGGAACTATACTCAACATATATTGGTAGTGATAATGTTGAAGAAGGTCTATTCTATTCATTCAAAGTTTATTAATGATATGGAATTATTTCTAACTGTTTAATGCTTTGAAAAACAAATCTTTCCTTTTTATAATTTGTATGAGTGATAACAATAAATGATCTTAGCAAACCAGAAAACAAAAAAGAAGAAATCACTTCAAATCTGCGAACTCTTCAAAATGAATAAGCATTTCAAAAGTGAATTAGTAAATTTTTTTCGCTTCCCAACTGCTTATCACGTTTTTTTCCTAAAAAAAGAAGATACAAATGATAAGAAGAAAACGATACAAAAGAAGGGAAAGAATTTAGACAGACATTGAAAATCAATCTAACTAACATGTGATGTATCTAATTTCAATCATGTCTAGACTTCAAATGAAGTAAGTTTTCTTTTTCACCCTTCTTCAATCCTTATATTGAATATTGAGATCATAAAACAAAAACAAAATTGAAAATTACCTTCATTCTACTTTTTTTTAAAGCCATGTACCAAACCTTTCCTTCTCTTTATTCATGTTGTGTAACTTAAACATAATAAACTAAAACCGTAAAGATATGAATTTTGAAAAGAAATAAACATTTTATCTCATCAAGTTTGAAATCGACAAGATTTTTTCATTCATAAAATTAATTCCTTATTTAACTTCCGTTTGAAAAAGTTTCTTTACAGTTGTTAGACAGTTTATTTGTGAGATTGGCGGAGCTTAGTTTATAAAAAATATTCATCAAATATAAATATGAATATATGGGTATCATTTAAGATAATATGCTTACCGTAGGATTAAAAAATATGGTAGAGTTATTTAGTCGCATACTACGGTTAATAACAGATGCTTAACTCCCTTTTCGTTTTCAACAATACTTAGAAATATGACGTACTTCACTACTTTACAAGGTCGTTTACTTTGAATATACACATTAATGACAGATAAGAATCGTAATAATAAGTCAATGGGAATGCAAAAACTTTAAATTTATAAGTTTAAAAGTTGTTTATTCAACAATAACTGGAATGAACCTTTAAAATAAAGAATGAAATTTCTTGGTAATTTGATTAGAAACAATTAAATTCTATCATGAAATTACTAACATAATCTAATTATATACAAGTTTGTTAATGAATGCATTTTTTTAATTTAACAAGATACAGTGGTATTTGATATCTGTTGAGTAATGTAAACAGAGTTGTCAAATTGAAACTTAATTCTATAATTAATATTTTGTATTCATATACCAAAGAAAAGTGAAATCACATCATATATCGGTTTCTTTTTGATCATTTTTAAATTTACAACAAATTAATAAATAGAATGAAATGAAAGACAATGTGATGCAAACCCAGAACCAATCAGCGGATTAGTTGAATTTAGATGTTAACATCGTTGGGTGCCGGCTCAGTGGTCTAGAGAGTGAGTGTTCGCGCGCGAGTCTGATTGATCCCGAGTTCGAGTCCGGTGAGGAGGGATCGTGGTTGTGCACTGCTGAGGAGTCCCACAATAGGGTGAAATAGCCGTTCAGTGCTTCCAGGTTTTCCATAGTGGTCTAGCTTCAAATGACATATGAGCTCAACTGTTAAGATCACTACAATTTCCGCAGAACCCCTTCTGATCTTAATCATTTGTCGGTTACTTTTGATCGGTTTTAATTTTACAACAAAATAATTATTAAAATGAAATGAAAGACAGTGTCTTATGAATACACAATCAATTTAATGGTAAAATTCATTCAATCATATACATATTGCATATTCTTCATACACATACACATAAGTAATCTCATTTGTTGAGAAGAGAAGAGAAGAGAAGAGAAGGGAGATTGAAATGTTGACAAACTATTTGATTATTTTCACACACTACAATGTTATCGAGTAGAAGTACATTATCAAGATGAATGTGTAAAATGTTTTTGAAAATAACGATTTTTCTAACTATTTATTGAATAGTAATTAATCTTTCCGTCGATTCATAGAGTTCATCACCGTTTAATCCACGGAATACTAATTTGATATAATTTTGTATATGTTATATATAGAAGAGTATCATCAATCTCATTTTTATTTGATTCTCAACCTAATTTCCACTCCAAATTTTCTATTTCTTTAAAGTTTACTTATGATGAATAAGAATTAATGTAATACCGGTATAACTTACTAATGATACATGCATTTAGTGTTATTTGCTAATTAACGACTTTTTTAGACATTTAATTTGGGATCAAAAATTTATGATTATTACCTTTTATTATTCACTTTCATGTCACTCAATAGAAAGAGAAGGAATATCATGATACATTACAGAGTATCTATCTTCATGGTATAAGTGAAATGCCTTGATAAAACATTTTCTTCATGTCTTAGATAAAAAATAAATAGGGAAGTTGGAAATATATGGACTATTAGATTTAAACAAACTCATATAAATCTAGCAATTTGACACACGAAGTCTAAATGCTCATAGTTCGAGTCCTGCCAAGATTTTCGGTGAACGCTGAAAATGAATTTCAATTAAATCCTTAATTGTGGGCATAGATGGATGGTGATCAGCAGTGAAGTCTTGGACTTGAGCCTTTTGCTATTTATAACTATTAGGCTACAAATTTAAAAATGGTATAAAATACATATAAAAAATGGTTAATTTTCAAGAGCACTCATTTCTAAGCAGAGATGGATAGTAGCTAACATTGGAATCTCATAAATGCGTTACGTCTTATTCGGGGACCGTCAGTTGGATGTAACTGCGTCCCTGAATTCATATTTATTCCAGAACTCGAACCCAGTAATACCGTTCGCTGCAAACGCCATCACGTTATCTAGTATGTATTGTTTGTTTGGATCTTCCCGTTAATGTTTAGGACTCCAACTGATCCGCACAAGATGAACGTATACCAAACGTGACTTAAAACACCTGTTAGATTTGTGGTTTACAATACGGACTAGCATTATTTAACTAATTACTATGAAACAGAAAACCCTAAACTCCTGTTTGTATAAGTACTAAAGTTTTCAACGCATCTACAACACTATCAGGACCTTCAGGTCTGACAGTGGGTCTTTAATTTTTAGACCTCTGAGTTAACATCTCATGATTTGCATTTTCGAATTCATTCAATTCACGTTAGATTGCACAGTTATCTTTCATTGCCATATATATATATATATATATATATATATATATATATATATATATATATATATATATATATATATAGCTGCCTCACACCCGACATAAATTTTCATTAAAAATCTGGAAATTATATTCCTGAATCTGTGTTTCTTCTTTCATAACAATAATTGTTAATAAAGAGGTTCATCTATGTAATGAATTTCATTTCGACCTAAATGAGGGAAAAGGTAAGATATGTATACTCTTCATACCATGTCATCTATTATTAATGAAAACATTTTGTTTTATATTAAAATCATTATGATACTTTAACATCATACACATCTATTGATAACTTCCCAGAAGTACCACGAAGGTCAGTTACTCTTAATCTAATTTTGCATCCTTCGAGTTACTAACTTCAGTTAGACACTTGGGCATTATAAATATCTATTGATAACTCCTCAGAAGTGCCACATAGGTCACTTACTCCTAATCTAATTTTGCATCCTTCGATTTACTAACTTCAGTCAGTATGAAGATCTTTCCTCAAGCACATATATAGGTTTACTTGGTACAATGATTTACACTGACATTCAATCGGTTTATCATTGAAACGGATGAAAAGGATAGTACACTAGATTCTATCTCTGAAAGCAATCCTGCAAACTATTTCAAATGCATACTTTATATTCCACAAACATAACAGAAATAAATTATTACTTTAATATAATTTACTTCATTTCTATCGTGATAAAACACTCTCAAAGTTCAGTAACATATCTTCTAAATAAAACAATTTTAGATTAAACGAATTTTAAACCAGGACATGACTTTATTGAAAAATATAGTAGTCAGATTTATAATTAATTATGAGCAAATTAACACACATTGAGGAAAGCACCCAACTGCGTCACAAGACAAGCCCTCACATGGAATCCTCAAGGCCAAAGGAAAAGAGGAAGACCAAAGAACACATTACGCCGGGAAATAGAAATAGACATGAGAAAAATGAACAAGAATTGGATGGAACTAGAAAAGAAGGCCCAGGACAGAGTGGGTTGGAGAATGCTGGTCGGCGGCCTATGCTCCATTGGGAGTAACGGGCGTAAGTAAGTAAGTGAGTAAATTAACTTGAAACGAAGTCCATAAAAAGTACTTTCTAAACTAAATCTTATTGGCTTTTGAAGTTGACCACTGAACGGGCTCAATTAAGCTTAAGGTCAGTATGTAGCTTGTCAATTGAGTTTCAAGGACAGACTAAGATTATTAATTTTTCAGAGCTTTATAAATTTAAACAACTGAATAATTAAAGGGACGTTTATAAGACGTACTTTGATGCATTAATCCCAACAACATATATCAAAGTGCCCAAATGCATTTTTTTCAAATACAGATAAATACATGAAAATAAAGGGAATTGAAATATAAAATTAGGAGAGAATTTACATAGAACATTCGCTAATAACAGATAAACATTTAAGTTATTTGTATGATTGGATTCAATTATAAATATTGACTAAGCTGTTTTTTTGTTGAAATAACGAACTCGTATAAAACAAAACAACACAAACACACCATAATATAGATCGAATCCTATCTACCAAGTTGTAAACTGATTTAACATAATAGTATACATTGTTTGAAGCTAGATGGCTACAGACTGTAAAAGGAATATTTTGAACCTTGTTTGTTGTCTGAAACTTATCAGTAAAGATTTAATGCAGCCAAATCATAAGCAAAACCTAAATTACTTTACCCACTGTAACTGAGGATTACTGGTGTTTAGACAAAATGATATTAGTTGCTCATAACTACGCATCTAGGAAATATGTGTCATAAATAAAAATGTTTAAAATTTTGTTTTTAAATTGATTATTTATTATGAAAATAGTACTAAGAAAGCACTCCATCGTTCAAAAATCTTAATTCTGAATAATGAGAATGGTTTCGGTTATCACATCAATCACATAACATAGCTATGAACTTCATTCGATTGATACTGTATTCAAATTTGATTGAAGTAATGTTTTAACTAAGGATGTTTTCATTTCCTAGTTAACTAAAGAGCTATTTACATTTATAATATATTTTTATGATCTGTTTCTAAAATATTTGATAAATTTGAACGGGATAAGTCCTCCTATTACCATCTTTATTTCCTTCGTTTTTCTTGCATTATTCACCATGTGTTCATTATGTATGCAAAAGACCCTATTGTATGCATGTCAGTTTTATTCCTGTTTAGATTGCTTTGAAACAGACGGGTTACAAAAAAATATCGAATGACTGATTTTACTTTCAACCACTTATAGTACTGAATTGTTAAACTTTAGTCATGCACAATAAGAAACAAGTCGGAAAGATTAACTACGTCGAATGAATCTTGTAACACTCATAATTTTGTTATAAGCGATGTAAAAAGTGTTACATACTTTACCTCAACTTTTTACTCTGATCTCTCTCAATCCAAGCATGTTTTAATAGTAACTAAGTAGTCTTTTTGTCGGCTAGTCTATTAAGTAGAAATACTACTATTTTCGAAACTTCCAATATTTTACTTGACTTTTATCAATTTTCACAGATTTTTATCCCAAAGAGCTTGAAATAAAACAATTTCGTTTCGCATATCACCCTTAAGGTTATCACTAAGATTGACTACGATTGAATCTTTCAACTTGGTTATGGAACGAATATATTTATGGATAAAACTATGCTTGCCATCTGTTATTCTTTCAGTAGGTCAATACATAAGTGTTATCAACAATGACGCATGCAAATGTAATACTGACGTCTACAATATCTTATATACCATATAATAATGTCATTAATAGTGTAACGACGGAAATACCAATATTCGGTTTGAACGCAGAACTAAAGAACAGAAGTTTATTCGATTAATCCAGGCTACGTTGTTCTGTGTAGCATACGAGGCGGTTTTAAGTGACTCACATTAAATCATATCCAAACACGAACTCTGTGTTCAATTTAAACAGTCCTAATTTAAGTACAAAATACCTCAAACGGTATAGCCTGAGCTATTTAGTCAAGGGTTTCTCTAGCACAAACTAACGCGCTAAGTAAAAAAGTAGTTCAAAAAGAAAAGTTTTATACCTAAGAATCAATAAAAATATTCTCAACTGGATGCGATCAGATATCAGTCTGCAAGGATTCCAGTAACCTTTCTAAATAGACAGTTATAAACAATCATACGTTGAACCACGCTGTGACCTTGAGCTTAGTAAAATATGATCTTATTGTCAATGGTCCGGCAACATGCAATAGTAAATTTAGTAACAAGTTAAATATTTAACCAAGATCAAATATTAAAAGCCCCGACGAGGAAAACTGAAGAACATAAAGTGTGGTTAAAAAAAGACATGAATAAATGTTAAAATACAAGACAAGGAGAATATACAAATAAATGACAATACTGTTCAATGAGATGCTGTGGAGGGATTTTCTGTATGTTCTTTCAGTTACAAATGGATTTTTAAGTTTGAATAAATTCCTCAATTTTGCTTACAATGTGTTGTATATAGCGGTAATTTCAATAATTATTAATGATTTATTTGATATATTGATTACCAATCATGTTTTGAAGTTGAGTAGTATGATTTCTGATGGTCTATTGAATTTTGAAGCCCTCCACATCTGACGGGAAGCACAGAATACAACGGACAGCTCAAACTCAACGAGACGTTTCGGACTTCGCAAATCAACTACTCCTTCCATCTCAAACACACCGACAGATGCAGGTCAAGACAAACAGAGTAGCAGAAGCCTCTGTATCAATAGGCCTCAACACATACAGCACGAGAAGCACCAACCCAATCACATTTGATGGAGAAGAACTAGAAGATGTGGAATCTCTCACGTACATATGGAGGGTCATCAATGAGCGTGAGGGATCTGATGCAGACGTTAAGGCGAAGATTGACAAAGCAACAGCGGCATTTCTTCAGCTAAAATACATGTGGTACTCAAAAAAATTTTCAACCCCCCATATCAAAGTCAGAATCTTCAATATGAACGTCAAGACAGTTCTACTGTACCGAGTTGAAACTTCAACAACTATCACAAACACCATCAAAATGTGCAAATATTTATAAACAATTGTCTACACAAAATACTCAATGTTCGTTGGTAGGATAATATCAGTAACAACCTACTTTGGGAGAGAACAAACCAAATTCCAAATGTAGAGGAAATCAGGAAAAGATGTTGGAAGTGGATAGTACATACGTTACAGAAACCACCAAACTGCAATACGAGGCAAGCGTTAACTTGAACTCCTGAAGTGAAACGAAAAATCAGAGGGCCAAAGAACGCACTGTGTCGATAATTGGAAGCAGACATGAAAAGAATGAATAGCAACTGGAAACGAGTGGAAAGGATTGTCTAGGACAGAGTTGGATAGAGAGTGTTAGTGGATGGCCTATGCTCCTCCACGAGGGATAACAGGAGTAAGTAAGCATGTGTAATTTACTTCTCATCAGTTTTGTCTATGTCATTTTATTGTAAGTTAGTTTATTTCATGTTCATCAAAAGTTTTTTTACCGCCATGTTTAAAAAGTGTACGTTAACTTAAAGATCAAACAAAAATGATCCCTTTTGTAGAAGTTTTAACAGATGGGTGCAATTCAAAACTCTAAACTGGATTGAATTTGTCGTTTATTTTTAAATTTATTGAATATTATTATTGGAAAAGTCAGATCTTATGAAAAAAAATTCAGTAAAGCCTAATCCAGTCAATCAAATGTATCTATGTATTTTGTTTAATAGATAAGTTTTGAGATCAAATGAAAATACTGACACATTCTATGTGATAATTAATAAATACGTACCAATAATTAAGGGGATACAATCATAGATTCTTGAAATGTATGCATTGGAATATATTTAGGTAGTTGGTTAATTTTGTAGAGCGTTATATATGTATGAACTTAATGTACATATGTATGTTTGGATGAACTTAATTATTGCATTACAAAATATGAAGTACTCTTGAACTGTTCTTAGTTAAACGATTGTAGCACGCAAGATACACTTTACAGTAGATTTATTTCAAAGTATGTTGATAAGTAAAAGCGTTTAAAACTAAATCCGTGTTTTCAACAGATTTTTTTCCGAATGACATATCATAATGTATATAGCTAGTTTATTATTGACCTATTCAAAACATCCCAGATATGTGAATCAATATTTAAATTATACGTAATTAAAATAATTAAATGATGTGTATTGAATATGTCTAAAATTGTTTAGTAATACTTGATAACGATTGCATTTGATTGTAAAGTCAAGAAGTTTTAAAAAGGTGTTATTGTATAAATTTCAAATTCTAACGAAATGAATAAGTTGAAGTAATGGACGGCCATTTCGTCCTAGTACGTTACTCCTTGTGGAACTCCAACTTAGAACCTTCGATCTTGCGCGCGAACGCTTAATCTGTAGATCACTGAGCCAGTGTCAAACGGTTTAAATGTCTTAATTCGACCAATCCATGATATTGCGCGGCTATCTTTTATTGTTTGTGGTGGGTAACTGCCTCACACCTGTTACAGTTGGAATTCACTGGCCATGACTTCTCACTAGAACTCTGAGAATTACCTCTCGAGGCTATTCACTAATAAGCACATGAGAATTTTCAGTTTGGGATTGTATAGATTGTTGAATTTCAGTGAAATCATGAACCTATCAATGTTAGACCATCAGTGCGTCCAGATGTTTAATGGTGGTCTAATAGTGATCGGTTCATGGTTTCAATGAACTTCAACGATCTCAACAACTATAAACTCAAATGAAAACGGTCAAATTTGGCATGGTGATTAAAAGATAGAAGTGAAGTAATCCCATAAAAAAATACTTCAAAAGACATTTTTTCTTCCATCTGTATTTAAATCATAAAATTAGATAACTGAGTAATTAACTACTCTTGGTGTACTTACCTTATTCTCTGGAATAGCGTTTCGCTTAAAGAGTGAGTCAAGGATTTTACTGAATTGTACATATATAATGCGAGTGCTGAAAGTATATGGAACGTAAAGGCAATCACGGAGAAAACTTAAGGTTATGAACTATTTGATTAAATACACTAAAATCCCATTTTCTATGCTACTTATCCTGACTACTTTTTGATCAGGACTTTCGTTTATTGCAAAATTGTTACCTCAGCCAAAACGATGATAAGAATATTTGAATTTGAAGACGATTCTTTACAATGTTGTAACGTCAGTGCTCAATGCTAAATTCTTAAACGTGTCCAAAATACTTTGGTATGCAGTAATTGTTGTTTCACTTATCAGTTTGTTAATTGAGATCAATTGTTAATGATTTTCAATTTTGTATGCAGGTTGGATATTTACACAAGTTCCTGCTGAGTAAGTTTTTTAACAAGACCTTACGTTATGATAAATATTTAATTAATACTAAGCTAAATTTAAGTAAAAATAATTCTAGCATTTGTTATAAGAAAACAAGCATAGAATTCCTCAATGGTAATTTTCATTGGAACCCCCTTAAAGCAATACATTATCTCCACCTAATTTATCAGTGATAATTGTATGATCATCAGTGAATAATCTCATGATGAATTTTTTGGACCATTAAAAACGCTGACACAGTGAATATTAATCCAATATTTCGAAGGCACCATACTTGACGGTTACGATTCCTATTCCATGTAAGGTTTTTAGTGAGATTGCCATGAATTTCAACTTGTTAGGTAACAACCGAAGGTAACCATTAGGATGTTTTATTATCAAGTTTACTGCTAATTAGTACTCATCATTATGATATATCCCTAAACGTAATTTAACTTAAACGACTGAATTCTATCAGCTGTTCAAATTAGATAAGTATAATATTAGTTCCCACTCAGTGATCGGTCAATACAGATATCGTTATCTGTTTATCATCTACCATTGAAATAATATTGAACATAAATAATAATTAATTTTATAAGGGGGTTTTTGTCGATGTTATGGTGATTTATTTAATAGTTGAGATCATGAGTCAATTGGAGCTAGACCACTATGAGAATCCTAGAAGCACTAGACGGCTGTTTCGTTCTACCGTGTGACTCCTCAACAGTGCACATCCACGATCCTACCTCGTGTGATTTGGACCCAGGACCTATCAGTCTCGCGCGTGATCGCTTAACCTTTAGAGGCCCCTGAGCCGGCATCCAACGGTGTTAATAATTAATTGTCAATTTAAAACAAATACGTATTGTATAATTTAGATGTAAAATTTAGAGAAAATGGTAATCACCATGGTTACATTTAATTGTACTTTTTTTCAGAAAAAGAAAGATATGTAAATTGTATTCGTTGAAAATTAATACAAAACGTGTTATTCATGTGACTATTAAAAAGTGGAAAGTATGATTTGAATCGTTTTTTTTTAAAAAAAAAAAGAAAGAAACTTAATTCATTGAATAATTTATTTATTGTATAAAAAGTACAAAAGAATTTGTATTGAAAATATAAAAAAATCCATTTGAAAACGATATAATTTTACTAATATTAAAGATTATATGATTGTATTATGGAAGTATTAACACTTAGGTAACCTTCGGAAATTTTGCATAGAATTCAAGAAAATTATTATAATACATCAATGGTCATTTGATAAATTTCATGAAATCGACTTATTATGTTCTTTAAATTCACTTAGTATTGTTTACTTCAACTCATTCCACAAGGAAGTGGATATCAGGACTCAGTAATTAAGTAGATAACATGATGGCGTTTGGAGTGAATGGTACTGTGTTCGAGTTCAGGAGTGAATATCAACTCTGAGATGCAGGTACATCCAGCTAACGAGTCCTAAACAGAATGGAACGCGCGTCCTGGATTCCGCTGCTAGCCACTATCCATCTTTTCTTATTATGTTCTTTTTTTAAAAAGAATATATGATTACACTGGTAAATTATTAATAATTTCGGCTTTTTTTCTCTAGATATTTGTAGAGTTTCAATTTCACTTTGGTAATGTATTCAAATGTACTTAGGAATAAATTTTAACTCATTTCATTGCCTACTTTATTTGTTTAAGGATTATTTTTATGTAGAATAGCAGGGAGTCCTTATATCAGTTAAGAATTTGAACACTGTATGATCCTCAAAAATAGTAGTCAGTATAAAGAGAGAAAACAGTTTAACAATGATAATAATTGCTTAGGATTTTCTTACTGAAGTAAAATGTTGAAAGGATCAATGGTGTTATATTCAATGGAGTGTTGTGTTCGCTAGATATATTGTGGCCTGATATCTGACTCCAGTTATATGGTATTATGATCGTATGAATAATATTTTTTTATTTATACACCTCGCCAATCCTCGTGTATAAGTATCGACTTAAGTCACGTTAGTAAATAACGGAATTGAAATAAGTCATATACGAGAATGGATTTTTGAATATGCATATCTCATACAATCGTTGATCCAGGCAAACGATCAAAGAAACGAAGCGAAATGGCGCGTGGTGGAGAAGACATATAAGCCAACTCGATTTAAACAAGCGTTAATCGATATTTATAGCTGAACAAAAATACATCACAGACATGTAATGAATAAGATAAGAAATGTAAACAGAGATACATAAAAAGTCAAGGTTGACAAGCAAATAATTAACAAGGTCAAAATGTGACTTATGAAGAATGAATAAATTGGCCTGTCCGGAAGCTAGAATAAGCTATGTAGGCTTGACATGGGAACCGATACTAGATAAAATAAAAGATGGCTTGGAAATTGATAACAAAAGTGTATTAGGAAAGGAATAATTGCAAATGTATTATAAAATATGGAAATGAGTATTTGGAGTATTGTGAAAATCTATCTTCTCATGTTTTGTATTCAGAAGAAGAATCGATAGCAGAAAAAGAGATGAATTGAAAAGGAGCTTCCGTGTAACACAAAAGGTTACAGTATATGATACAAATTGGTGACTAATCCAATCAAAAGTAGAATAACACTCTTCTGAGGTCACCTTAAGTTGTATTTCTTAATTTATAAATATTGGTGGTAAAAAAAGTATGAGGAAGACTGTTAGGAAGGTTTTGTAACATATTACAAAAACGACTCGAGAGTCAGTTACTTGTGGACAGCGGAAGTGAAGTAGATATCTCTGACACCTTTAAAATGCAAATGTGATTTTCACTACCTTTTGTTGAGATCATTGCTTTCAAGAGTTCTAGACCTGGTCTACGTATATGAAAGGAAGGACATGGTTAATAACTTTTAACCTCATATAAATAACTAAAATGTTTTAATTTGGTTTATTAAATGATTTATTGTTACACATCTATTAATATTCACTCACTGATAATCTAATAATCTATCTCTTTTTGAGTTAACTAATAATCATGACTTTCTCTTTTCTATTCTTTCTTTGCGTCATTAAATTTTCCATGTATAATTAAACATTAGTCTTGGCTTACACAGCAATCCATCCTATATATGTATAACTCCCTTCTACAAAAGTCTTTTGTTCAATCTCTAGCATCTACCTTAATTTCATTTGCTAAATTACACTAAACTTTTTGATTCTAAACATAAAATTCTCTAAAATTTTAAATTATTTTGCCATTATTTGAGAAGTTTTGAGACGATAGCGGAAATCATTAATATAAAACAATGTGTTTTAATGTGACTAAGTTAAAATTTCTATTTGTCATGCAATTTCTATTTGTCATGTATCATTACTTTAAATTTTATCAGTTAATTATTCTTTCATAAACACATGAAATACGTGATTCAGTGTGTTTATTTTTTTCAATGTTTTTTTTTACAACAAGTACACTTCTATTTTCAAAATGCTGAAGACTGAATAACGCCAGAGTTATATGACGCAATTTTCATCAATCATGTATTGAATGTAGTGTATGCAGTATATATTGATTACATACTGTGTCCCTGCTTCGGTTTGGGCACCCGGGCAGTATCACAACCCTCACACATATCGAATGAGATTTGTGTGGCGCATATGTATTTGGTGTCTCATCGTACCAATATGTGTTAAAATAAATAATAAAAACATACTGTGTCATGTTTGCTTGATCAAATTTTATTAATTTTAAATACATCTTACTAAAATGATAACGCTTAAGATTATGATACCGGATGAAGTATGTTGAAATCTCTTGAGATTGAAAAAAACAATCTGCTGAGGGGATTCTCAGCTAATATGTAACCTAAGTTTTGAATTTTTTACCTTTAATCAGATTACGTTACATAAAACTGCTAGAATCCAACTTTATAGTCACCAGTGATTACATTTCTGAATAGAGAATCTTCCTGTTAAATGGCTGTAGGTAGTCTATAGGAAACTTTGCAACCAGGTTACATGGTATTTGGCACTTGTCAGTAAGCTGTATGTATGTGGTCAATGTTTTTATTGTAATCCCAATATGTTACAATCAACCAAAGTGGAATGGATTGACATTTGAAAGCTTGATTAGAGTTTTTATAAACTAGGAGGAATGCTTCACAACATAATGAAATATCATTAAATGTGAATCTAGCTATAATTGCTGAGAGTCGTTGCTCCACTCTAGAATGAATCTTCATTTAAGCTTTACTCTAATTTTTTTGTTAGGAAGTACCAATAAATAGTACTCTGGATAGTTTTTTTTTATTTTCATAAAAAAGAACGACAAAATCTAACAATCTCCACAATCCCTCTGTACTAATGTTCTAAAATTTACTTTCTTCACAGATAAATAAAAAAAATTCCTCTCTCAATATGACATTTTGGAGATTATAGAATTTCGTGAAGACCACCATTAGATCCTGGCTCAGTAGTTTATAGGTTAAGTGTTGACACTAAAGCCCGAAGGACATGAGTTCGATTTCTGTTTACTACGTTGTTGATGTACACCGTTAAAGAGTCTAATACCAGAACAAAACGACCGTTTATTGCTTCCAAATTTTCAATGATTATCTAACTTTGATCAGGTCATAATTTCAATAAAATAAAAATGAATTTTTTCATGTTTGGTAAACTGTAGCTTCTTGTTCTTTATAACGTGACAATTTATCAGATTTCCAAAATCTAAACATTTTTTCAAATGGTTTATCAACTACGTAGTATCAAGTGGAAACAACTCAAATGATATATGTATATATATATATATACAAAAATGACATTAACTCAAACTTAAAATTAATCAATGTCAAATCCACTCTAAATACTATAGTACGTTAAATGTAAGTTAGATTCATTACCATCACCACTGTTATTTAAATAGACGTGATAAGTAATATGTCATATAGGTTAGTTTTATATATATTAGTCTGTTTAAGAAAGATACATATCATTTTTACATTTTATTTAAGTTTATAAATTTTATATAAAATTAATAGTCTTTACCATACTCGAGTATGAATGTACATATATACATAGTATGATTATTTCCTTCTTAAAAATCACTCTACTACACACACACACACACAAACACAAACACATACATACATATATACCCTTTTTATGACGTCTACTATCATCGTGAAAAAAATATATTTGCAAGTATACACGTGATGTGAAAATGAGTGGAATAAAAAAAAAAACAAGTAACTATCGAAAATGAAAACATAGAATAGTTTCATTCAGTCATTTATGGCCTTAGTTTATATATGCATTAGTCAGAAAGATACTGGAACAAGAGATAAACATGAAAATATACCAGTAAAGCTATAAATGATGTATCATTAGAAAAAAAAGGAATATCAAAAAAAACTCTGATGGTGAGTGGATAATACGATAAGAGGCAAGGGAAGAAAATGAAAGAGAAATAGAATGACTTGTTATAGATTATTTTTTTTCAATGTAGTAAATATATTCTATTTCATTGTAATTAATATACAAAATATTTATTGTGAAACATGAATTTCCTCCTTCGTTATCATTTTTTTTTCTAATGGATTTTCTTTGTTTGTTCCGTTTATTCGTTAGTATGAGTAAGACTAATTCAATATGATAAATAATGCTAGTGCCCAATTTGAGCAACCTTGAAGATGACCTTGAGACGTATGAAAATTATAAACCAATAAACATACAGATAGATTAAACTAAGGAACCTTTCATTATAATTTATTATTTAGATATAATATCATTTTATAATATCATAAAACTTTTTTTAAGAATATTAAAATAAACTACCCCTTTGGAATCAATATAACATTTAATAATAAAATATGTAAATTAAAGACGACCTGATTGAATATTTGGGCTACCAGTTGCTGCTGTCTAGATATTTCAACAAGTTATCTGTTTCTATTTTTTGTTTTAACAGATCATTATGTCAATTAACTGAACAACTGATTCATGTGTGTTTGTAAAATGTTTACGATTTTTCGTTGTACAAGTTACAAAAACGTACAATCGGAGATATTGTGATGGCTGACAATATGCATTGGAAAGAATGAATATTATTCAGATGTCGACTTTTGATATGCTAATATCTAACTGGCAATCATTCAATATTTATCGTCAGGATCGACCAAGAAGTTGGAAACGGAAACTTATTGAAATACTTTGTACTGAGAATTCTATATTGTATCAAACATATAATATTGAATAAAGCTAATTATGAATAAAATAATAATAAATAAAAATAATTAGAATTCAGCGATTAATTCGAATCCTGCAGGGGGCGGGATCGTGGATGTGCACTGTTGAAGAGTCCCACAACAGGGCGAAATGGCCGTCTAGTGCTTCCAGGTTTTCCATGGTGGTCCAGCTTCAACTGACTCATGATCTCAAGCATTGAAATAGTTTATTTTTCAAACAGAAATAGAGTAACATAATTATATACAATTATTTCATTTCACGGTAAACAGAATGTACATATGGAAAAAGGTGTTGCCATAAACAACTAATAGTAATGATTGTTATAATTATTCGAATATAAAATTATTGTGGTCTCATATGGATCATACTGGTCCATAAGACTATCTTGTATCTACGGTTTAATTCATTATCATAATGTTTTCCTGTTCTCTTCTTTGTGTCCTTTATTTTGGATTATGATATAAAGATAAAAAAAGTTGACTCTGTGGTTCAGAAGCACGATGACATCATTAGAGTAAGCACAGTATTGACATATTGACATCTCTTCATTTAACATACATCTACATGAAGTAGAATCTTCTCCAAAAGGATAACGAAACCATTAAGTCTAGAGAACTCAACACAACCAAATACATACATTAAAATAGGATTTTAGATCTATAATTGTTGATTAGAAAGTGTGGTTTTTATGAAGGAAGTGAATGATTGGTTACTACTGTGATAAAAATATCATGCCTCTAGTTACAATAGTAAAATATAGATGGAATTATCAGTCATTTGAAACCTTACAAAACATTATATAGTTTCCTGTGGGTTGTTTTCAAATTTATAGATTTACCAACCATAATTTCGTGATATCAGAATCAATGTGTTAAGTAATTTCAAATTGGATGATTGTTCGCATCATACTCCCTTAAAAAGTAAAATATAATGAATATATTCAATTGGTATGGTTTTACTTGAATCTTCCCATTGATGTTTAGGACTGAAATTGATCAGTCTCTTATTGGCATATGTGCATACTGTGCGTATTGCCTCGATATTGCCTTCATTAACAAGCATTATATAATGAATATATATATATATATATATATATATATATATATATATATATATGAATACATTACATAATTGTGTCATTTTCATCATGAAATATATCTAAGTAGTATAAACTTACAATTTTAAAAAAATATATAAATCTAACATCTTTTGATTAAGCGCCAAAACACAATTACTTCAGGCTATATTTTCTTCAACTTTAATTAATATCTATCCACTTGAAATTA